>NC_087515.1:48718235-49018235 GCF_963921805.1 Phalacrocorax carbo | reverse complement strand
TATCATTTCAAAGGGTGGGGTCAAATTAAAAAAAAAATCCAGACTGTGATTTCTGACAGCCATTTAAATTTTTTTCATCCAACCATCATGTGCATATAGATCTCACCACCACCACCCCCTCCTTACAGAAAAGCTTGTCCAAGGCACCTTTGGAGACAGGATTTAAAAATATCGCTGCTGCAGTGATTAAACTTAGCCGTACACACCTGAGACCATCACGTCGGATTATTTTTTCTTCCTTTCCCCCCGCCATACTCTGAGCACTCCTCATCTCTCTCTGACTTTATTGGGCACCGTAGTGTATTTGCACACCTCTTGAAATCAGTTGCATAATTTAAATGTCTAACTTTAGTTGCTTGGTGACCAGGGTTTTCCTTTTAGTATCACAGATTAAAACATTCAAATTGTTATCTGAAAAGTCTTTATTTAGCCTTGCTGGGTCTCTTTGGCCTCCACCTGGCAAATGGAAATGTGATCGAGTGGCCTTTTCCCACAGTTTTCAGCTGCTTCTGCCTCTAAACCTGAGGTTGCACATGTAACTCATTTACCCAAGTCAATCCCCTCGAATCAGTTATATGTTTTTTAAATAATTGCCTGAAAAATTTTCACAGCAATTACAGAGAGAATCATTTAATAACGAAAGTTGTTTTCAGTGCTGAGATTACCCTGTGTATATATTTGCTTCTCTGTCTGAGACCATCTGAAACATTTGGGGAAAAAAATATACGTGGCCAATGACTGCATTTAATGCACAAGATTTCGCACCTCTGGGCTCTATATTTATAGCAGTGTCATGTTCCTTTCTTGTACTGACCTGAAGAAGAGGATTTTTTTTTTCTTATCTGATGAAAAGGTTGTCTGTCATGGGGTGGTTACTGCAGCACAAAATACTGCTTAAAACTTGAACCTGACCACATCTTGTACAAGGACAGTTAACCCCAGAATTCGAAAGGGAGATTAAAAACCTCCTCATTCCAGCTAAAGGAGTAAGCTTGTTTGGGTATATAAAACTGGGGTGAGGCTAAAATCCTTTGCAGAGCCTCAGTTTTAAAAATGCACTCAGCGTTTGATCTTGGCTGAACCCATTTTTCTCCTAGTGTTACTCCACTGAACGCAACCATGTAACGTGGATTTTCACTGACGTGTGATTCAGAAATTTAAAAAATACACATGTGGCTTGAAAAAAAATTAAAGGTACTTTAGCCTTATCGAATTGCACTGTTCTAAAACCCTGCCCATAACCTTGGCATTCAAAGAAGGGGCTTGTACCGACTTCAGTGGTCATCGCGCTCAGTCCCGACCCAGCAGAGGATTCTCCACTTCTGTCCCATTACGTGATGGGACACGTAATCCTCTCCGTCCGCTCTTGCTGGCTGCGGAGCTGACCCACCTCCCGTGCGTTCGACAGTAACGCAGAGAACTTGGGAGAGACACTCAGCTTCTGGAGGTTGGGGGGGGGGAACAGCATGACACAGTCAGGCTTTTAAATAGTATCAGTTCTTTTGTTTAAGAAGCCAACGAGTACAAAAAGTAAACAAACATTTACAGTGCTCTTTCACCAGTGTTGAATAGATCACAGTATGATCTGTACCCCCTCTAGTTGTCTTTCCAAAAGTTTGACTGCCTTGTGCTTTTCTGTGTAGTCTGGGCTCTTACTGCCCTTAATATATTTGTGTTCAATGGCTGTTGCCAACCAAAACCAACAATAATTTATAATTAATTAGTACCTTCACAGATTTCACATCCCTTTCCATTCACAATGTCCATAAACAGACTATGATTTTTTTTTTTTCCATCAGACATAATTATTCCCAAAATCATTTGTGGAGGGAGGATATTTTTTTTTCCTCCCTACATAGCTAATTCAAAGGTAAAACGAAGTATTTTTGCTGTAGACAAGAGGCGTGCTTTGCACATACGCTGGTTACGTGGCACTATTTCTTTTCCCTGATTGAATGAATGTGACAAATGAAAGTTTCTTCATTTAAGGAAAATTACCTGCTAGTTATCTGTGTTATTCATTCACATTTTTTTTTTCTGCAAATATTTTTAGGTATTCGCTTCACTCACCATATCAAGCATTGTATTTATGATACCTCCATCTGGTAAAATAGCTATTAGAATAGCTGGAGAAAGTGAATGCAACCCCCATCCCCCTTAAATGCACAGGTAATAGTTCATATGGAAGCTGCAGGATTATTATTTTTTTTAAAATACAGAATTCTCAATTAAGGGCTTGATTATAAAATATTTACTCATTCTGCTGAGTGCTTAGTCAGCCAGTGCACCTGGGTCCTTCAGGAGTAGTTACCTGAGTAAATGTTCACCACTGTAAACAGGAACCTTCACTCTGGTACCTACTTAAGAGCCGTAATAAAAAAACCAAACCTAAATAAATCGTGTCCAATTCCTTTTAAGGTTGAGCGTATGAGGCAGCTATATACAACTAGCCAAAAGAGATGACTGGCAAACCAGCCCCAGTGGTTTCTTTTACAGTGACACACAAAGCCAAAAGGGTCTGTTTTCTCATGCTAATGAAGCCCAAGGTGACAGACATTTGGCAGGGCGTGATCCCAGACAGGCCAGGGTGTAGGAAGGCTGGGGTGTTACATTTAAGCATCATTGAACACGAACCTACAGCCTAGCCTGGTCCTAAAACCTCATCTAAAATTAATCCAGACCCAAATGCCCTCTTCACAGTCCAGCTCTTGGTGACAAAGTGTTTTTCAGAGTAAGCTGTAAATATTTTGCTAATTTCAAAATCCAATGTCCAGACCCTGAATCATTTGCTTTCTTTCCAAAAATACTTTGCTGAAGTCTCCAAAACATTCACATTGAACTTCCAAGCTGAACCAGCAGTACAGGGTGGCATTCATGTAGTGTAGGTGGATTTTAGAGCATGTGCGCTGTACATCATTAGTATAGTCGCCAAACTTTATCAATGGTAGAGTACAGAGCTTCTGTTAAAAAGGAAAAAGTGGAGCAAACTATAAAGAAAAGGCTTTCTTTGGCTCATTTACCCAGTTAGCTTTGCATTAACTTTCCCGCAACAAGATTTACATAAAACCTTTTATGCCAGGCACACGCGTCTGCTGAATCCTGACGCTATCAGGTTAGTTGATTCAACAGCCAGAAGGGTTGCTGCAAAATAACATCAAGTGTGTATTCGTATGTCAAGGACATCAAGAGGAAAATGAAAAGTAGTCACTTTTAGTATTACCACATCAGCAAAAATTAACCATTTTTTCACACAGTCTTTTTAAAGTTCAGCTCTCGTGTTCCACTGCCAAACCCCTAAGGTGTAAAGGCAACAAACAGCTTTCCTACATCTAAGCATGGGCCGTTACTCTGACTCCAATTCTGAGTTTGGGCATGCCCTGACCGCTCAGTTGTTACAGGAGCGATGCCTCTGCTGTGCCAGCTTTGCTGCCCTGCTGTGCCGGGCATCTGTGGTCATGGTAAGATGTGCATACAAAAGCCTCCTCCAGCGTCAAACCAAATAGCAAACAGAAACCTCTGCCAGACCAAATGATTTACCTTCAGCTGATGAACTGCTGTTCTTTGCCACTTCTTTCTGAACAAGTATTCAGCCCTGCATTTTAACAGAAATTGTTTGAAACACAAAATTTTCAGGTGAGGGGAGGGAGACATTTGACGTTCTTTAAAGTTACTGTGAAATCAATAAATAACCAAACACTGGGTGTGGTACTCAGTTACCTCCCTTTCATTTTTTTTTTTTCCCCCAGAAAGCAGTTTCCAGATGGATTTTCCCCAAGATGTTAATATTGTGCTGGTTTTAACACTGATTGAAGCAAGGTTGCTAGTGGTTATTACAGGCCTGACATGCCTGTTCTGCCAAGAAACAGCATGAGCTTTCAACTCAGAAAACAAGGTGAACTTTGTTGTTTAATCAATCTGCTTTTCCCTGCCTTGGCCAGGTATGCATGTTCATGCTCACAATGGGGATGACTGTTAATTTATGACCAGCTTATTTATATTTTTTCTTAGTGAAGTCCTGGTTTAGTAAGGGTGGAAACCATGTTCAACCCAAAGACTTTTTCTGGGGGGAGGGGAAGTTCTTCTTTTGAACAACAAGTCTGCTGGTACTGGCCCCCCCAAGTCTTCCCTGTTTCCCTTGAGTGCCTTGTGAAGGTGAACGAACGGCTGTCCCTGCCTCACTAAGCCATAGCCACCCCTATAATATTTCCTTCTGCTAAAAACTCTTTGATGTGAAAAAGCCATCTTGCTCAGATGATTCCCTACCTGAGGATCTGCTGCTGAAATAGTAGAGGTTTGGGATCGTTCTGAGTGCTTCTCAGGGTAGTAAAGTTGGTCGTATGACTCCTGCCTCAGTGTCCTGGCTTAAACCCTAATTGAGAAGGAGCTCGTTCTTTCACCACCCCCAGTCTCCTCTGTGTCATTTGCCTGTGTTTTTCAGCAGCATGACTAGGTATAAAATGGCAGAGCAGCTCAGGGCTGTTTCCTTCTACCAACCTGTAGCCACACAGGGCGCTTTAACTTAAAGTGTCCCTACAAGAGCAAAAAAATCAGTGATGGCTTACCCTTTAACAGATGGTTTCCTCTTTGGAGAGCCTCTCTTGGATATATGGAGTAGGCAGTTTGTCTATTCGTAGAGCTGATGTTCCCTATCTTGAAACAAGAAGCTCAAGCATTTTAGCTAGAGCCAGACAAAGGCAATCTTCCCATTTTCTGCTTCTCAAGAGCACATTTGCAAACGAGAAGCAGTCTTCAAATGGTCCTCTTCAGCATGAATCCTTGTTTCATCTTTGTCATTACTTGATGGGCCCAGACCCCGTCCATCAGCTCAGAGGCAGGAATGCAGGTCCCTGTCAGTTACAATGTGATGCAGAACCAGCATTGGAAATGGGATTTAAGTGATGATAATAGGATGTATTTAATTCAGCTGGATTTTGCCCGACAAATAATGTGTAAATTAAAGCATTACTCAGAAAGGTGTGCACAGTGCTTAAAAAAATAAACCTCTAATGCTCAGGGTCCAAACACTTCAGTATTCTATTTCAAATGCCTAATTAGTCTCATTTTCAGTCGATATTCTTTCCTTAAAACCAAGGCCTGCTCAGTGGAAATGATGCTGTTAGGCTGTGTGCACTTGTATTTGTGTGCATGTGTAGGCTCATGGTTGTTTCTTCTGCTAAAGCAGGCAATATAGCTATTGTTTGCAAAGCTGAGTTACTATTTTGGCAAAGCATTCATATTTAGGTATATGAAAACTGCTCAGCAGCCTTAAGGAAAAAATTTCCATAGCTTTTTGTTTCCATATTTTCCAGTTTTCCGCTCCTTAGGTACAGGCCTATGTTGAAAAATGTCTTCCAGTGTCAGAACTTCTGAAAAGAAACCCCTAGAAATTGGCAGAGAGCTCACTCTCCCCAAGCAGATGCTGAGGACTATTTGCTAATACGGGAATAAATACGAACACCAAAGTATGCCTACGCTTCTGAATTGCTTTCTGTTTTCAAATTCTTGCCATTTAAGCAGCGTGGCAGCACCAGCCGTCCTCACATACTGAAGCCTGAGAAAACAGTTCTGAAGGGCCAAAAGAAGCAAATAAAATGTATTTGTTATTATGACTGACCTTAGGTATGCAGCATGCGAAGCTGCGGGAATCATATGCTGAATCTCTGATGATAAGTGTGGTGATAACTGGTAAGGCTGTGCTGAACTACTGTGAAACAATTCAGGTAGTCAGCAAACAGGGCTAATTGCTAGTTTGGGGGATATTATGGGTAATTTACTGCCCACTGAGGGCTTCTACCTAAAAATAAGCTTTTTTTTTTTGGTTCCTTTGGACAGAACTTGCATGTTAATGTAAAATTCCTGATGCAGTTATAGGTGAAAAGGACGTTCAGATGCACTTCCCTAAATGCCCTTCTGCTTCTCAATTATATTAACTGTCTTCATAGGTCCTTTGAAAGAAACCGTATTCTTCACTTTTTCCCAAAATAGCAAATAAGCCATTAAGCTAGACTTTGCTGTTATCCAATATGTCTTGATCAAAGGTCTGAGAGTAATACAATAAACACAAGAAAAGAAACTACTGGTGGTTTCCAATACAAACTAACGGGAAAGTGTCAAGTGAGCGGGTACTGACAATTCAGCCCTGAAACCTAATGTTACTGTGCAAAACTCCACCTTTGAGAAGGAAGAATAACTATCCACAGAATGTTTGGCTATAATTACTTCATTTAAGAAAAAAAAAAAAAAGGTGCTGAATTTAGTTTTCTAAAGGCAAGACATTAATATTTTTGGCATGTAAAGAAGATGTAAACCAAATGTTTAAATGAAATGTCATCCCCTGGGTTCACATTTGCCCATTGAACTACAGCACAAACCCTCCACAGACCTTCATACAATACACATTTTTCAGTTCATTGAAGAAGGCCCCTGCTGCTTCTCAAGGAAAACTAACTTGCAGAAGCAAAATAAATACTGGCATCGCAGCGTAACGGCGGAGCCTTGCGAGCACAGATGTGTAGCATTGTCGGCTTTTAAATCAGATAAGGAGTATTCAGACATAATCACTCCAGTGTCTGGGACACGTTGCATGCTGCAGGGCTGCCCAAGTATGGCCCGACAGACACATACAGTGTGTGTTCAGGCTAAATGGCAACAAGCTGACAGTATTTCATAACAGTCCTGTTATGTCTAGATAGGCAAATGTTTGTGTAATTTAGCTGTGGCTTTGAAATGCCTTAAGAAAACAGGACACAAACGGAGCTTTGTGATTAGTTGTCAATGATGTTGTACCTGCGGGATGACGATATTGTCCGAAGGGCAATCCTTGGGGTGCTGCGACTGAGCGGTGCTGCAAGAGGCATCACTGCAAAGGCTCCCTCTGTCCCTTCACCTGCCCACCCGACGAGCGGGGCTGCTGTAGGGCTGCTCCTGTGGAAATGGAGGTGGCTGCCTGTTTCGTTGTGAGCCCTGGGCCTAGCTGAAGTATGACGCGCAAGGGATTACTACTGTCTGCTCTTAGACAAGATACCGCTAAAAAAAAACAACAAGAGTGCATTTAACCCTACAGAAATATGGCTCACTGGTTCTGAGGTAGTGCTGTTAGGATGTACAACGTATCTCAGCTGAGAAAAATCTAACTTAAATACAACACATGATTTTAAGTAAAGAAATATTGATGGGGTGGGGGGGAACAAGTATTTTTTTTAGCTCTAATTTATGGCTGAGCGGCTTCATTTTAGTTACTTCATGAGAGTATTTTAAACCAAGCCTGCATAATATTAAAATAAGTTAAAATGTATGTAAAATTTATGAGAGCATGTCAGGTGCAATGCTTGATAAAGTAAGTTTAATGCTTCAGAATTTTTTTTCTTCAGGCAGAGAAAGCTGAAGCCTGCAATTCTAGGTTACAGTATAATTTTAGAAACTCTTTTCCATTATACCATTCTTTTATTAATGAGATCCAACCCAATTTAGCAAGAAGAGGTAAATTCCTAAAGAGTTTGTGGACGGTCCTCAGCAGGTTGGAAGCCAGGAGCGTGTGATAAAAGAGGCTATTTTCCTACTGCTCATATGATATATCCGATTTTATAAAAACACAGAGGAAATCAATTTACAACAAACTTTATAATAGTGTGCCTTTTTGGTGTGGTTTTTCTTCTGGAAAGGCTGCCTCACCCTGTGAACAAACAAAAGCTTTGGCAGTTGACAGGGGCTGTACATCACTTTGAAAACTCCTCATTTATGGGGGGTGTGTCCTGTTGGTGCGTTCTATAACGCTCCCAATTATCGTGACAGAGCGACATGACAGAGAGATGTCACCCCACAGAAAATTCAGAGCAGCTCCTTTCACTTTTTCCGCCTGGTCACAGGAACACGGCTGAACTGGTACAAAGGAGCGGCAGGAGCAGCAAACGGGGAATATCTGCATACTGCTCTAGTGTATTAAAAATTCAGCTCCTCGGCAATATTAAATCTGAATTTACTTCCATCACACAGAAACTTAGCATATCTCATTCTTCCATTATAAAATATTGACATCAGAAATAGTGAATCCTGAAATGAAGATTATAGACGAAAACTATGTGCTTGGTAATTATAATTTTTTTTTCTTTGTTATTATTCCTTTCCTCTGAGGATTGCACAGGCTGTTGCAAACAGTAATGAAGTTAGCATGCAATGCCAATGTAAAGTATGCGGCAAAGTTATTCTTTCCCTCATTATAGATGAGGGAAGCGAAGCGGCGGGAGGAGGGTGATTTCCCCAGCCAAACTCATACACAGATGGGGCGGCCCTCCATCTCACATCTTAATCGTCATCCCTAGCGATGAGACCCTCAGTGCCTTTTGTTCTGTTGTTTCCCTCTGGTTTTTTAGGTCTTTACCGGGGCTCACAGCTATTAATGACAATTTTTGTCACAAACTAAACAGCCAGTTCACAAATGCTTTCACTCCTGACAAATCCACTGCCCTGCCTTGTAACGTTCTCAAATAACCGCGGCACTAAAAAATACGGTTACAGGCGTGGAAAGGGCCGACCGTTCACTTCAAAAGCCATCCGTTCCTCCAGCCCCTTCTTGCAGCTTCACACGGAAAATAGGACGAGATCAATGGGCTGGGCAACCAGCAGTAGAATAAACCTTTGGGTTCCTGCATATGGTGCTAGCACATAGCTCAGGATGGCTTCCCAACAGAAAAGCCATCTCATCACACCCCTGTAATTCCAACTTGGCCAGTTAAGGTGTTCCTCACTGCGGCCTCTCTTAGGTGGTTACTCAGAGAGGTACCATGCAGCAGGATGGCTTCACTGGCAGGTGCTCACAGAACATCACCGCCACGTTCTCTTGAACCCTGCCTCATTGCCTATGGATGCTTTTGCAGAGTGTAATATATACAGTGTGTGACACCTGATACCGTATCTGTCTCATATGTGTCTTACAAAAATCAATCTAAATCAATAAATTGTCCACCCTCCTCATACAGTGTTTGCAGAGGTTCAAAGACAGGACCAATTACTCTTAAGGTTGAATTGTCAGGTGTCAGATGAGAATATAGAAGTTGAAGCATTATATTTAGGAACAGATTTATTTAGAGGACCTGAAGAATTTGCTTTGCTATCAACAGGTCTATAAACAGAGCTTTTATAGTACATTCTGGTAGAAACAGATACCTTGCAAAATGATTGGGGTGGGTTTGGTTTTTTCCCCTGTTATTTTTGCACAATTCAAATCATACAGCTGCCTGATAAAGTAGGCAAACACACACCCAAGCTCACTGCAGTCATAGCAGGAAAGCACCTGACCTTGAAGGGCTTCTGGTACTGATCCTTCTTTTTTCTTACTTGGTTTTCTAGGTACAGGTGTAAACTCCCCATGCTTCATTTATCTATAAGATATATAGGTATTGGTATCATGCATTCTGTCTCTTGGCATGGGTTCCAAAAATGAGACCCAGGCTGGTCCCACAGGTCTAAAGATTATATGTGAACATTTTTGTCCCTGCCAAAACCACACACACAAGCACCACGGCTTATTATAATCACGCAAGATGTTCCCAAGTTTATCAGTTCTCATCCCAGAATACCAAAACCTTTCTCTTAGCACTCCCGACAAATCAATATGCATTATTATTACGTGCTCAGATACTACCATGATAGATATCAGATTTCTGCTCATGCCAAAATTTCAGCTAGCTGGTCCCTTGAGTATTTATGCTTGTGTACTGTATTTAACAGCAGCCCATTCAAAATGCTTACAGCTTCTAGGCATGAAATGCACATAATTTAGGAATAGCTGCCTGGCTATTCAGGCATCATGCTGTTTCAAGGGAAAATTAAATCTCTGACTCCCCCGTCTTTTAAAACAAACCTGTATTTTGGGGAGCTGCATGGAAGTTTCACAAAGCAAAAGTGAGCATAGCTCTTTTTCCTGTTTAATGGCAGTGCCTCCCCATTAATGCTCCAAAATGATACAGTAGTTTAAAAAAAAAAGGTCTCAGCATGCATGCATTGTATCACATTAAGAAATCAGGATTTTCTAGGCACTGCACAGCATTAATTACACTGAGCATGCTGCAAATTTAAATTAAATGATATGCCATGTTCTGTTGTAAATATCAAAATGGATTGCAAACTACAGCCCCATATTTGCTTCTGATTGGCATTTGTGCACTGAACAGGATCAGAAAATCTGTACCATATAGCTTTTGTTTGTTTATTTTAGGAGCACCTGATGCAAACACACTTTTTGTTTTCAGGAATACCTAACAGCACAGTTACAGGTCAGAATTCTGTGCTAAAAAAACCCAAACAGACAACACCGAAAAACTCCCTCAAAAATAATAAAGAAATAAAACCAGCCCTCTTTGCCTTCATCCTCCCTCCTAACAAAACAGAACAAAAATATGGTTTTTCTCTCCCCACCAGGTATTTACAATCTAGGGAATGGAGGGGCACCAAGAGGAAAATGGGAGATCTGTGGAACCGAAGCAGGTCAGCAGGAAGGAAGTGGACCTGATTGTGTTGTGTGGGGCAAGTACCAGGATCCTACGTAAGCAAATGCTGTGGGGGCTCCCCATCATCTCAGTGGAGCCGGACTGCTGTTCCAGCTGGAGTTTAAGGCAGGAAGGGAGCGAGCGGTGAGCTGGGCTTGGGACTGTCTCAGCTCTGTTATGAGGGAAGCTTGAGCTGGTGATTCCATGAGAAAAAGGCAACGGCTGAAAAGAACATAAGCAATAAACAGCAGGTCTATTAGTATTTGCAGTCTTTTTCTTGCCATAGTTATGTTACATTCCCTTGTGATTTTATGATATCAGATTGAATTGTCAAGATCTCACCAGCCTCTGCCCTTAAACAACTGGATGAGGTGTATTTTAGCCTGTATTTCTATGTGGTTAAATACTAAACAAATATTTTAAAACTCTGCACATCAGAGAAAGGATGGCATTTAGTCAATTGTATAGAGAACGCATTTAAAGAAATATCTGCATTTTTCTGGGCTTATTTAAGGCCTTTGTGAAATGATTACCACTGACCTGAGAAGGACAAGTGAGTGCCAGTCTGAATTGGCACAAAGGCATGGGGCATAAAGGAGGCGCAGCATAAAAGTATGGGCAGGGCCACGCGGAGACACCGACATGTCTTCAAACCCAGGATCGCCATATTCCTCCTAAATTATCTCACCTTTTCTGTGTCTTTTGCTTTTTAGGACTTAACTCCAGTTTTCCTGGCCCATTATGCAGTAGTCCTCTGTGTGTGAGAAGTGCAACTATGAAACAAACAAAAAAGCCCCCAAACCAAATGAGGACAGCCTGATCTACCCCAGAACAACAGATGGACATTAAAAACCAATCTCAGGATACCTCAGTCTTGCAAAACTTCTTTCTCAGATCTTCTGATGAAGAAATTCTTCTAGATTTTTTTTTCCCCTTAGCTAGTCTGAAATACACTTCTCTGGGTCAGGTCGTGAATAGTATTCTAATGAGATTGTCTAGTAAAGAAAGGATGTCCAGCTGGGCCTGCTGTGTGTCAGTTAAAATAATATTTGTAGCAAACCTTTTCACAAGCGTTTACTGGACCTCTTCAGTGGCTCGTTTTTTGGTATGATGCTGGAGGGCCAGGAGGTGGCTGGTGACAAGACTAAAACCTGATGTATGGCTGGAAGATGGTTGTTCATTCTTACGTCTGACAGCAATGCCTCGCTGCCACCAAGGTGGCATATTCGGCTTTTAGAGACATGCTGTTCCCTGGGAGCTGCAAGGATCCACTGAAGGGTGTCCAACTTTCTCCTGTGTCCAGGAGGAATTAGGTAAATGGTCAGCCAGATGTGATGGACACCATGAGACAACTCTCTTTCCACAAGTAGCGCACGCCTGACAGAAATAGGTGGCAGAGCAACTGGCATTCGACTCTCACCATCTTTTGGCACTTGAAAAAAAAAAACAAAAAAAAGACCAAAGAAAGCAAGCCAAAGGTAGTTTATGTGCAGCTCAGGAAGCTCTCAGAAATGAATGTGTCTGTGATTTAATAACACATCGACACAAAATGACGCTTCTCCTAATATTCACTGAGAGAAAGAAAGCAGAGCAGTATGGGGCCATAACCAGCACACAATGCGTTACTATTGCAACAACAAACAGCTGAACTACCAGGTATTTATTTTTCACCATGCACACTTGTTGGAGGAGAATGAAAATTATTCTTTGACACTCTGATGGTGTCTTAGAAAGCCCTGTGCTTCCCCTAGCGCCCATCGCCCTGACAAGAAGCAACTCACAAATTCTAATAAATAGAAAATAGAAATAAATACTTTAACTGTATAGTATAGGGTTCTGAATGGCTTTCAGAATCAGAAAGGGCTGCTCGTATGTCTTCGTTATGTCTACACTCTGTAACGTTGGCTCTCCAAAAGTCAGAGGCAAAGTGAGATAGATTCTACTAGGATCACAGACACTACACTGGGAAACCAAGTATCAATGGTACATCCAGATTTATGGTAGGTTATGGCAGTAAAGTGAAAGCAAAACTGTTTGCACAGTCTGTATTGTTGCCCATTACTGTGTATTTGCCCTTTTTTCTTGCTTAGCTACAGCTGAAAGAATGGAAAATTGTACCTTATATATAGTATTAGGAGACTCTTTTTGATCGTAAGGTCAATCAGACTAGTTTACCTGCTTGAGGTATTTATGGCACAATCACTCAGTGTCTTTAAGGAAAGGTTAGATACATTTATGGGAAAGGTGTTTTGCAGAAGCCTTCCTGTTTCATAGAGGTCTTGGGCAAAATGACCCAGGAGGCCCCTTCCAAGTCTATCAAATGTGGTTCCCTGATTGATGCCGTTCCACCCCCCCCCCCCAAGTCTTTTCAAAACACAAAGCACTGTTATAAAATGTAATATAATACACTATATAACTTTAACACAATGCCTTATAGGAAATGGTTAGCTGGTAGCACAGGAGCCTCACGCAAAAGGAAGAAAAGAAGAAAAAAAGAAATTGCAGTGCCGCCTCTCTGCCAAGGGATATCGACTGTAACATTTACACCGGTTCTCAGTATGGCCCCTCAGCTGTGCAGAGGGGAGACCAAGTCATGGAAGTGTAGTGCATATTATAACCCAGGCTGCAGTATATATTTTTCCAGAAAAACCCAACAAGGCCTGAGGTAATTTTCTATGCAGCGCAGTAAGGAGTCCCTCAGTGCTGGAAAGCAAACGGACACCCACCTCGCCTTACAAATAACTGCCTGGTGTTGTAATTGGCTGGGCTTAATGTAGAGCTGCCTGGAGGCAAGACACAGGAGCGTCCAACCCCTCTCTGCAGGCCCACAGGGCCATAATGCAGGTGTGTCCCCCACCTACGGTCTCCAACCCTTCTGTGGTTACAAATGGCAGGAATGAAACCAAGACAGAAAGGAGAAGAGGCTCAGAAAAGCCCTTTCTGCAGTTAACCACCCTCTCTAAGATGGCTTTGTCCTGGCCTGCTGCCATCCATGAAGCCATCGTGCAGCAGGTGCAGCAAAGCCCTGAGAACTACAAGCCCTGAAAGCTGGACTTCTAAAACCCTTTGCCGAGTGCAGCAAAATCACTGGGGAGCACCTTTGCCTGTTGACTAAAGACTGTTAGAGCTTTGGTCACATTTTCCCTTATTTTACTACAAGATGCTGCTTAAGAGCAAATTCCATTTCTTTAAGGAGTGGCCGTCATGTATCACAGCACTGAGGCTTCCGTGGAGCTGGAGACCTAGCAAGCTGAAAGTGGTTAGTAAAGATGTGTTTCCTGGCCCATCATTTGGGAACAAGTCGTGTGTGCCATTTGTTTTTCAGACAGAATGCTCTCCAGGTCTTTCACTTGGCCACGTTGGACACCTTCAAGAGTCGTCAGGACAGGGTGCTGGGCCATCTTGTTTAGACTGTGCTCTTCCTAGAAAGGTTGGACTAGATGATCCCTGAGGTCCCTTCCAACCTGGGATTCTGTGATTCTGTGATTTACGTTTTTGGGTCACCAAACCATTTAGTAAATGTATATAATCTTTCTGCTTTTTTAATTTGAGAAGAAATGTTTTTGCTGAATGTTTCCTCAATCGACTATTTTTTTTTCTTTCAAACTGTTTAAAAGCATATTTAAACGTTTAAGTGAATTTAATGAAATTTTTAAAAAGCAAACAACCAGATTCTCTGGGCCATTTGGTTGAAATGCTGTGGCTGGCCTCCATTGCTCTGTAGTAAGTTTTAATTTTAGGTTCTCACAGGAAAAAAACAAAACAAACAAACAAGAAAAAAAACCAAACCCCCAAACCCAGAACTTTATTGAGTTGGGGTTCGCTCTCAAAATACATCTTACACTTACCTTTTTAGTTTCACTCCAGCCAACTCCTTTTCCAGAAAACAGCCTCCCACCCCCATCTTCTTGGAGCAGCTCTGGCAGGAAATAACAACATCCATACACACTCCAAAGTCTTTTGAAGTTTCATGAATGTGAGCTGTTGCTTTTGCAGGGCAGGCCAGGATTAACTTTTATTAACCTTCTAACCTCATCCATGAGACAGAAAAATTGCCTAGCCTCCCTCCCCCCCCCCCCCCCCCCCCTTTTTTTTTTGTATTATTTGGAAGCTTGCAGCCTTCTTTACCTAACATTTGGGAGTTCAGACACCCTACAGATGGCAGCAAAATGAGGACCATTAATGGTGCTTTCCCTGAGGAGCTCCCTGAAGCCCCTTTGTTGTAATCGGTGTCAATGGCTAGCCCTAAACCTTGTGTTTTCACTTGAAAATATTTTCCTGTTGCCGTGAGGCTTGGGTCTCTCTATCTGAATAATATTTGTGGGAGCAAATAATAACCTGTTGGCCCTTTCCAACATGTTGCAGCAATGTATTTTCCTGATTCCTATAACAAAAAAAGTGACTTTTAGCAAAATGAAAAATTTGACCTGGCTTTAATCCTGCCAGTGCTACAATTGCTCATCCTTAGCACTTACTTCATCCCTGCATCACAGCACAGAGTGAGACACTCACGTCGGAATAGCTCTTCTCACTGGAGTCAAAATGGTAAAAATTAGCCTCAGTGAGTGACACAAGCAGAACTTTCAAAGGCAGGAAAATTTATCTCCTGCTCTTTGTCTTACAGTACGGAGCATTTTAGTGGTTGGAAGATTTAGCTTGCAAGATCCTGTATAGATAAATCCTAGTGGACAACAGCTCTCCAGCTTCTTTTTTAGGGCAGTTGAGCTCAGCAGCTGGAATCTGGCAGGGTATGAGGGGCGCAATAAGGATGGAGAAAAACTTTCCTGTAGCCTTCAGGTGTTGGTTAAGGGTCAGGCTCAGGAAACAGCCAAAGCAAACCAAAACTCTCTCAGCTACATCTCCTCACTGCATTATGTGAGGTCATGGCTGATTGGTATAAGGAGTGTGATTTTGGGCCAGCCCTGCCTCTGCTCTACTGTAGTATAGGCCATTAACTTCCTTGATGATACAGTCCCTCTTGAGGATTCTCCTTTTGAAAGATTTATACTTGGTTTAAAGCTAATACAAATGCTCCACTTTAGCTTTTAGGAGGCCAAGACACTTAAAAATCTCAGATGAGCAGGAGAAGCAAGAAGGAAGGCAAAATCTCTCTCCTCAGGTCCCTTGTAAGGATGTTCAAATACCACTTTGATGAGAACTTTGCAGCTGCTTTGCTGGGTAAACAGATACATCACAGCTCTGATGGGCAGGGATGCCCTTCACACCAACAAGCAGAGGAAAAGAAGGTGGTGGGGAGAGTAAAAGGCACCTGAAAAAAAAGGCAGGCAATGATGGGTACAACTGAACTTTTTGCCTTCCTGATCTTTGGAAATGGGAAAACCCATTCAGGATCACAGATTTCCGGATGGGAAAATGCATCTTTAATTGTGCCACAAAACAGAGATGGTTTGCTACTGTTGCCTCCTCCAAAAAAAGCTGTTACTATGAGTTCTTTGGGCCTCTGGCACTCCATTTCCCAGTTTTCAGTTAATAATTCAAAGGTTATACATAAACAATAGTAATAAAAATCATAACAATACCTGGCTTGCCATTATGTTGTGCTCAGTCATTGTGATGCTTCTCTCATGATAAAATCTGTGTATTAAACACTTTAATTGAAACTCTCAATAAAACAGATATTTTCACTTGTGCAGTTATATTCACATAATGATCGCAAAGCACTTTACAGAGTCAAATAAAAGTAGCCAGCCTGATCCTTGTATAGAAGCAAATGCCATTATTGTGCATCTTCGTAGTATATAACAAAGATGCATATGGGCAATTCGCTGTCAAGCATCCCTAATTTTCAGGTTTGTGCTGAACAAACAGCATCTAAAAAGCTTGGTTTTATCCTTAAGCTTGTTCTAAAAATCTCTAATGCCATCAGAAGTGACACAGCAAGAGGGGACTGGGCAGTCTCACCTACCAGACAAGAAGAGGAGGCCGCAGACAGGAGGGCTGGTGAACAGTCGTGCCTCATTATCAAGAGCCCTGGTTCAGAAAGTAAAAAAGAAAAATGTTATCGTTTTCCTCATTTATAAAAAAAAGCCATGGAAGTCTTGATGTGCTGAGTACCGAGCAGCCTCCATCGGGTCACTTAGAGCGGACGAGGCAAAACCTGGTGACGCAAATGCTAGCGTTAAGTGATGCCGCCGAGGTCTAGAGGGGTCTCAAGCTTTGGGCCTCCTAAGAGGTAGTTCTGGAGCTCAGAGGCAAGCAAAGAGCTTTGTTCCCTCTTGTATAATTGATAAATTACCATTGTTAGTACTAAACAATACTACGGAGCCCAGAATGGAAACATGCTAGCGCTTTATCCATCTTAAGCAATTCTGCTCATGTGCTCATACTGTTCTTAAATATGCTAGATATTTGGTTGATGAAACAATAAGTTTTAGAAAAGAGAAAAATAAGAACTTTAAAGATAATCAAAACCTTGACTACCTACTTTACCACAGGCAGCTGTGAGTAAGCTTCAGTACTCTTTATTTTTAACATTGCAGATATGTAATTTAATGCAGGTCTAATGACAGTCTCGAACATACTGCTTTAATCGCAATTGTTCAAGCTCTGTTCTGTGACAAGGGCTCACAAGATATCAGCAGGGTTGTCCATTTTCCCCACTTCTCTAAGGAAAATAAAAAGGAAGGGAGGGGGACACTCTTGAACTTATGTTGCTATTGATGTGTAATATACAATAAAAAAACAGTTAAATTTCAATTACCCACAGGTAATTATAATTTTATTGTTTGACTGTACTATGGGGATTTTTGTAATTCCCAAGACTAATAATTTTCTATAATTTTACAGGTTGTCAAATAAACTATTAAAGATTATCTTTGAAAAGGATTCTGCAATTGTAAGGACATATCATACTGTTCCTGTACATTATTAGTAATTAGAGATCCCTGGATAGTGAAATATCTGCACTATATGCTAGCTGCTGGATACCATATTTTCTCACAGCCTCCTGTAATCTTGAACCAAAGCTTTCAAACTTCTCATCCATTGTAGCCTGAGTCACGTCCAAACTTTTATTAATATTCACTGAGCACTCATTAGGCAATTCTGGTGCATTCGATACATTAAAATCTATGCTTCCTGATGGGGAAAAGCAGAGGCTCACAGGTCCATCCCGGTCTAGGGGAAACAAACACAAAAGGACTAATTCTGAGCTCTGACCCCTGACAGGGATATGGAGAAGCAGCAATGTTTATACCAGTGCAAAAATCTGAATCAGTCCTGAATGCCTTTTGACAACGTGGCTTGCACAACAAGATAAAATTATGCTCCCTGATTTTATCCCAAAAATATGCATAGGCGCACATAGTGCTAGGGATTAGCGTCGGCTGTCAACGAGGAGGGGGAATGGGATGGGCAGAGTA
The DNA here is from genome assembly GCF_963921805.1 of Phalacrocorax carbo. Classification (NCBI taxonomy): domain Eukaryota; kingdom Metazoa; phylum Chordata; class Aves; order Suliformes; family Phalacrocoracidae; genus Phalacrocorax; species Phalacrocorax carbo. Next base: position 49,000,369 of record NC_087515.1, on the reverse strand, counting down.
TCCAGCCCACAATAAGCAGAAATCTGGGGGCATTCCCTCAGCCTCACCAGCTGGTCCCCCCAGATTCACTGGCATGTTGATGAGGCACTCCCCAGGCCGCTTTCCCTCCCACACTAGTGCCCAACACCCACACAGCTAAGGTGAGCAGGCAGCAGCTGCTTCCAGTTTAGCTGGCAAAAGCCAGAAGACAACTAAACCAGCATGTACGAGGTGATAGGTTCCTTCATCTGTGCAGGCAATGTGTGGTGAGATATTCATTCAGAATCTTACAGGGGCATAATCCTGAGGTGGACCAGAGGAGGGATGAGCTGAGAGGAATAACAGGACCCAAAACACTGCATGTAGCATCTGGGCACAGACTGAGAGGGCAGTGGGTACTGATCCCCTCCCACATGAGAGGATCAGCAGTTGTAGACACTGGTGCTGTCTTGCCTGTAGAGCCATCAAAGGCACAATTTTTAGCTGGAGGTGTTTATTCTATTGTGGCTGCCCCAGGAGATAGTAATTATTTGTATTATTGGGCTCTTGGATGGTTTTGTGGTGAAGGCTCTGTGTGGAGGGAAACTTCAGCGCATTAAGATTTCTTTATGGGCTGAAATCTCTCAGAGGAGAGCGGTTTCAGGACATGAAGATTTTCATGCAGAAAACTTTATGGGTATGATTTTTTTTTTTCCCCCAATGGATGCCTCTGCTCTAACAGCTGGGGTTCTGCACATGCGCATCCTGTTGGGACACAAGCGAGAGCAGCATCTCACGGCTCTGCCCTGCATTGGACACATCTGCAGGGAGGGTTTGCCTTCCTCCTGGTGCCAAGAAGCCTCTGTGGCACCTGTGGTGCTCAGCGAGGGATCTGGCAAGGGATTTCCCTCACACCAGGGAGCGCTGAGGGTGGATTATGTTGGTTTTACAACGGTGCTGAGCTGGTGGAGCAGTATAAAGATACAGGAGCACAGGGAAGGATTAAGGGCAATGGACTGCAGCTCTCTGCCTTCCTCTAGGGACAACTTCGATCCAATCAAATGTATTAAACAAATCTAAGTAGTCAGTACAGATCTACACACCAAGCTCTCTTTTCCAAGGGCTGCTTGTCTTGCTCTCCTGTGCTCATCCTGCACCTGTGGGAAGGTGTGGGAAGAAGGGTAGTTGATGATTTGGAGAGCTCTTCAGTAAGTGGCAGTTTCTGCTTCTGACTGCCTCTCTACCTGCTAACCCATCTCAACTAAGACTGAACCCATTACTGCAGATGATTGGCATTTATAATTAATAGGCAGATAGAAGAAAAATGCAAAGCCCGCAGACAAGGCTAAATATGTTTCTGGATAACAGACGATACCGTATACAAATACGCACCTCTCTTTCCCCTGCATTTTGGTCTGCGTTTCCTGCTTGAAACATTCCTTGTTGCAAGTGGAACACATTCTGACAACTGAGTAGTGAAAGCAATTAGAAAGAGAATTAATTGATAAAATTAAAGCCCCGCTTTCCTTATGTTTGTCATATGACTACAAATATTGTCACTCCCATTAATATTAATTAATATAATCATCAATGTTTCTAATCCCTACACATTTTGTCAAAAAGTTACTCTTAGCTCAAGAATATAATTGTTAAGTCACGGAAATGTTAAGCAGCAGCTAAGCAAGTCCAAAGAATTAATAGCAAACTGTAGTTTATCCAAGGATTAGACTTTTAGCAATACATAATCACCTCCTCATGTGTTCATCCACATAAAATACCTTCCATCCGTCACTACACTTCTCCCTACTTGTCCTTGCAGTGCACCAGTTTTCAAGAATAAAAAAAAAGAAAAGGTGAAGATAGTAAGTAAATATTCTTTGCAGTTGCACGCTTTTCTTCAAGATAAGTCACTGCGATAAGAGTTATGTGCCCTTAGCTGAAAGCAATGTCAAGGTCAATTATCTCACACTGAAAGCCCTAATGCAAGATATTTTGGTGATCAGAATAATACGTATAACATTGCAACGCTTTTGTTTTGCCGTTGAGGAAGGCAAATCCACTCTCTCTAGACTTCCCGACATGTTGTCCCTCAGTTTTGAATGTCACAGATTATTTCAATAATATAAAAGTCTGGCTTGCCATGCTGTTGCCATTTGAGCAGGTTTTCCTGGTGTGGTATGAGGGGCACTGCCAAGCGCAGAGTGACGCTGGGCAGAGCCTTCCCTGCCACCCGCCCGGTTCCTCGACGGACAGGTAGCAATTCCTGCCTGGCAATAGCACGGCTGCTTCACAGAAGCAGTGTTAGGTGGACTATTAATTAGCTAGTTTGGAAAATCGCCAAAGTGCTTTAAAGGCCTTTGTTGTAAGGTGGAGGAGATTTTTCTGCTAGAAGAGAATAATGTAATCATTTCACTATTAATTTTTAATTGTATGTTGCTATGCATTATTGCCAGCCTATACTGATTATCCTAAGAGAAATGGTGATACTGTGCAGCGATATCTGTTAGGAAGACTACTGGCTGCACTGTAAAAGAAGCGACAGAAAAAAGCTGTTCTTTAAAGTTGTTGCAGTCATCTGCTGCTGTCTGTTCCTACAAGGTATCACATTAAATAATTATAAAATGTATGACTTTAGGAAGATTTATGGAGCAGTGCCACAGTTTTCCCTGTTGTCAGGTGGGGTTTTTTGCTTGTTTTTGTGGTGTTTTGTTCCTTTTTTTTTTTTTTAATGGCCACCCTTTGTAATGAAAAGTTACTTCTGAGAAATCTTTTGCAAGTAAACTAAACTCACTGACTTGTATGAAATCAGCAGCAACACGCTCGCTGCTGGGGAGAATGCAGGCGCTCCCCTGCAGGTTTGGGGGTTGAGGTTCAAAAGGGTCGGGGTGCAATGATGCAGCATCAGCACGAGTTTAAATCTCTGCGTGATGCTCAGGTTCACTACTCAAGTGCATCACTTGTGCAAAGTGTGGTTTGTTGGCTTTTTTTCAACAATCTTTTTGTTTCCTGTTCATCTACCTGCCATTCATACCGGAGGCAACCTTTGCCCTGTGAGATTAAAACTTAGGGTGCACCCCCTTTCAGAGAGCATCCTGGTTTGAAAATACTAGTGCAGCCCACAAAACCCCCAAAGTCTGCGTGCATTACTGTACTTTGACAACTGACTCAGCAGAGCTGGACCATAACCCACAGTCCATTGCTAAGGAAACAGCATATATGCACCGGAGTAAGAAATACGTGTATGCAAATTCTCCTCCCAAGGAAATCGTTATCAAAAGATGCTAAGATTCAGACCACTGATACAGTTCGCTTACTGGTAGAGAAACGATTGTATCAGCCGCTTGTGTCCGCTCACAAATCCTTCTTTTCATCTAAGAGAAAGCTAGCCATGAGGGGACAGGAAATCTTTAATCTGCTTTTCTCCATTTGTTCAAGTATCTGGTTCTTATCAATTCGCATTGAACATGAGCAACACAAAAACTTAATGACTTATCCTCCACTTAATAAAATAAATGGAAACAAAACATGGACAGTTTGCTGGTGTTGGATACACTAATCACAACAAAATGCTGCATGAGAGCGAGTCCACAAAGCAGTTCTAAAAAGGCAGCATGGCTGTAAAGTCAGGAAGAAGGACTCAATTAGCCAAAAACACCACAAAACCGGTATGTAGCAAAGTCCATTTAGTAACAGAGAATTCATGAGCAATTTCTGAGCTATGTTTTGTCACTGACTTAAGTAGCAGGAGGAGGGGTTATAAGGGGCCTTCATCTGTTCACCCAATGTTTGAATATTGTCCATTGCAAAGAAATATCATAACATTTTCTCTCCTGAATTCCTAATAAATAATGGCATATTTCTATATAATTACTTGTATCATATACTAATATAGCATCATCCTATAATAATTTATAAAATATTTATTACTCAATATTACCAATTGTTTATTATATAAATTATATAAAAATAAGCATGTATATATATAATAGTTTTCATAATTGTGTAATACTATTTATTAAAAAATAATTATCCTTTTGGACAAGTACTCAAGATAATTTTTCAGACAGCTGAGTAATTTGAGTGGAAATCTGAAAAGTTTGCACCCAATTTTCATGGTTTTCAACTGAAATAGTTTCAAAATTGATAGATGCTTTTCACAAAAAAGAATTAGACACAATTAATTTTCAGTTTAAAAACAAAACAAAACAAAAAATTTCTACCTGATCACTTTGAAACTGCAATTTTAGTCCTGGCATAAACCTATGATCCTATGAAAAATGTGCTTTTGTCTTCCACATACCCCCAGCGCTGCGGTATCTCCAGGACCGGTTCAGGAAAGCACTGAAACGTTCACACTAAGTCCAGTAAGCACTTTTCCAAATAGCGATTCTTTCCTGAACTGGGGCCAATACAGGTCATGTAAAGGGAAAAACAAAAATGCAGGCAATGAAGCAACTTGCCTGTAATTCCCCAACAAATTAGAGATTTAACCTCTTGTACAGCAGCCAGTCCTATTTCTGGGTTAACTGTTTGTCGTCTTGTCCCTTTTTAGTTCCTGGGAAGGGAAAGACACCCTCTCACTGCCCTCTTTGAGGGCTTCCCAGACCATGAAGCAACAGTAGTTTGCATAATGAAAAGTCACTTTGCTGCTTTGGTGACAACTTGAGCGTGGTGTCTGACCAAGATAAAGAAAGATGGCAGTGGATTAACTTAAACATGGCCTGTGTGCTCCGGCAGCTATTACATTCTGCTCAGCTGTGTTTTTCCTAACTAGACCCTCTGTAGCCTTTATTGCTCTATGAATTACACTCAAATGCCAACCAGTAATCTAACAGAATTGCAACTTTTCCTGAGCAAATATACTCTGTGGGGCATGACAGCGAAAATCTGAGGGTTTAGCCACAGCAGTTATGCCTTGCTTTCCTCAAAGCAAACGGTCCTATTCTTTTTTTATACCATCACCTAAGTGAGCTTGCCAGGCTTCACTGAGCCAGTGCAGGTTCAGCAAATGCCAGCCTGTCCATACCCGGCACTGACATCAATATATTTATCTGTAAGGCCTGCACCGGGGGAAAAAAACCAAAATATTGGGGATTAGCCCCTTTTTTTCAACCTGGGCACTGAAGATGCAGTGATCCTTTGCAGAAAGACTTAGTGGTCACTGCTGCAGCCATGCACCACATTCCTCGCCTGCACTTCTACTGCACGGGGTGCAACTGCAGCAAGGAGGGACTGTGCTCCCTGATGTTAGGAAGTGCATGGAAGGTGCCAAAATGACCCATGTTTTTGTCACTTCCTTCTTTATGGCCAAGAAGTCCTTTTTGAGCGTATTTGAGCATATTTTGCCGCTGATGAGACAAACCTACCTCTCCTGATGTTGTGAGCACAGATACAAGACAGACTTTCTCCTTTGCTAGGAAGACTGTATTTATCATTCCAGGAATTAGTTTAATCAAAGAAAAATAATAGGTGGAGAAGAGGAAGAGCACAAATCAGCATCAGAAATCAGCCTTAATAATGGTCCATCTATTTGTGCATCTTGGCAACAAGTCCTGCCACCTGCTGCAGAGGTCCTAAAGTCCCATTGAAATACAGGTTGGAGAAACCTAATTTTTCTCACACTAATTGCAGTAACGCTAATGCATTCTTGGAACAGGGCCAGGATAAGTGGAATGTAGTCTGACAGCAGATAAATATAAATTATATATAAGGAAAACACTCTGTACCTTTAACTCCTAATTCATTACAAGTCAGCCATCAATCTTTAATTTCTACACACATCACCCATATGGCCAATAAGCTGTGCTGTATCCTATAGGAGAAATGATTTCCAGGGCACCAAAACACCAGCAGGGCTTTGGCTGACGGGCCCCCAAACAGCACCTTCTGTTGCCAGGGCATTATATGAGTATTTTCTTTCTGAAGTTGCTGGAAACAGCAGGTGCTCAGCACTTCTGAAAAATCTGACCACAGGGCACATTGGTGTTGGGTGCAATTGCTTCTTCATACTATATTTTTAAGTGTGCATCACAGAGAAAATCTAATTCAATCAGAGGGTGGGGGCGAGGGAAGGTGTCCACAACGTTAATAACATCTGTAGATAGCCCACATTTCATTGTCACAATGCTGCATATATCAGGGCCTCTCAATAGAATCAGAGTCTACTAGTGGCTACATGCCCATGCTTTACCTGTGAGCAATGCTAAAATGTAATAATACTGATGTGCCCCAGGTTTCATTGGCAGGGAAGTCTGAAAAGGCCTCGTAGTTGGTCTTGTTTTATACCGTTCTTATTAATAAAAGATCCCTCTCACACGCATTAAGAAAAGAAACCCCAACATACCTCTTCCTGCTTAGGCACACAGCAATCTTTTCCTTTCTGTTACAGTATATTATTAATTTGGATTATCCTGTTGCTTCATAGCTTTGGGGGGGGGGAAAAAACCAACCCAAAAGAAAAAGCTATCGAATTTGCAGTCACCTTTGCAGGGAGGTTCTGTTCCTCTGCTTATTTGAGATATTTCTTTCCATCTGTTGCACCATCGTGTTTCAGTTCCTGAGAGCTATAGATATTTATTCAGTGCCCTTCTATCTTAGCCATCATAAATATCTCTCTGATAACAAATCGCGCTCTCTGAACATCATTTGCTACCAGAAAGGATCTTCAAGAAGCACTTGCACTGTGATATAGGATATCCCCTGCTTTGTTATGAATGCAATAAAGAGTTTTACAAAATCAGCTTCCTTCGATTTAGAGGATAAGTATATATCATTTTAGTAGTTTTACCACTTCTTATTGCCTGTCTGTTTATGCTTCGTACTTAGAGAGTCAGTGCTCCCGCTCCCTTGCTTTTCAAATGAATGCTGCTACTTAAATACAGAGAATGATATGTGCTTATTGAAAAATTCAAGGATTTCAGCTGTCAATACAGGCTTAATTATCTGCTGGTGGATGCTCAGATACTATAGCAATGGCTGTTGTATAAAGCCAGCACAGAAGAGACCACTCACAGCTCATCATATGCTCTGATCCAACAATTTAGAAAAAAAAAAGTAATGCATAATATTAACTTGCATCTTGCTTCCCTATGTCATAACCCATCGTGTAACGTTATGCTATTTCATGTCATGTCATGTGTAACATGATGCAATGCAATGTCACACTTCAGAAAATATTACTAAGCGAGAACTGATTCTTGTTATCAGTTTGGAATATGAGTCTCTGATCCAAACATATTGTGGCTTCGGCTGATGGGAAGGGATCAAACTGAGAGCTACGGCGGGCAAATGCTTTTCTTCTCTCGCTTGGCCAGCAGATGCCCATTCATCAGTTTTAGGTTCAAACTGGAATTTCTTTGTCACAAGCGCTTTCTCTTGTAAAAGAAATAGCAATTTTATGGCAAGCCAAATACTGAAAAGTAAAAAAAAAAAGCCCTTAGAAATACATAATAAATGTATATTAGTGAGACAGAAAATTGGAAAATGGCCGCCTGCCAGCAGCCACATAAATTTTGGAGGCAATGCATTTTTCTGCCATTATGCGTTATCACAGGAATTGCAAATATTTATTAAAAGTATTAAAATGGTGAGAATGTTAAATGTTTCCTTCAGTAGTGGAAATTTGCATTGCCACACAGAAGATAGGATATTCTGATACAATGTTTATTAAAATGACTTCATTTTATTAGGCTGTCACACACAATAAATGTGCAGGTACAGTTAACAAAAGATCTATTGTGGATACGGGAGATTTGTGAGTAACACTTCAAAAAAATAATCTCTTCTGAACTCTATTCATATAAAAAGCGTACTACAAACTTTCATTAACTTCCTTAGAACCAATTATTTTCTGAGCTTATTTTCTTTTTCTGCCATCCCACTATATTTTGTTAGTCAATTTGTTTGCTACATTTTAATGCTTAATGGGATTAAATGCAGTTTATCTTTAATTTATATACTAGTAAGCTGAGTGTATACTTTACATGTAGCAGGCAACAAAATATTACGATTATTTTTGGGTTCATTTACGGGTCTAAACATGAATGGCTATAATATATTGGGACCCCAGTATCTTTTCATCCATGAATAAAACATTATTAAAAGATTGGTGGGAGCTCCATCATATTGATTGAGAAGAAATTCACATTCCTGTTTTGCCCACATTTTCTGCTAGGATTAATCACAGCGATTTTGTTCATAAGGTTCTTGTTACGGTACGATACAGACACAGTGAACACCACTGACGTCCCATAGCCTCACAGGCAACTTTCCTGGTTGGCTTCGCTGTGCACAGAGCGCCTTCCAGGAGGGTCTGAGCACTGATGGGGAGAGTCCTACGGGGACACACCTACCCCTACATGAACGGGCGCTTTGAGCAAGTGAAGGGTTTAAGTCTGTGAAAAGCAGCTGAATAATCATCTCTCAGGACAGACTGAGAAAACAGCTGGATTAGAAGGGGATATCTTGAGATAAACAAGATGATCTTCTTAGACGGTCGCAAGATTTGTGATGAGATTGTTTTTGTTGGATGGGAAACAACACTACTTCTGTTCACAGTGGTTTCCTGAATCAGCAACGAAAGGAAGGAGAATAGCCATTGCCTTCACGACTGAAAGCGTCATCTAAGTAGCTTTTAAAGGTTGTTTGGTTGTTTGTTTTTTTTTTAAAGAAATGAGCAGAGAAATAAGAAACCAGTACTGGGTTTTTTTCTTACACGAGGGTTCCGCAATGCCTTATAGTCCATCAAGAAGTGTGATTGGAGTATATGTTGCAGGCAGAGGGTGAATAGATCAAAGTTACAAGACCCCAGATTTATGGAGAGCCATATGCAAGAAAAAGCCTGACTCTGGAAGATAAAATTTCAGAAATAAAGAATTTTTCTCTCTGCTCTTGTATGGCGCATTTTTATTCCTTTCTGACAAACATGGAGCAGGAGAAGGAGTAACTTTCATGAAAAATAACATGTTGTCTTGATCCAGACACGTCATACGAATTTGTGAGACATCAAAAGTGAGACATGGGATTTGACACAAAATGTGTATGTTGGAGAGAGACCTTGGTCACCTCACAGGCAGAGGCAAACCCCCCGTTTCCTTTGGTGGGGACAGGTGTAACACCCCCTCACCCACTGCTGCAGCTGCTCAAGCAGAAGTCAGAAACCTGGAGCTGAGATTTGCTCTGCCCAAAGCACTCGCGTAATTCAGTCAGTGCAAAAAAGTGCAGTCAGCATTTCAAGCATTGCAAAACCATTTGCTTGACCAACCTTATTTAACGTGAAGCATGTTTTATCTTGATTTAGGTTGTTGTTGTTCCTTAATTAAAGAAATTATGGGAGGTCATTCTCATTAGTTTAGAAGAGTCCTCACAGAAGGGGTTTGCACTGATTTAACCTCAGGGTAAGCTGGCACAACTTTTGCATGTAAATAGGATTTAACACTGGACACTTTGTGAATAATCCAGCTCTTCACTTGTGACATTCAAGGGATACTTGGAATACTGACTGGAATAAAAAGCTAATGTTGATAAGCTGGGGTCTTAGCGTGAAATTCGTCAAATGATCTGCAGCGGCAGCCCAAAGCGACTGTGCCAGTGGGGAAGGGACACCACAGGGCTTTCTGCTAGGGCAGTCCAGGCAGTACTCCCATCCCTGCATGACATCAGGAAGAGATATTTTATCCAAATCCCATTGCTCGCGTCTGGCCAGATGGAGAAATGGGGAAGTAAGGGGGGAAAGCAAGGTGTTTCCCCACTACCCAAGGAAGTAATGCCTTGGGGCTGGAGCATCGCACAGGTGTGTGGAGGTAGAGGGGCCGCCACTGCCATGGAAAAGGTTTGCTGTGCAAAGAAAAAAAAAAAAGGAAAAAAAAAAAAACCAGCGGCATGAAAAGTGCCAACTCTGAATGACGCTGTCTTTAATTGGTACCACCAAGGGTTTTGTGCGGTCAGCACGCTTTTTGTGTTTATAATAGAATCCCCAAATTCGACTGATCTGAAGGGCATCTGACTGTTTTACATTAATCACAAGCTATACAGCAGAAGCTGAGAGCAAGTGGGCAGATACCCTGGTGTAGTAGCACTAAGGAGCTCTCATTATAATCATCCTGCCAAATCAAAAGAAAAACCCTAAGGCTCCTAATAAAGGAGACCACTGGACTAAACAAATTGAACAAGTAGCTAGACATGCATGAGCTTAAAACTACTGGTGTCAATCAGATTTTTCTGAGCCACTTATTCTGCTTGGCACTCCAAAGCACATGCAGACAAAATGCAGGCACAGGCTCCATGGAAAAGCACCTACCCTAGCGAGGTGCATGCTGATGTATGGGTGCTAGCACACGCACCTAGTGCCAGGGCAACAGGTATAGATGCAGTTTATAAAGGCACCTTCAAGGAGTCATTATTATACTGCTATCAAAACTGATATAGCAATAAGCGAAATAGGCAGTGTGTATGGGAAGGTCAGCATGCACATGGGGGAGGCCATCTGAGCAGGATTTTTGGTCTCGCTACGGTCAGAAGTCTATTTCCCTTGGTTCCAGTTCAGAAGATGTAAAAGAAAGACTTTGGACCTCATAAATTTGAGTGTCTCTAGGTCAGGAAAAAGGTGCAGTACCCTGAAAGCCCTGCACACTTCTCACCTTCCTCCACCTGCTGATGGAAGCTATTATGTAAGTTATTACATTCCCTACTAGAAGGGAAAAAAAAATTGTAAAAAGGTGGGTCACTGATCTCTGAAAAATGCAGTTGGCACTAATGAAAGATCTCCAGAAAAGAGAGGGAAAGAAAATTTTAAATTTTGAAGAAATATATTACATGTTGATGTTTTTAAGACAAATGCTAGCTAAATTCCATTAGCTATCACCCTTTCTCAAAAGGCATCAGGCAGAACACCAAGATTTTGAGGTACTCCCTCAAAACTCAAAAAGAATCTGTACATAAGAGTAAGTACCTGAGGAAGAAAAAGAAACAAAAATTATTAGGGTCAGTATTTAGAGCTGGAATCAGGGGAGATGGTTTCAGTAAGGAAAAAAGGAAGGTTTCAGTTAGGAACAGATGGACAAAGAACGACACACCTGAGGAATTAGATGAAAGCGTCAAAGGAGCAGTTTTATGGAAAGAAAATTAACTTTGAACCATTAGTGCGCTCATCACCGTGGGAACTGATGGCTAAAACAGTTTTAGCTTTTTAAGTATTGGGAAATTTTACCTACCAACATTGTCACCATTGTCACGCTGCTAATTGTTGTGAGAGCACTGGTTGCTGTTCTGTCCCTGCCTCCACGTGAGAGGCTGCACCTCTGTAGGGACATTGCAGTGGCTGTGGAGGAGGCAGAACTGGGGCTCCCCTTACCGGCATCCTGCTGCCTTTTGAAACTGGAAGGTAATATTTTGAGATATTATTATTTTTAAATGTAATTCTTACTTTTTTAGTTCATTCCTCTTTTTCCTTCTTTTTTTCCTATTGCTTCTATTTTTTTTTTTCACTCCACACTGTAATAAATCAACATATAAATGTACTGGATTATTTCCACCTGGAATGTTGGAAGACAAATAGTACAAAAGATCAGTTTGGTCATTTACTGTATTGGTTTAGCAGCATGATAATACTGCTGGGTTTTTCTTTTTTTTTTTTTTTTTTTTTTTAAATTTCTCATTTCAAACCTCTAAACAAATCTTGCAAGAACAGATCAAATGCTCCCCACCTAAGACAGTGCCTTGTGCAATGAAAACGTCAAATCCGGTTCTTGAAGACCAAACTGCCCCTCCTTTACTTTTTCATAGGAAAAAAATGGAATTCTGAATTAGCCCAAAATTTGAAACTATATTTTTGCCAAGCAGCAAAACCAGATGTACCCTTAGCCATGTTAAATCAAAAACACATACACACACAGAGATGAGGAAAATGCACATTAAATATGAAAAAGCATTCCTTTCAGGCAGAAGATAAACAGCCTTACTACAAATTAGCTCTCGGCCCTGTCAGGTGTGAATCTCTCTTGTCAATAAGTACCAAATTCCCTGAGATAGAACCACATGGTCATGAATTTTATTTCTCTCCTGCTTAATTCCTAGTACCACTCTCCCTTGTGGATTTACTCAGGGATGATTTACAGTGGGAAAGGTGACATTAAACACGTCATTGAGCATGCAAAGATGCTGCACTCAAAGCAGCATATGCTTGACTTTGTTAAAAGATGAATGCTGTCAACTCCACAGTGCCCACCAAGATCTGGCCTCCTTTTTCTTCCCAACAAACTTTGAGGAAGATGCAGACACGAGTCTTGACACTGAGAGAAATAAAAGTTAATGTATTCATGACATGATTTCACTTGCAGCCTGATTTAGCAATGTCTTGTCTAGTTTGGATCTGCTGTTGCTTTTCCTAATTTACTCATTGCACAAAGAAAATAAATAAATAAATGTACTATAGTCTTATTTATCCTTCTTTGGACATTTCTTTACCAGGCAGATGGTCAATTAAGAGCACTAAACAATGACACTGTTTTCTCTGTAAACATTTTTTTCTAATAGCTTAACAAATGAGAATCTGTGCTGCCATACTGCTGAATACCATCTTGACTTTCTAATTACAAAGAACTGTGTCTTGATAGTAACAATTACAGCTGTAACAATGATGCTGGTACTTGAACAATATAGTTGGAGGCAAAGTGCTTATCGGAATATTCACAAATAAAGGCTTACATTTATGCCAGAGCTGGAGATGGGAGGTTAAACAGTTGGGGGTGGGGAGGTGTAGAAGAAAGGTTGAAAACATTGGTTTAGTAGCTACAGATGCGAATTTGAATCCAATTACATGAAAGGCGGGGAAAGGGGGGGGGAGCATGTAAAGATGCTGTTTCCTTCTGTTTGGCTAATCAATAGGTTAAAGGGTTAGTAAAATTAACATGTTAATAACATTCATTTTGCTATTTATGTACCAGTCACCGCATTTTCAGAGAATTATGTCTTGTGAGTAATACACGTACTGTTTTGCCTGTTTTTTTCCTTTTTTTGTCTGAAATGGTGAAATGGTCAGTATTTATTTTTTCCCAGTGTGATAGAAATTGGCTTCTCGAGTCTCTAATTTACCCTACCTTTCTTATTTAACTTCTTAAATCTAACCCTTCCAAGGTTTGGGTGGTTTATTTCCTTCTTTTTTTTTTTTTAAATGAAAAGTTCCCTCCACCCCAAAGAAAAAGGGTAACGTACTCCCTGAGCTCACCACCCATCCCCACTACTGCTGTCCCAGGAAAGCATGTTGCCAAACTGCTCTTTGGTGGGTGCCGTGCCGCCATCTCCCTCCCAGAGGGAACAGGATCCTTGGAGGAGACTCAGATCCTTCCTTCTGCCCCCTCATTGATCGTCCTTCATCCCCCTCTGCATCCCTGGTGCCACAGGACCCCCCACCCCTTGGCACTGCCCTATCCCTGCAGGCAGGACGGCGTTCGCCTCTGCCGCTCCTTCCCTCGCTCCAGTTCCCACAGCGCTCCACCCGCTCTCTGAGCCGTAATTTAGCCCACACTTATTAATCAGTGCACATAATTTGTCTCTAATGCTGTCAATTTAAGATGGCAACCTGACTTTTTTTTGGAGGGGGCAGGGTCAACAATTTAATGAATCTCGTCTGCATTTTAATTCAGACCTAATAATCTGCCTCTGGCAGTTTTCTTAGACAAGTGCAACGTTTTCCAGGATTTTCTTTCATCAAATTCAGCACAATGGGATGTTTACCTTCCTGCCTTGGATATGTTCAGCACAGGGTAAGACACATACAGACCTACCTTAATCAAGCTGGGACACGGACTAAACCTACTGATTTAGCCTTTGAAGGGTTTTCCTGGGAACACGCACAACATAAGGAAAGAGAAACTTGGGGCTGTGCCGTCCCTTTCCTGCACAAATTGGTGCACAGTTGTAGGCACAAAACTACAAAATTCTGTAACTCACTGCCCCTCATGAAATAACCCTTTCTTCACTAATGGCCAGACCAACAAAGGCACAGGTCTGGAGAGCATTCTTTATTTACTCCTGTGCTTTTCTTTTTGTCCTTTCTACAGAAAAGTCCAGCAGGAGGGAAAAAAAGTTACTGGAAGGAAAGAGAGGTGCAGAAAATTCAGTCCTACTGATGAAACAGTGTGGATGAGTTTGTCTAATTGCTGTGGCAGGAAGCTGGAGCCTGATGAAGCAGTTCAGTGGACTTCCCTGGGTCAAAATAAATAAAATTCTCGAAACCAGAGCCTCTTGATCACCATGTCAGATGTAAACGGAATAGACTTTGTTATTAGGAGCGATGTGACTTTGCCCGGGCAAGTGCCACGCTGACAGCAGCTCCTTTCTGGATTTCAGTCAGCCGCTGTCACTTGCCTTGACAACATGGGAAGTTAATGTATTCACGGCATTACCGCACACGCATCTGCAATTCGCAGCATATTGTATTGTTTACCCCTGCTCTTTTGTAGTAGTGCGTGCAGTAATTTGCCTTTTAGCAGCAGAAAATTCCTCAACTTAAAAATTTACCCTCATTTTGTTTGCCCTTAATAAAAGACCAACCCTTCCACAGCCCTGCCACCACCACAGCTACTGCACTCTGCAGCATCACAAATAGAAAAATGTCACATTTCACATTTTGATCAGAAATGTCTTCAATATATTTTTATGCATATCCTTCATCCTTCTCTGCCACATGTTATTTTTTCCCCTTTAACAGCTGCTTAGCATTTTTTATGCCTTCTGGACAGTTTTTAAGTGGTATTGGAAGGGGCATTCCTGCAACATACCTGAATATTGACAATACCACCAGAGGGTTTTTATGTCCTAAGTTATCTTCCAGTGCTAGTATTCCTGTCTGCCAGCACAACAGGGTGCTTCTGGGGCATCTACTCTTTCACAGACCTATGGCAGTTCCAATCCAATGGCTCTCTGAAGTTTTGGAGAGCCTGTGAATTAGCTGTCATTTAACTGATTTACGACCCATATTCATTATTGTCCCCTATTGCAAAACTCTCCCAGATTCAAGTGTCTGTCCTTACCACATATCACAAGGCAGACCCATCTGCCGTACCATTAATATCACTAAGCGTACGCCATTTTCAAACCTAAGCTCGAGGTCTGGTAGTGAAATGAGACAGAAGACCAAATTTCTGTATCCTGAGGTTCTCCAGGTAAAGCATATTGTTTCCTGATAGATAAATATGTTTCTTCAGGAACTTTAAAAAAAAAAAAAAAAGATTAGAGATTGCTCTTAGTCCAGGCATCACACAAGCACAGGGGCAAGGTCATTAGAAAGATGCAATGGGAAATTCAGTTGTGGGTCTGAGTTGCAGGTCTACATTCAATAAGCTAGTATTAATGCCCTTTGCTTTAGCTTGTATAGTATCAAAGTGATATAATTCAAGCAGAGTCACCTGTAGTGGGCCCTTGTTTTAAAAATAAAAAAGAGTAGTTTTGTTGCAACTTTTTTTTTTTAAGAGTTGGGAAATTTCTGTGCTAAAACACAAAGTACATTCAAAATACGATTACCTGGTTCAGCTGCTGCCCCTCGCAGAGTCAACATGTATGTCTCAGCACAAATTATTTTTATTCCAGTTACATAGTTTTCTGAATAAGCTTATCAATTCAGAGCAAGTGTTGCCAGCCTTCACTTTAGGCACCTTGGCACAGCCTCTGTTCCTTTGGCTTCCAACTTTCTTCCAGATATTGTTTCTCAAAATTAGAGTCAAGGTTGGTCAATGTAACACTCTAACCCCAACAGCTGAAGCTCCATCTGAAGCTCCATGTCATGGGCTTCATCTCACAGTGGCTTGAGCTGTGTAAAATGGAGGCATCCAGCCCAAGCCCACCATTAACAGAGCAGGCTGGGCAAACATAGAGGGAGACTCATCCTGTCCAAAAATACCTAAGAAAGGTGAGAGAGATAGCTTTCACCTTTGGTAGATCTCCCTTTGGCAATGCCAAAATGATTAAAGCAGCTTAGTTTTTAGATGGCCACAGTGGCACGAGATGAGCCTCACCCTTAGGTTCATGTTGATGGTCAGGAGTGTTTGGCATCAGCACAGCCCCTAATGAATACTGGAGCCTGGCAAGTCCATAACATGCTACTTAGCTTAAATTCCTCTGTCTGGCTGCAAATGTCCAGTTCAAGCTAAAAGCTTGAAAGTGAGACAAACTACAATAGAAACTTAAAAAGAGGAAAATCGCAAAGTGCTCAGGTAGCACTGTGGGGAAGAGAGTTTCAATTCAGAGGGCTTTCCAGATGAAAGACAATTAAGCCCTTACTGAAAAGAAATTTCCACCACCACCACCTTTATTTTTTTCCCCTTTAAAGCAAGGGGAAAATAATACCGGGAATTTAGAAAACATGAATTTTTAAAACCTAATAAGCTACACTAACAATCTATGCAATTCCCTTCCCTTAAAATATTCATTTGGAAATACAAGATTCGTGATGAGGGCAGGCTGGGTAAACAGGTCTGGATACTGTTTGTGCAGGGGTCGCAGCAGTACCCCCCAAGGCCAGTGCTGTCCTCAACCACCCTTGGCTTAGCCCTGTCATGCTTCTCCACTTTGTCTCTACATGTTGGAAAATAACAGGCAGGGAATTGCACAGTGCATTTATGAAGCAGGGGCTGTACACTACCATTTTATATCTGTGAGACCGTTGGGCAGAGACAGAAGGAGCTGCACAAGTGGTCTGGAGGACTGGAGTGACCTGGAAATGGGAAGCCCCAAGCCTGAAGCAATTTTCATGACCCTGTCAAACCCCCAAGTGCTTCGCTAGAAGCATTCCTGGGGGGAATGAATCTCCCTGAGACCAACTTGCAACTGACAAAACATTTAGATTTTGATGAAGAGGCATATTCCTTGGATTTGTTTTTCTAGGCACCTCCAGCCACACCTTCTGCACTGCTCACCATAGGACCACGATGTCTGCTTTACCATTAGTACAGAGAGACACTTAGAAACTCTTGGGAAAAAAGGGTATTCGCACATTTTAATGAAACCTCCAAGAAAAGGGAAGAAAAGCAACTCTTCTTAGCTAGATAAATAGTTTTAGGCTCAATTTCCTTTCCTTCCCGTTCACGCCTCACTCTTGCCCCAATATATGCAAACTGAACAAACACTTTCCTACTAGCCTGTTTTATGTTTTTGTCTTTTCTTCTTTTTTCCTTTATTGCATTTTTTTTTTTTTTGCAATCTTTTTGACCTAGCCCAATTTTCTTCTCCCTCTGCCACCCTTCCCTTACATTTTGGTTCTATGTGACTAGACTTCAGACTTCTCCCTCTCCCTCTCATACACAGTGCTATTAAAATTAAATCCTTTTGTGTAACTCTCTATTTCATTATAGGTCTTCCAGCCACACCTGAAATCCCAAGCCAACCTTTGTAAAGTCTTAGTTCACCTGAAGGCAAACTTCATCACATTTTGCTTCAGATAAGACTCCTTCTTATCACACCAGTACATAGGTCAGCTCAAAAGATTGCCACATGAAGCTACAGACTATCCACAAAGTGACCATACAAAAGAAAGGTGCACACTCCTTTCCTGTAACACAAAATGCCTACAATATATACAGTACCATGAGAAATTTAGGCCTGGCTACCTAACTAACAGGTAGGCAATGATGCAAGTAGCTTGTGGTAAATGGGGCCTCTGAGAAATGTTTTAACAGGGGAGACATTCCATTAAAGCACAGACAGAGCTTGGAGAGGCAGGAGTCAAACAGACCAGGGAAAGCCACTGGAAGTAAGGACACAGGGAAGTGATAAAACACAGGTCTCTCAGAAAAGGTACCTAATTCCCTGGTCCCCACTGCTACCCGTGTATTTTTGGCCACCCTGAAGATGTCAAATGCTCCCATGGACCTAAAAAGAACTTGTCTGATTGAGGAGAATCAGGCCTGAAGGAACCTGGTGAAGAAAATCAGTGGCAAACTGCCTCCCTGCACCAGAATTCCTGCCTTACATTTACCAAGGATAGAAAATGCTTAGACCTTCCTGAAAACATCACTGGCTCCCAAGTACCAACTAAATGATACCTTCCACTTTTGAAGGGGAGGGAAGTGGCAGTTTAACAACTAGGTACTCTACCACGTACTCTTCATACCTGGGCAAAGTTGGCATAACTCACTGTAGCAGTAGGGAAGATGAAGCTTAGCTTGTATTGAGTAGACCTTCTAACTAGTTAGCAGAGGTGAAACCAAGCAATCCTCACTTAGTCTTCCAAACTGTCTCTAAGGCCCATTTATTTTCTGCACCAAGTCAATGTGGACTCTAAGCCCTCAGCAGGCTGGAAAGTGGTGACAGAAGTCTCAGGTGATGTACACACGACTAACAGATTCAAGGATATTATTCCTTTGGGACAACAAAGATAACAGTGCCCAGGGCAAAACTGTCAAGAGAAAGAGAGAAGGTTTGAATGAGCTTTGAGAAAAATACTCTATACTGAACTTACCAGTTGCCAAGTATCGAATGCCATACAAGAATTACTTTTCTTTCTTTTTTTCTGGAAAAAAACCCAAACACCACAACAAACAAACAAAACAAAAACAAACAAAACACCACAAACAACAAAACCCCACAAACCTGAAACCTTTTCTTGGAATGACTGAATCTGACATCATCACCATTGCTCTTACCAGTATTAACAGTAAGCACATACAGAATGGACGGAAGTTGTCAGGTAAGAAGACAAAGATGAGGCCATTGACTCATGTATTAAAAGTGGAGTAAACAGGAGAGGAAAAGCAGGCAAGAACCATGGTACTTGGACACTCCCCACCTTCCTATTTACAGTGCCCAGGTATAAGATGACAAAAACATGAGCAGGAAGATACGTACCAAAGATGAGGATAATAGCTGTGATTAGTAATAAGGTATAGGACATCCTCAGAATGTTGGAAAATTGAAAGCCAGTCAGAAAATACATTGAGTACATTGGTTGAGCTGTCGGTTGTTAAAAAAAGAGAAAGAAACACATAAGGAAAAGTTCTGTTTTGGAGACAAAGAGCAAAATTACACAATATGCTTAAGGAGAGCTACTGGCATGACTGCTTTCCCTTAACCCTACCGATGCATCTTCATCCTCATCAGCATCTCCTGGCCCTTGGTCCTGCTTCCTCCCTTGTGCCAGCCCAGACACTTCCTTAATCATATTGGAAGTCAACGCAACTCATTAACCCAGCAGAAATGTTACATGGAAAAGAATACGGGTCTGTGTTTTCTGCTGGACTAGTAAATTGTATGAGCTTACTGTATGGCTGGACAAGCAGCATAGTGGGTACACAGTGCTGCAGGGAAGGGGAAGGCAGTGAGGTTAACTTTGCCCTGAGCTGCAACAGTGCTGCCCTTTGCCTGGAGTTAGGGACAATGCCAGGACAAGGAACAGATTTGGAGGAAATCAGCGGTGCAAAGCTCAGTGGAGGAATGCAAGAGGTAATGATACCAATGCCGGAATAATCAGCACAAAGGAGCAAGCTACAGCCCTTGGTGCAGAAAGGACCACTGACTTACAGTCCCCTGGGGGACTAAGTGGCTGAATTTAGGGAGCTGCTAACAAAAAGCCTTCTGTACATGGGTGTGGCACAAATGTCCAGGCGAAACGCTTGTCTGAAACATGGCCCGAAGGCAGAGCAGGAGAGAAACCTGCCAGGGAGCAAGCAGCTGAGAAGGAGGTTTCTTAGAAAAAGGATGAACAAATTGCACACCCCACCACTGAGTGTGAAAGGCTGCTTCTGATTCAAGCTCTGTTTGATGAAGTGGGGAGGGGGGAAGATTACACATGTTTTGCAACAAAAAGTCATGACTACTGCCCTGAAAATAACAGTTTTGAGGTATGGGCTAAGTCTCACTTGATACTGAAGCACTAGAAGAAAAAGTGACCAAATGTCGAGGTGTCTTTCGTACACTGTGAACTTGTCAGGGATGCCTTGACCTCCTTCGGCTCATGTGCTGCAATGCAGCAAAAGCTGGGTACTTTGTAAAATGAAAATGTTGCTGAAGCATTAGGTGCAAATGCAGCAGGTGCAAAAGCCCTTTTATTCAAACTGTGCTACTTAATGAAGTGGTTTGTGAAACTATTTTTGAGATTTGAGCAATTTCCCCTGCTTGTAGAGATCATTTTATCATCTTCTTCATGGGTTGTTTATAGACCTTAAGCCTCAGAGTTCACCCCATGGAGCCACCTGAAAGGGCACTGCAGGCTGTGGATCACAAGTACTGCAGAACTGGAAAGTTCATTTTACATATTGTTTTAACCCCAGTACTTAATTCTGGGAGGAGGCGATTTTGCATCAGAATGAGACATACTAGGTACAAACCACAGATTACTTTTCAGAGGAGTTAATCTTCCTATCCATTATCTAGAGTAATTCAAAAAGCACAGAAACTGGAACTGTTCTTGGAGAAAGAATTCATGTTCAGGTAATTACAAATAACAGACACATCTGGTTATCTTAATTGTTTGGGAATGTCTCAATTATCTAAGAATGTTTTCATAAGGACTCAGAGACAGTAAAACTTTCTTGTGGCAGATTGTATTCACTGATGAGAGAAAATTCAGTCGATCCAACACACTGAAGCGTGCCTAGACCCAGAAAGCACTTGCAGTCCCTTTGCCAATGGGCTTTATTTGCCTCTAAAGAATGACAGAGTATGAGGTGAGAAATGGGAAAGTCCCACACAGGCAGCAGCAGACCCTTCCCTGTTAGCTGCAGTTTTTCCAGCACTCCTTGAAAAATGAAGTTTTTTGTGTACCCAGACATCTGCCCCAAAGAGAGGTGAGTCAAATAAAGGCCCTTGTCCTGCCAGAGGGCAGTGCAGGCATACGGTGGCTCGCAAAACCCCTGAAGGGGGTTCACTGCAGAGGAGCTCAAAAGTTTCTGCAAAGCTGAATTCGTCTGTGCAGGGCAGTGGCTGCTCACTGGGGACCCAAAGCCAAACCCCAGAGACAGGCACCATCCAAGCACCTAAGGCAGACACTTGCCCCAATGGTGCATGTAGACTCATCCTGCAGACTATGAAAATTGCCAATTAGCCATCAGGAATTACCTCCCCCAGCTCTTAAGCCTCCAAACTACCTGTGTGCAGAGGGGTGGCAGGGAAGGGAGAGAGGGGAGTTTTGCACTTATGCCAAGGTGCCTGCACCCCTCAGATGGAGAGTGACAGGGTTTCTTACACATGTCTGTCCTGTAAATCATGCAGCTCTTCCACCAGGCCCACAGCCACATGGCTCTGATCTTTTCTGATAAGGGCTGAAGAACCTCTCAGCTCCCAGCTTGCTTCTGCTTGTAGCCTAACTAGCACCTTTGTGTGGAAGACATGACTGGGGTGAAATCCTGTAACTGTAGTGAATGTACCCCTGTGGCTAATCAAACCAGCAAGGAGGGGTGTTGCTGGGGCTCTACACAAATCCTAATCAATATTATTTATCTGGCTGAGTGTGCAAGCGGGCCGCGTCCCCTCCACCTAATGCCCACTCCCATCTCCTCCACCCTGTGGGTATCAGCAGGAGGGAACCTGATGTATGCTGGTAATTATCTGCTGCTGAAAAGAAGTGCTATTTCTCTTATTTTTGTAATGCAGATCAATGCACATGTCACTACTGAAAAGCTATGTCATTTAGGATGGAGCATTAACTGCTAGGAATGGATTTTGAAGCTCCCCACTTGTGGGTGGAATATTTTCTGGAGGAGTTGAGCCTTTCGAATGCTGAATTTCATTTATCCCACTGCCTCTTTAAGAGTAGTCAGTGGAGGAGAGGGTGCCTGAGAAAGTGACAGTTTGTCATCTCCTTCTCCAGCGAGCTGGAGCTGGGGACCAAGTGGTAGCAGGGAAAGAAGCAAACTGGCAAGGGCATGTTAGTGGGGACACAGCAGGCTTTACTGGAGGAAAGCAAAAGCCCTGCAATGGGTTGCAAGAAAGCAAACTCCAGAAGACAGAAGGCAATTAATGGGGGAGAGAAGGAAGGATGCACCTGTGAGCGGAAACACGGTAAGGCACCAAGGGAAAGAAAAGAAGGAAGGCTTGAAAAAGAGCAGAAGCTGGATGTTTCACTAAGAGGGTGTAAATCTGGAAATCAAAACACACGTGCACACACCACACACCCCCACCCCACCCTCTCCCCTGCCAAAATTACTACATAGGAGCCATGCTAGCATGGATTATCCAAAGAGGAGAGGTCTGATTTGCAGTGAGAAGGAAGAGTTTTCCAAGTTTCTTTCCATTCTGCACAGGAATGAAACAGAAACATCTCCAGATACTTGCTAAGAAAGAGAGCACAAACTCTCCTAGTGGCCATCAAGCCCAGGTAAGAAAGGAACACATAATGGTCACAGCTGGTGTTCACTATGTGTACCAAGAAAAACCTCAAAACCTGTAAAAAGGGAAACTCAGTTTACAGTCATGCAAATTATGCCCTCCACTCTTCCAGCCGGGAATTTTTATTAGCTCTCCCTTACACCTCCAGGATAAACTGGTCACCATCGAACCAGAAAGCCATACGGTCCCCCTAAAATAAAGATTTTGGCAAGATGTTACACTACTGCTGCTACGGTACTGCTATTCTGCACCCAAAATAATTAACTGTTGCTTTGATGAATGTGCGTCTGCCCATACACGCTGCATGCTTCACTCAGACATACAGATGCACGGAGCCCACATTTAGGATGTTGACAAAAGTGGCTACAGCAGAGACACACTAAGAGTTAATAAAATGTGATCCATCTCTACATACACGCTATTTGCTGTTGTTAAAACAGGCATTTGCCTTACTTTACAGCTATAATTTTTAGAGCATATGTTCAGTATGTACGCTCCTCTTTGAAAGTTCTGTTACTCTTTGGAATTGCTCAAAAATTTTAATATTCTTTTGAGTACTTGATATTTACAGTTTGATATTTAAAGTGTGCAGTTTGTTATCTAAATTGCATAGCACACATTCAGTTTCTCAACTGAATGACCTAACTTTTATGAACCTTTCCAGCTTCCGCAGGAAAAGGTTTTGTTTAGACACGAAACACCTTTCCACGATAAGACAAATATCAGCTACTTCTGAAAACTGTTGCAAGAAGGGTTATGAACAAAGAGAAATAGAAATTATATTTAGAACTCCACAGGCATGCAAATAGTTATTCCTTCATTCACCTATACCCCATACGCAATGCCCAGATTGTTTTTCTTTTTACTGATGTTGATTTTTTTTTCATACTTAGTCAGAAGAGAAGACACATGGCTAGTTTGAAAGCTGATCAGATCCCTCGTTCATTTGAAAAGCTTATTTCTAAATAGTACTTGCAAATATGTGATGAGCATAAATTTGGAAACTGCTGAAAAACTAGTTCTATGTGTCATAACACAGGGTGCTGGGTTTTTGATGCAGTACTGAAGTATGACAGAAAGCCAAAGTCCTACCAAAAATCCACTCAGTGATGACCGACCAAAGGAGGATCAGCAAAGTGGCATTATTTCTGGACACGTTCCACATCCCTTTTCACTCAAGCAGACGAGTACATATGACCTCTTTTCAATGATTCAGGGTTTCAAAACTGTCCCCTTAAGCCTCTCGATCACCACTTGTCCCTCCCCATTGACAAGCTGAGCACTTATAAGTTTTGAAGCCTCCTTGGCTTACTTTTAAATTTTCCTTTCCACATCTTATGCCAACTGTTATCCAGAGGGAGAAAAAAACCCCACTATATCCATCCTTCACAAAGTCTAACTTTCACTCTGCTAGTTCTAATCCATTATCTAGGCCCACTAATGTGTACTACATCATCAGAGGAGCAATGCTCTGATGATGTAGTACAGCCCATGTACATGTACATCATCAGAGTTATATCCTTCTGATCTGCCTGTGGGTTTAATAAGCATTCCAGATGGCTTGCTATGCCTGAAGCAAGAATGGATAATCACACAGCTCTACCCTCAAAACAATAATAAAATAAGGACACAGTAGCATAGGGGCTCATGCCTGCCAAAAACATTCAATAGACTGTATAATACAATAGTCCAACGTGATTGGTGAGGTACATTTATACCCTGGCTATTTACAGGTGAAAGGGACCTGGTTTTAAATAAAACAGGGTTACAAATATGTAATGTTATTGTTATTATATATTGTGGCGCAGCTGTAGTGCATGAGCCAGGCAGAGCACTGGGCTGCGGCTGGCCCACCAGTGGGCCCACAGCTGTACCCTCATATCTCACGTATGCAAAGACACGGCTTTGGATTGGCAGGAGGAGGACGGCCTGATCTGAATAATGGTGCAGCGACATTTCTCCAGAGCCGTACAGTACATGCATATCTAATCTGTTATCTATTGGATTTGCAGGGTATCCATCAGCCTAGCTTCCAGCCATCAAGTACAGTAGCAATAAGTGTCACGAAGCCTTTCTTCCCCAAGTAAAATTATTCCTTGGTGGCATTGCTCACAGTGCAGAACCTGAGTGGTGCACGGCTGGCTGCCAATGTGGCCAGTGCTGTGCTGGCAGAGTTGCTCCAAAAATGGCATTCTCCAATCAGAAATTATTATCTCTTTCCTTCCACGGTGCTCTGTCACAATCAGGCAAGGCATGGAGTACTATCCATTAGGTCACAGTGATCTGCAGGATAAGTATCTTTGTGCTATTTAAATACCTATAACTTGAAAGTGGGGGGGTGGGGGTTTGTTTGTGGGTTGGTGGTTGTTTTGAGAAGGAAAAAAGTGTGCATGGAGAAAAAAGAAAGAAGTTAAGAGATGGAGGCTCTGCTCTCTTATTCCTTTGAAAGAGTGAGAACTGGAGGGAGAAGGAAGAAGCAAAGCACTTTGATTCGGTCCCTGGGAGTACCCTCTCCAGCAATTAGATACATGGGATGAGATACGGGCACAGTGGCATGCACACCCTCCCCAAGAGGGGAGCAAACCCTCAGAGCAGCTGGGGTTCAAGGGTACCCTGAAATCAAGAAATATTTTGACATGAACTTTAGCAGGGATAGGTTTTCCATCTAGGGTGGCAGAGAAAGACCAGATACCCAGGTAGGCACAAGTATATCTGTCTCCATAGGAGGAAAAGGTAAATCATCCCAAATCTCAGCAGATTTAACTCAGAGTAGCTCGTTGACGTCAACCATTTAGCGAGCTGATGGGTATTTTTTTCCCTGGCCAAACAAGTGGGTTCTACTTTAGTTTTAACTTTAAAAGCTATTAAATGAAATGAATACAGCATGTTTCCATCGTATGTGTTGCTGAAGCTGCTGTGACAGCTAAGAAGCTGCTAGGCATGATGTGTCAAGAAAATGTACCAGAAGAAAAGTACATGGAGCTACTGTCAAAAATACAAGCAGGATTGCAAACGGCATATCAACTTCATATGCTGTTGAAACTATTTTTCAATTGCATCTGTATACCCAGGCAGATCTTTAAGGGTTAACTGCACACAATATAATGAGTTCAATAATGATGAGTTAAAAAAGGTCTAATTAGCAAGTAACCACTTTATTATGAAAGGAAATGGTAACAAATTTAATAGCTCCAAATCATTAACAATATTTAGTTTGCTTGTACTTGTTCTCTATTATCCTCATTAATATGAACATTTAATATGTTTTAAAATGGATTTGTAATACTTTCTGTACCATGAAGTTACACTGACAAAAAGAGTGTAATTATTCTGTTAATTGTAATCTCTGACTGTCTGTGCTCCAAACAGTAGCATATTTAGGTGTTAATAATAATAATAATAAAAAAGAGTAATTAAGAGAGGGAAGTTTAAAAATGTAATTAAACAAAACCTCTTAAATTACAGGCTGAACCACTCTGAGGAAAAAGTTTTAGAAGTCAGATCCCTGAAAAACAAGTCTCTTCTACTGAGGTCTTTTCTCATTAAAAAGAAAAAAATAAGAAGAAAGGATAAGGAAATAGAAGCATTATTATTCTTTATGAACAAGCAATATTGAAGTAGCCATTTCCTGAGTTGGAAGCAAGGCTCAGGACTGTATCTTCTGGGAGATCTGCTTGTGAGCAGAGTGTTTGGCAAGTGAAGGTGCTCTCTGACACTGCTTCATGAGTCACAATCCCTGTATGAGATCCTGTGGGAGCCCAGTGAACTGGTTGCCCATAAGACACCCAAGAAACATCATTTCTTCTCACAGAATATCAGGTCAATCACCACTGACCATCTAGTCTTCTTCAGATCTCCTGTCTCTCTTCTTCACATTGCAAACACCTTCCTCCATTGCTCCAAACCTGTTCTTGCTGCTGGCAACATCTCTGGTGCCATGGAGGCACAGAATCTGATGCTGGCTCTCTCACCCAGGAAGCTCCAGTCCCCTTCCCCTCCAAGATCCTTCCCAACAAAAATAAAAAGGAAAAGCCAGATCGCAGTTTGCTCTGCTACACTTTCCTTATGCCTGTCACGCCCACAGTGGCCTCAGCACTGTGGAGCGTGGTGGTCCCAGAGGCACGGTCCAACACAGGGTGCTCCTTCTACAGCAAGCAGTGGAGGCAAGCATTACAGACCTGCCACCCCTAGGCCGTGCCCAAAGTACAAGCAAAGGCCAGCGGGGAGTGGGGCGGGCTGGACAGCCCCGGGCACAGAGCAGGCTCAGCCAGTGATGGGCTCAGGTGAAAATGAAAAGGTTTGCAAAATGACAAGCGCGAATGGGAAAAGCAGGAAAGAGTGGTCAGACATTCATGGCTCCAGGGAAATACCTGGAAATACCAAGGGTTCCTGTGCCTGTGCTGATTTTCCATCTCCCTCTGGTACACACTTCCAGGGATGGTGACACAAGAAGGTCTGTATGGCACAGAAAGGCAAACATGGCACAAACAGGTCAAGGCAATATTTGCCTTACATGGTGCAGTCCTTGCACTCAGCCATAAAGAAGAAAATCCTGTGCCTGTTTTCATTTGCTAGGTCTGTCTCTGGTGAGCTGTATTCCTGTTTATAAAACCTGCATTAGGCAAAGCAAATACAGACAAATTTTCTTTTGTGCTATGTTGGATGTTGGCTTCTCCTTAATCCATGTGGAATTATGGCACCGCTATTACCCTTTTCTTTATCCACCTCTTCCCTACAGCATCAGTTTTTAGTGGCTGATTATTACCAATCAGGACCCTCTTCACAAGCCTTCCCATTAAAATGAAATCAGCACTCAGCCTTCCTTAAGACTAGAAACTTTCAGAGCTGTTTGCTCTGTTTACACCACCATCTCCCCATTGAAAACAGCTGTTCCCGTGACTTATCCACCTGTTGATGGGCAGAGCACCAGGAAGGGTGAGGGCAGCATCCTGGTACAGCTGCTCCATAGGCGGGTGATCCACCACCTCCCCAGGGTACAGTGGGGCTTCCCACACAGCTCATCACAGCACTGGCACCTTCCTGTCACTGGCAAGCGACTTAATAGGTTAATTTAAGAAACGGTGCTGAGGATAATGCTGCTGATCATGGGAGATATCAGCATCATTCCTCTGAAATATTCCTGGTCATTCAATTTCTTTGTTTAATTTCACACAGCTTGTGGTGCTTGGTGGAGGTGGGAGCAAAGTCTGTAGACTCCCAGGCACACAGTTACCAGTGTTCATGGTGGATCAGCCGACTATGGAAACATTTAGTTGTCCATGTGTCTGTGTCACTAGTCATGCCCCAGGACAGCTGTCCTGACCAAGAACCCAAGAATCCAGTCCATATGGGCAGCCAGCCCATAATAGACCATTCTCTGTTTAATTTTTTTTCTGAGAAAAGGAACTAAAAAAAAAAAAATGGTTGAAATTAAAGTGAAGCACCTCATTTACCCACAAATGACATATTTCAACTTTCCATTTTCTAGAAAAAAAGTTGTGCAGGATTCTTTTTTTTTTAACTTATTACAATTTCCAATTTTTTTTTTGAATTGCCAGTGAAGAGAAAAATATGTGATTTGCAGAGCTCTAAAAATAACGAGTTAAAATAGTTTCTGCCTCTCAAAGGAGGCCTCTTAGTCCTATAATTTCTGCAGATTTTGCCTTTCAGGATGGGTATTTTAAAGAATGATATAATGTCATTTCTATAAGTATCATCTCATAATTTGCTGCCACTGTTGGAAATACAAGTTTAGAGACAGCCTGAGCAGAAGAAATACCAGCTCGCCCAGCTATATTAAAAAAATAAAATAAAATATATTAAGAAGAGAAACAGGATATATATTCCAAAGGTAAGTAAACAGTACCAAACATTTCTGAGAATATTTCTTTTTATTTCTGTCTTTGGCTGCATTTGTCACCCTTTTGTATCTGTCTACTGCAAACAGTTCAGCAATGACAATTACGGGGATGTTTACTCTTAGAAAGAAAATTTTAGAAAGAACACTCACATTTGGGCTGGAAGAGTGCGTACAGTGTTTCGTTCCAGAAATAAACAACACCAAGTGTCCAGTTTGAACAAAGCAGTATTGCTCAATTTTCAGATATTTACCTTCAGCCAGTTAAGATTTTTTTTTTAAAAAAAGCTATTAAAAATTCCACTTACTGAGCTAAAAAATAAGAATAATCTATCTATCTATCTTCTGTCTAATCCATCTGATCTATCACATTTTTCTTTTTTAACTTAATCTAATCACCTTTTCTCAGAGGGGCCTCTCTGACTCCCATGCCCAGGACTCACCCTGGGTTCTGGGATGAAGCACAAGTGGTGTAAGGGAAAGATGGGGAGTGTGGCCTTGCTGCTAGAAGAGACCTCGCCACAGTGCTTGGGAGGGAAACCACCACTTCCTGCTGCATGGCCAGCAGAATGGACGTGCTCCTTCAAGATTAGCTGCTGTTTATAAAAAAGTGTCCGGGGCCCAAGACAGCAGCTAGAGAGCAGCAAACATTTGTGGGCTGCAAGGAAAGAGGAAGGAGGCAAATGCCAGATGGAGGGGAAAGGAGGCTAAAAATATGCTATTATGCTGGGAAATAGAAAAAAAAAAAAAGGAAGGATAGGAAGAAAATGGGGTGAAAAAGCACATTATGTTTCAGGTAGCATTTGCAATGTTTCAGACAGACTTGGCCACATGCACCCTGTTTGTTCATTCCCATGACCCAAGGCTGAATCTGCACAAGTGAGCACTGGGATTATTTTCATTGCAAGTTACCACCAGGCTTGCTCCTAACACAGAGCCTTTCAGGCTTCAAGAGCAGGGCAGCATGTAACAGATCAGTCATCTTGAGTCATTTGAGAGCACAAGCACATTACACACTAACGACGTTTTCCCTGCTTTTGTAATTCAACCTCGTAATAAATAGAAAGCTTGCCCCAAATCTGTGAGAATTTCAGGAAAGAGCCTAAAGGTTTTGCTTTGGACAGCTGTACTGCCCTTCCTGGCTTCCTTCTCATGCTCATCACGAGAACAGCTGATCATGTGAGAAAGATTCAGGAGTTATTGAAGGAAACTGAGCTGGGCCTTGGACCTTAAGTTCACTTGGAAAATGGAATTTTTGTTCTTGGTAATAGTGAAAACAGATGCAAATAGAGCGAGAATGTCTCCCCCCTTCCATAGAGGAAAAATGGCAGTGAAAGCCAAAACCAGAAAGGTTTCTCTTGATGTCAGCAAGCCTCTTTTCTGCAAAACAAACAAGAAAGTACATAATATTTCTTCTCTCTGTTCAGGCTAAGATATAAGTTTATTGGCTAAGATATAGGTATATATTATGCTCAGCATTTGCTTTGCAATTGCCCAGTGAAATGTGTGGTTTGTATGAGAACAGAGTTTCTCCCTGACAGGCAGTGCTGGTTTCCAGAGACAGCTGATAGTCCATTTCCTTCATGAGAGCTATTCCTCTTTAATCCTTGCAATTGCTTTCCTTATCCTACGTAAAAGAACAATTGCACAGAGGGATGAATCTTACCCTGTGGAGATATAGGACTATCTCCTCATGAAATTGTAAGAAAACTTTTATTGCAGAAAGGGTGAATCTGCTTTGGTAACAACAATTTGTCATTTGTCATTTACAGTAGTTTTCCTAATAGAGGGCTCATTCTTTTAGGTCTCTTCCTTTGACAAGAGCTAATTGGAAAACAAACTTCGCCTCCACAGCTTGGCATGCCTCTCAAGCATGTAGAACCTGACAGCTTTCCAGAAGAAGAGGTGCCCCAGATGGCTGCTCTTCAGGGATACCTGAGCATGTTCATTCTTTAAAGAGGGACTCACACAATGAAACAGTTTGGTTTAGTGTAACAGTCTCTCTATACGTATTTCCAAGCAAACAGTTATTGCTGTAGATAGAGACAGGAGAACCTTAATCTCTACACCATCAATAGACTTATCTTCAGCACCTATATAAGGTCTAAGTAGTATGCTCGTTTTATGGTTCACAAACTTGGGCTAGTCATCGCTCTCTCAATGTGTATAGAAAAACCCCTAGGAATTTTCTGACTTCTACTCTAGCTCCTACTGTAGCCTTCACTAAAGCAAATTTCCCACTATAAATGCAAGTGGTCCATCACCTGAATTCTTACCTAAGCCCTTTTACTTCCTCTCATCCTTTAAGTCATAACTACCTATGCTAGAAGTAAATGACAAAGATTATTGGTAGTTTCTGAAAGCACACTAAAAGATTCTCCCCCCTCAAATAACTTCTTTGAAACAAAACCCATTCTATCTAGATTTGCTTAAAACTCAGAGGTACATTTAACTCGGAATGCAACAGCACAAAGTGAAGGAACAATACAATTGTGCATTCAGCAGCACACCACGGTAATAATTTCCAGGGTAAATGGACTGGCAGTTTTAGCCACATGGATAATTATCAAGGCCAAGATGGCTAAATTCAGCCTGGCCTGCACCTGCCTGAAGAAATTTGTCGTATGTAAATAGACACACAAAGATGCATGTTATTCCTGCCTCCACCCATGACATATGCTAGCTTCCATCCTTTGGGTTATCAAGGCTAATTGTGAGCCACCAAAAAATATTGCAACACTGCAAGGTATTTATTTGCATAGTGTTATTTTATGACCTGCAATTTATTTTACTAAAAAAGAACCAATAAAAAACTTCAGGAAGGAAAACAAAGTCATAAAGTTGTCTAAAGAAATCAGGCCAATTCTACTACTCATGCCTAATCTTTCTTTGCATGGCAATCATTACTAACTTTGTCCCTTTCTGGGTGTCCAACAGAGTCTTCTCAGCCTTGTTGTCATCTTACGTCTAAGCCAGGAGAAGATGGGAACACCCAGAGAACGTTATCTTCTTGCAAAGCTTGTAACATCAGTGTAATATCTCTATCTATGGCAAAGTGGAACTCACTTTCCAGATGCATCCTTGGGCAACAGCACTACTAAAGGAACCTCCCATACCCCTGCTTTTTTGTTGGGATGATACAAGGACTGTTGCCTCAAGCAGTATACCGTTTTGGTCCTTGCACATGAGGTAATGTGAGCAAGGGCTGTGCCTTCCTGAGATAACACGGGGATGGTGGGTCCCCAGACTGACTGCTAACGAGGTTTAAGTTTGTCTCATGTATTAAAAACACCTTTTAAAACCTCCTCTTTACAAGAGAATACCATTAAAACACTGATGCATATCAAGAGGAGTACTAGTCCAGAGGGAAATTCAGTGCTTCCAGGCTCTCTGGGAGAAGGCAGCTGCCTTTGTATCTCTATCTCGCTGCATGTAAAATGTACCCCAAAGGAAGTACAATGTGCATGTCCTTCTGCTGCTAGCTAGTGAAAACACATGGAAATGCCATGGTCCCACCACTCACCACCAAAGCATGTCCTATCAAATTTAATAGGCCATTACTATCTTCCTGCTGGCTCCTTCAGTTCCCAGGGGAACCTACCAGTGACTCCTAGGGCATTTCCAGAAAGTCTATGGGAAGTTTCTCTCACTGTCTTTGTAATTCCAGAGGCTTTTAAAGCAGTTTCTCCAAAGCCCTGATACATTCCTTTACCATCCGCCACTTTGATCATGAGCACATTTTGTAGGTCTTCTCCACAAAGCCTTGCAGGCAGGGGTTGTGCTCCCAGCACCCCCACCAGCAATACTGATTGCATCCTCAATCAAGGTTTTGAAACTCCTTGCGTACGCTTGTTATTTGTGGACCTGGTTGGTGGCAATAGCTAGCATTTTTCTTTGACAAGGTCCACATTAACAGATCAAAATACTTGTTTTAAATAACTTAAAATATGTATTTTTATAGTAAATATGGGCACTAGTCCAAGCCTTCTGTAGTCAATGAAATGAGGCACTTGTGAAAGATGAATTTGTCACCACGACCTTGAATTGCTCTCTATACACAGAGGAAAAATTGTGAATCTGTCACATAACATCTTTTAACAACTTTTATGTCTTGTATTAGTTTTGTATGGTATTGCCATATATATCTATATAAAAGTAATACAATACACTATATATATATATATATGGAATCCATGAAGTTATCCCAAACACTCTTGAGTCATTTCCACATTCTTATATGCAAAGCAGGAATTTCAGTGTTCTCTAGTTACAGTCCACAACAGCCTATATCATAATCTGGTTTTTTTGTTGGTAGTCTTCTAAAATCTCAATCTGCATTTATGAAAGCAAGCAACTACAGACTGTCGCTTATGCTTTGTAGTGGAAGGAAAACTTAGACCAGTCACAAGCAATACTTTATGTGGCATTTGGGTGGTCTCAGGCCAAGGGTATATAGAAAAGGCTACAGAAAAACACTCTGTTTAATCACAAAAGCAATGTTTTTCTTGAGTCACAGGGAAGAAACCGTGGACATTTTGTCTCTGATTACCAGCAGTCTAGGCCGAACACCTTCCAAAAAAGACTGAGGAAGGTATTTTGGTGGGGAGGCTGCAACACCAGGAGAGGCATTTGCCCATTCACAATTTTGATTTTTTAGGGCACCCCTGACAATGTTTGACTGCTTGCTTTTCCACTAGGAAGCATGGGAAAGTGGAGACCTCATGTGATTTGAATACCCCCTGTGTTTCAGATTTCTCTACTCTTCTTTCTGCATCTGCTTTCTGGATCCACTGAAATCCTTGGGAAGGGTAATTTTTTCTACCTACAGAAGCTTTATCCATTGATGAAGGACTCATCTAGTGAGTTGACACCATCATGTTTTCATAACCCTGAATCATCCCGGTCCTCAGCGGGGATTTTCTTAGCTTGATAAAGCTAGTAGTTAGATGAATACACTACCTGTGATAATAAATTAGTTCCTATTTAAGGTTTCTGATTAAGCTTTGGATAAGCATCAGAATAGCATTTATAGCTGTTAATTTCAAACCCAGAGCAAGAATAACATTCAAAGTGGTGGAAGCATGAAAAGGGACTACTGTGTTCTTCATCTATACTATTCATCTACGTCACCCCTGCAAGGGGCAATGCGTACAGGCACCTCTACTTGGATGACTGGAAATAGTCTCTACCAGGTCATATGTTAAAAATCTTCCAGGGCAATATCTGCTCTAATGAAGATTAGCAAGACTTTTTTATTTCCACATAAGATGTGCTGTTTCCAGAGTTCAATCATATTGGGTCCTCTCTGTCCACACACTTGCAATCCTGGCAACCCTGGCCAAGAAACACACTGTTTCCCAGAAATGGAGGAGAGAGCAGGAGAGTGTCATGTTAAAAAAACCAACCAACCAACCACAACCACAACCACAACAACAACAACAAAAAAAGAACAAACCCCAAAAAAACTGTGCAGAAGCACATCTCCTAAGCACCCTGCTACTTTCAACCATCAAAAAATTCTGTTAAAGCTGTAGGGACAGCCCAAACATATGTATCTTAATTATCTTCTTCACCTCTCATTTTAAACCCGGCCAGAATTAGCACACTGCCAGCATCCAAAGGTGCAGACCTTGTTGCTCTAAACCTCCTAAAGTTGTACTGCTCTGGGAAAGGACAGGAACCATAAAAAGCCTTAGCTGGGAGGCAGCTTTTATACTCATGTTCAGGCCACTAGTATGTTGTCCCACCAAATGTAATGAGACCTCCTGCTTAGCCAGGGCTCTTATTTCCATAGCTTGTGCCTGCAGCACTCCTATATTTTATAAGCCACATTAACTCACCTCTTGCACCAGGAGGTTGGGGCAGTGGCACACTGTCTAATAATGGAACATATTTGTTAATACTAATAGACATTTGTAAAACTACCACATGCTTTTAGCCTTCAAGTCAAAGCACAGGATGCTTGCTAGGGTTGTGAAATGTATGATGTAAAACTTAGGATGTTTTGGTTACAACATATCTCATTTATTTTTACTGTCATCACCCTCCCTGTATGCAATACCTGCTGCACGCAGAGTGAAATATTGCAGATGTTTTCAAAATAATTCTGGCCTGGTGGAGAAACCAAAAGGTCTCTTGTGCATAAAGTCTGGTTATTTTCAATTCAAAACAACTAGGCAACAAAGTTTCTGTGTGCTGGTATTTTAAAAGGCCTGGATTCTTCTATGCTGACTCATACTTACACTGCCCACCCAAAAACTTACCTCTGAGGACTTTGAGAGAGACTCCAGCCATTTTAATACCCTCAGGATTCAAGAATGAAGAGTAAAAAGATAAAACTAGTTTTAACTATTCATTAGTTTTTGGTAGTTCAGATAATTTGTGCAATGGCTTCAGGGGTTTAATTGAATCACTTTTCCCACCTTGTCTTAATTTTAATTATGCAGCAATCATTTTTACCAACCTGTGCAAAGGAGCCATACGAAAATATGACATGTGACAATATACACTTACCTAAGCTCTAGGACTACTCTGACCTACAGGCAATTAGCTACTGCCTCCAGCACTTAAATGACCAATTAAAGAGTTAACAAAATGCCCTCCAAATCACCTACATGTTCAGGTTTTTGGACTGCCATGAATGTTATACTTCGATTGATACAATTTTTGACTGACTGATTTACTGAGTCTGCATCGGCTAAAATTCTAGAACCATGCCCGTAAAACTGAAGAATCAGATTTTATGAGGTGCTTTCATTGTCATTAAGGGCAATCCCACCTTAGCCCTCTCCCTAACAAGACAATCTTGCAGCAGTCATTACAAGATGTGATCCCAGCTTGTCATCAGGGAAAAAAAGGCTTGCTAGGTCAATGAGGACTGCACTAAGTTCATCTCAGGGATGTAGGACACCCACCTGAATGGCTAGCAGCCAAGAGCAAAAAAATTAAAGAGCCACAAAGGATTGTTTTTTTCAAGACGTGGGGCTCCCAAAGTTTTACAGGTAGCCAATTTCAGAAATCCAGAGAGATTAAATCGGTAGTCACAAATGGACTCCTTTACATCTGTTCATGATTTACAGTGTACTAGAGAGCATTTCACTACAGATGACAGATCATTAACAGGCAGAAGTGCACAACAGAAACAACCCCAAGACAGACAATTTCACAGAAAAATGTATTAAAATGTGTTCTTGCATGGGAATAAGAGAGATCCAGGACAGCGCTAATTATACCAACTGAGGGAGAAGTAAGGGTGGTAATCTGGACAGAAAATCTCAAGTTCCAGTCCTGACTCCAACAATAACTCAATAACTCCCTTCCTCAAGCTGGCGATGGGGGAGAACAATATCCCCTGACATATACTGTACATGGTTCCATGAGGACTGGTGTTCTTAAAGTGCTTTGGAAGGGGATGAATTGTCCAGGTGACCCACCAGAGTCTTACATGTTGGGCATTCTATCATAATTTAGAAAAGTTCTGCCCTCTATAAGCACTGAGGTTTCATCTCACAGGTAGAGGGTGATCTGCAAATCCACCATTGCTTTCGAGCAAAAAAAGCATGACTCTACAATGAAAAGTGCTGATCTATGAGATTGGTACAGACCTGAGACTTGTATGCAGATTCTCAGTTAAGCTGATGCTGTTTCTCTGAAGCTGACTGACAATGTCCACCCTGCAGTCTTAATGCTTGGAAGAAAATTCTCTGGGTTTGAACAAAAAGAGAAGAGTATTACTGGTTTTCTTTTGCTGGCCATGAAGACCCAAATTCTGCCCAGATTTACACAGGTGAAGTCCAGCTGGCTTTGCAGGGCCCAACAGATGCTGTTCTTCTGAATCTGAAAGCACACCAAAATGCCAATCAGAATCTGAAGATAGAGCTAAACAATCCAGAATGGAATTTCTTTTCCACCCTTTGCACTTTCATTACTACGACAAGGCCCATAGGGCATGTTGGCTACAGAAACACGCGGTAAGGTGAAGTGAACGGCATCACAGAGATAAATGAATCAGACAGTCCAGTGACTTAAGGCTACTTGTCTTCTTGCCTACCATGTGGGAAACCAATGTCTGGCTGTAGCAACCTCAGCTTTCCTGTTTTCCAAGTAAATGGCTGCAGGGAACGTCATGGAGGTGACACTCTTGGCCTTCAAGGGGTTGGGGAAATCAATATTGGCAACATGAAGGACAGTTAATGACGGAGTCAAAAAAATGGTGTTTTATCAGTGGAGGAGACAAGAGGTAGTTATAAATGGCCAGGTAGGAATAAGATATAAAAAAAACCCCAAACAAACAACCACCCACAACCCCCCCAGTGCTTCATTTTGTTGGCTGTATTTGCTGTAGACCCCAGCAAGAGAGAGTGAAAAAAGCAACTGTTTGACACCCAGAGTTTCTTCGCTTTGAAAAATAGGGAGACAAACTTAACAATCAAGAGTGGGGATTCCATAGGGTTGTTTATATACGGCATACATGCAAAATGCACACAATTATGTAGAAGTGTGTCTGTGTGTAATGTAGCATTAACACCAACTCTTACAGCCTTATGAAATGATATATTAAAAAGAAAGAGAGAAAGAAAGGAAAAGCAAGCTAGATTCTTTTTCCTCTCTTACAAATATGATGCAGTTTACAGAAGTATGGTCCTTTTTTAGGAAGACTTCTAAATGCATCATTCAAATATTGTTTGAGCTGAATACATGATATACATATCATGAATACATATAATCACAGCACAGTCTTTTGTGGAAGTTCTGAAAATAGCATTGGAAAAAGCTGACCATGAGTTTCCATCCAAAGATTTGCATTTGGTTAACATGTGTGAACCGACTCCATTCATCTCATCCTCAACAGGAATCATCCTGCCGCTCCAAATGGCCAAGCTGAAAAGTTTGGCCTGAATGACAGGAATCAGTTATGTGGGTCTGATGTCAAGAATAGCATCTACAGCCACCAGATGAAATTGTGGGAATGAATTGGGGAACCCCATTCAGCTGAAAAACCCCTATAGGTGATGTACCCTAACAGCTACTGTATTGCAAACTGCAGTCAAAACAGGAGGAGCCTTGTGGCAAGTTAAAAGTTATCGGCTGATTTTCCGAACCTTTTTCCACCAGTTCCTCTTTGGCAGGAAAGTTTAGGATTGCTAGGAATGCTCAAACTTCCTTCTCTCCAGAGCTCCAGTATTGCAGGATGTAGCCCAGTTTCTCTCACCTCTCCCATTGCAGAGTGCTGGGGAAAAAACAAAGGAGGGAAAGGGGTAAATCACAGAAGAAAAGGGCAATTAGGTGGGTGAGCCTCGAAATTTCCACAACCACTCTCCACTCAGCTGGGTGCACAGGGCTGCTTGGAAGCATCGCACTGTAGTGGGGGGTCTGAACCAAGGGTGTCAGAAGTCACTGCCCTCTGCAAAACCTGTGGAAACAGGTGAAACTGGAGGACGCAGGGAGCGTGGCAGGGAGGACTGAGTGCTCTAAGTAGCATGTTTCCTAGGAAACCTTCGACAGCAAATATCACATTAGTCCTGCCTTGTGGCCCAGCTCATTTGATGTCAAGAACAATTTCTCACAACTCAGCTCAGGAGGTTAGCAAGACTTGGTGAAATGTTCAGTGGTTGTGGCCTGACTTACCTTCTGGGAAAGAAACAAGACACTGAGGGTGTTTGCACTGTTTTGGAAGCTTGTGACAAATTCCTAACCAAGCCTTTTTTTTTTTTTTTTTTTTTTTTAAATAATGGTGGATTTCCCTCATAACCTCACAGGTTTGCGGAGACTAACCCAATTGCTTGCTCACTCTTAAGACACTCTGTTTAACAAAAGACATATTCCAGAAGTGAAAATATAGAGCAAAAATGGAAAACAAGCAATCTCATGGGAAGTCTTAGGACAGTTGGATCACCATTTAGCTTGTACACTGATTAGAAAAGCTCCATCGTTGACTTCTGGCATTACAAATCTTCATTTACAACTATTTTTTCTAATTTCTGTCAGCTGCAGCCTGAAAATATCCATAGCCTAGCAGATTTAACAAAAATACCCCCAAAAACATAAGTTCTGGCAGCACATCTCAGACGCAAGATGGACTTCAGCCTCCAAGAGGGCTCCCACCAGCTCCTCAGGCTAGGGTTCAAACACCCAGGGCTGGATCTGAGCACAGGGATGCAGCATTTTGCTTCTCAAGCAAAACATTCTGACACTGAATATCTGGGGGGCTATGTGGTACCACAGACCTACCCACAGGGTACCTGTTGTGCACGGCTTACATTTTGCTTCCCTGAATTCTTGCAAACTGGCCCCACTGGAAGGTGACCATGCTGTATTGTAGAGAAGTCCCACCCTGATGCCATTTCTGCAGCCTTCACATTTGTGACTTCAGTGGAGTTTCTTTGACTTCTAATTGTTTAAGAGAAAAGAGACTAAAACTGAAAAATCTTCCTCTGGTGACACACTTCATCTCATACTTAGTGAAATATAAAGACCTTTTTAATAGAAAGTAATACATTTATACAAATTAAAAATAGTCCTACTAATTTCTTTTTAATCATAAGCTAACTTAGGTGTGTGACCTCTTTTCTTCCTTTTGCTGTTTCTCATCTTCAGTGATTTGATCCCTCACATCTAGGGTTTTTTTCCTTTCTTTTTTTTTTTTCTTTTGTTCCTTCCCAGGGAAATGAGAGATGAATACAAAAAGAACAAGGCTGCTTGAGGTACCTGAGAAACACCAGCACAGAAATAGGTCCATCGCTTCCTTTCATCCTGTTTTAGATACAGTAGGCCTGATGGATCAGCTTTTCCTTCAGGAAAGCCAGGATTAAAGAGGTCAGGTCAGCAGTGTGAGAATGCCTTTAAGAACAGTGTGGGAACACAAGACTTCCTTATTAGCACGTTAATGTACTGAACCTGAAGCTCATTTAAACAAGATGGGGACAGTTGACTTCTTCTCCCCTCAGTCCAAGTCTGCTGTGTCCTTAGAGCTGTTTGATCCACCAAGTAACAAATCTCCGAACCTGTGTGTTACTGGAAATCTCATAAAACAGAACAAGTACAACATTAAGATTTACTGACCACTATAAAGATTTCTCTTAAGATTCAAAAGCAGGGGTTTTACAGGGGGAAAGCATGACAGCAAAGGTTCCAGCTGAGATTACAGAAGGTGAAGATATACCGGACTGTTTAGCAGAAACGCGAGTCCCCTTGACCCTCAAGCGCCTTTGCAGGCAAACAGCCATTACTCACGGACATGGTGCCCAGCTGCACTGCCAGCCCTGCCGCCCCTGGTTCCCTCAGCCCTGGCTGATGCTCTCCAGCCAGTGACACACTGGGGGCTCTGTCCTCGGCCCCCCAACACTCTCACCCCGGTGTCATTGCCTGTCCCTAATGTTTCCACCGTCTCCTCAAGCTGGAGGTGGCTTTGTGGAGAGCTCCATGCTGTGAGGAGAGGTGGGTGCCGCCCTCACCGGGCACGGCCAGTTCCGACTGGTTCTGGCAGCTCCACCTCAGGGCACATCCCAGCCCCTCAGGAGAAGCAGGTTGAAGAATGGACATTTAGTAAATAATTTTTTAAAAACAACACCACTATTATTATTAACAACAACAACAACAGTAATAATGGCTTTTCTAATCACATGGAAAACATTTCTCTAGCTGTAAAATCAGTACTCTAATCTTTCCCCATTGACAAAAACACGCTACTTTTTTCCAAATTCTCTTTTCAAGCCTAGGCTACCCGCCCTCACACACATGTACCGTACATATGTCTTATCTCTGAGACATGTAAAATGTTATATAGGCTTGACTGCGGGGGTGAAAGGGCTGAGAGCACCCACCTGACGCATCAGTGTCTCTGGAGCAGTCAAAGGGAGAAGGCTTTTCTTACACCAAAGTTGTCAGGTAAGGTTGTTTTCTTCATACAGGTATCCTCTTTTTTTTTTTTTATTACATTAATTATAACCCAGAGCAGTAAACAGATCTTGTAACACTTACAGCGATTACTTCTTGTACATTAAGGACCTGAATAAACGAAGACTTAAACTCTAGTAATGCATAAATTGCCATGTCACATTTACCTGAGACACTAGGATAAACATGCCCTCTGTCTTCTCACCTCTCTACAACAAAAACTGGTTCCTCATCCACAGGGGCTGCAGATGAAACCTTTAGGCTCCCTACCTGCACATTTTCACCTGCTGAAGGACTGGGATGGAAACGCAAAGAGCCAGATTAATACCAATGCAGACCTAAATAATATCTCAGTATCTTATAGATAAATGATTTGGAAAGAAATATTTGCTCTTATCGCGAGGAAAGATCTATAACTCACTCTTAGCCTTTCATCACCAGGAGGAAATATACTGCGACTTATGCCAATCCATTATCTGTTCTTATTTTCCTCCGTATGTGTATTTATCTCTCTGGCTCACTCTTTATCAATCCAGGCACCCGTGATCACCCAAGCACAAAGTTCATGTGGGGCCCAAGCCATCCCTCCTATTTGGGTGGGAGTCTCTGCTCTTCCCTGACCCACAAGAATAAGAAGTGCACAGCTTGTTCTCATATTCTAAACTATATTTTTCCCTGCCCACAGCTGAAATCACATCCTCACGTGATGTCATTTTGTCATGATGGGGCACTTTGTGGTTAAAATGTGCACAGCATCGGTTTCAGCACTGTAAATCTCAACAGGAGGGGCTGGAGCTGAGCTTTCCTCCAAGCCCGTACACATCCCAGCCTGGGGTTTTAGGTCAGGCATATTTTGAATTCCAGGTTGTTAAAGTTACCTGCTTATACACCCATGTTCCCTCCAGCTCCCAGAGAGGATCTAGGGCTGCTTCCAGCCCTTGCCTCAATGGTTTCCAATCTAATATCAGGATTAAGATTCACAGGTATTTTTCTCACTTCCCAGTCTAAGAGGGCAGTAACCCTATCACTATATATTCCTTCTGCAGCGCAACGCAGTTCTTTCCCAGAGGTGCCAAGATCCCTCTTGTATCCATACGTGCGTCTGGTGAAACCCGAGTCTCTGGGATTTTGCAGTAAGATCAAATTTCAGTGTTGATAGTCATTCATTCACTCATTCATTCATGGAAAAAGACACATGGACTTCATCCTGCCCAAGTATGAGAGCAATTTTTTTCTGAGGCATATTGCATGCTGCAGCCAGCAACTGGCTGCTTGGTCTGGGACATGTGTCCTTTGTAGAAGATTCCCCTATTACATCAGCTCAGACATCAGATTGCAAGAAAGCTTCCAAGTGGGAAAGCATATAATTTTTACTTTGGCACTGCAACACTACTACTAATAAAAAGAGTACGCATTTTCTGCTACAACCTAAAAAGAGTTTGCCAAAAGTCAGGGTTTCATATAAAAATAGCTGCATGTCCACATTGGTTAGTTTCTCTAGGAAACTTTAAAAAAAAAACAAACCTTTTTTGATAGCTTTACCTTGCACTGCCCAGCCACATTAAGCCACAGTAAACTACATTCTTATGGTTGTCATAACATTTCGCTCTGTGTTGCTTGTGACGGGAATAATCTATTAAGATATATAAGGTGCAAAACGCTGCCTTTATGTCTCCGAGTTCCTGCAATCTGCTTTAACAACCCAGCGCAATTACTGCTGGAGCAGTGCAGGAGCGATTCCCTGCCACTGCTGCAGCCGACCAGAGAGTCCGGGCCAGCAACTCCGGGCAGGCTTGGCCACAGCCGCTGGGGCTGCGGAGACCTGCCTTCCTCCCGCTGCACTCCCCCTCCTCCTCCCCTATTCCAGTCTGTCATCAATCTTACTAAAATGACAGCAGACAGATGTTAGCCTTTGCGAAGATCAAATGAAATCTATGGCTTTAGGGCTGTTCACCGAGGAGCAGAGCAGTCTACACCAGACACGGGCACCAGCAGTCACCTCCTCTGCATCAACCTGCCTTGAATCAGTTTGGCAGCCATCACAGTCATCTCTCCTCAGGCAACCCAAGTCCTGAAATAGATTTTGACAAACTTTAATGTTTTAGCCTCTCCATAAAGTTGGGGATTTTTTTTATAGCAAGAT
Organism: Phalacrocorax carbo; assembly: GCF_963921805.1. NCBI lineage: Eukaryota > Metazoa > Chordata > Aves > Suliformes > Phalacrocoracidae > Phalacrocorax > Phalacrocorax carbo. The sequence goes on along the minus strand of NC_087515.1, from coordinate 48,958,202 downwards.
TGTTCATTCAAAACTTTTTTGGGTGAGAATTTTGAGCACTTTTGGGGCGATGTTGGGAGGGGTTTGTGCGTGCAGCCACATTGACAAGCAGCTCAAGAGTGCACAGGAGCGGGGGTTCATTTGGGTCTAGTACACTTGGCCCTTACATGTTTGGTAACCTGAATTCTGCTAGCAAAGGGGAGGGGAGAAAAATAAAAAGAGAAAAAAAAAAATATTACTCCATGGCATAAATATGCTGTATGTGCCCTTGTCTCATGCAATTTCTTTACATCGATGTGCAGGAATATTTATCCCCAGTAGAAATGTTTAACTAATCTGGTAAATGTCAAGCCATATGGTGTACATTGTAAGGATTTCATCAGGCCTTTTTAACTCTTTGTGAAAGTCTCTCCCTCTCTTTCTCTATGCTTCCCCCTCCGTTTTTTTTTCCTTTCTTTTTCTTTTTTATTTTCTTCTTTCCTTTTGTTCCTGCCCCACCAGAACCTGTGAGGAAGGAGATAGTATGCATAGTGTTATTACATTAGTTAGATCAGGGATGTGATGTTCACGGTTTATAATAACAAGCAGTATTAGCCAGAAGTGCAACTCGTAAGGCACCTTTATGCTGGGCTAAGAGGCAGGCTGAATGTAATTTTTATCAGCAGTGACCTGCAGAAGATCACTAATACTTTTTTAAAACAAACTGTCCACCCCAACAATGCACAAAATTCCCAAGGGCTACCTCATCTCTTATCGCTTCCTTTGAATAATCAAGTCTTTACAACAAATAAACTGCAGTTCTCCAGCACTTTCAAGTAAAGGAAATGTTTCCGTACTATAACTATCTAGTGTATCTCCCAGAAAGATAGAGTGCAATTTACAATAAGCAATATCAAAAAAGAATAAACCGTTATGCTCATGCCAATCCTTATTCATGGTTTTATAACAAGACATATCTGTTTTCTTCCTATAAGTCTTGACTCTATTTTTAGAGTTTGCAAATAATGACTCCAGTATTTGGCTGCCTGCCACTTCTGTGAAAAACTAGAATAGCCACAGTGAAGACTACCATATTTAAAAAAATACTAAGAAAAAAAAATAAAAGAAACAAACCAAACCAAACAAAAAAAAAAAACAGAAAAAAGAAGAGAGGGATCTTGTTGAACTCTGTGTATTCCCTACTAGCACAGACCATTCAAGATAGTGATAAGTGATGCAAATGCACAGAACATGCTAGAGAAAGCAGGAGCAAGCTGGAAATTTGGCTGAACTTCCGTGGTTTCCTTTTACCTAAAACAAATTGCAGTGGCCCATACCTACATGGGCCCTTTGCTGCATCGCTGGCGGGCACTTACACTCAGCAAGCCATGGGCATGCTTGGACTTCTCTGCTGGGCACCACTGATGCCTTTTCATCTTAGGGGCCACCGAGCCTGCTTTTACCATCTGTTGATGGAGACGGACTCTGAGGGCAATGGATGACAGAGCATTTCACACTGTAGTACAGCCCAGGAATAAAAAAAAACTCAACAGGAGAAACTACCACCTTCAGCTGCAGCCTCCAGACATTTTAGAGCGGTGGAAGGCTAGGGAGGGGGAGCTGCAGGTCAAGGAAAGGATAAGATCTGGGTGGCTGGCAAAGGGGAGGGAGAAAAAGGAATGTAGTGAAGGAGGTAGAGAAGGAAAAGCAGGGAGATGACAGAAATCAGACAAATTTAGCTCTGAATCCAAACTCTGGGGGGAGGGGAGGTGTTTCCTGCCCCAAACCTCTGAAGTTTCTGAGATTCTCCCATATCACGAGTGATTTACCTGTAAAGAGAACAGAAAAGGGGAGAAAAAAGTAGGAGAAAATTGAAATAAACAATGATTTGCTTTTTAAACAATCTTTCCATTCTAATCCCCTGGGGTCAAATGTTCAGGCACGAGGACACAAACAAAAAAAAGAAAGAATCAAAGAAAGGAAAATCACTTTAAAAAGAGGATCTTTACACAAATGCATTAGCCCCAGTTTTCATCAATGTAACAACAGTATATCAACTGTTAACACAAAGTGCCTTCCCCACATACCTGCCAGTTCCCTAACTCCAAAATATTTATTGGGACATTATACTTAACATTTCATCATTACTGAGCACATTGGTGAGTAATAGTGTGACAGCTACCAGTGTAGTTATCTGAGCTTTGTTATGTGCGAGCATTTTGGGAAAAAGAGAGAGAAGCAAGGCTAAGTTGTAAACACACTGAAAAAGAACAAGATGACAAACATTAATAATTAATCAGAAGCACTAGTCCAAGACTTTTACTGTGAAAGCTATGAGATGAATGTATCTATTAGCCATGTATATTTTTAAAAAAAATTTTCTCACACTAATGTGTTTCTAATAAAAGCATTATCTTGCTGTATAGACAGCTCATGCCTGAGCAGCCTCTCAATATTCAGGAAGTTGTTGACAAAGACTTCTGCAATAGCCTGTGTGATTTTGTGTTATTTCCTTTAATTGAACCAATAAGACCTACACTCCTGCACTCCTGACCTTTGCTCAGAAGGCTAATTTGAGATTAACGTAGTCTAAAAGTAAGAAATAGGGGGTGTATTTTTAAAGCACAGAAACATTTCTATAGTAATGGAAGATTAAGGTAAATTTCAGCACTAGGATCCTTTCAGCCCCACACCACTCTGCTTTTAAAGGGATCTCCAGAAGGACTTTGGTGAAACAATATAGTATCACAATTTCAGAAAAGTTAAATTCACTCAGCTTTGTCTTTGTGCAGAGTGTTTTAAGGCTTGTAACAAAGATGATACCCACGACTTTGAGTCCTTGGTGTCATTACAGTCACCCAGTAGGACATTCAGAAGTCCCTTAGGAAATCCTACACAAGAGCATAAAATATGTCATGCCAGATAAATGATTCTTTGTGGTTCTTGTATTATTCTGGTCTAGTACTGAAGTTTGCAATACTTAAGCCACGTGTAGTAGCCAGGGAATGAATGAGACAGGCTCCTTTGTGGGAGAAGGAGACCCCAAGTAATTTGGGAGAAGATAGGAGAACAAATGTTTTGATTACAGCTGTGAACATTATGCCAATATAGCAGAGAGATCCTGCTGCATGACTCTGTGCCAAAATACAGAAATACATTTCCCAAATGAAAAATGGGACCAAACTGTGGGGGGAGCATGTGTGTTTTTAATATGTGTGGATTTACTCCATGTGTTCTTAGGCACAGTGATAAACAGAGAAGCTGTATGAGGGGCTGATCATGATGCAGGACCCAGAGTCTACTCCTGCTTCTGTTCTCGCCTCTACAGGTCTGTGGTTGCAGGAGTGCCTGGGTGTGCTGTGCCTTCAGCCTCACCAGGCTACGTGTAAGCCAGCCTTGATTTAAAAGAAAACCTAGAAAAGCTGATTTGGAGTTTTCTTCCTGGGCTTCCCTTTCCCCATGCACTTCCTAAGGCACAAGCTTATGTTTTCTTATGCAGGGGCTGGAGGTGCAGAGATGTGCTTTTTGCAGGGACCAAGAGGCAGCAATGAGCTGCTGTGCTGAGTCTGTACCTGCTACGATGTAGAGAGGGGACAGGATGAAAAGAAGGAGCTAAAGATCAGTTAACTTAAGTGCACTGCCCTTCTGCAGTGCTGTATACAGAAAACTCATATTCAGAGCCAGAACAGTATGTTTCCCTCAGCTGCAATGTTCAAATAGGGCTGATCGTTCTGTCCTATACAAGGACATTCACAAAGTCAGGAGGAATACTTCAAGCAGCGCAACTGCAGGTAAAAGACCCAACAGTTGCTGCTGCAACGCGGATTTAAAGGCTGTTCCTTCTATTTACACATGTAGATATTGTAATGCTGCTATGCAAACAGTCCTCTGTGGACTTTTGCTTGTGGATTTTATTATAACACGTTCCCGACTATGAATGGCATCTTTCCTCTGAATAACTGTTGTTGTGCCCTTTATGCTTTACCTTCTGACTCTCTTCTGGTTTTGTTACTTTTGTTGCTGGTAGGATTTTAAAAGCAGGAAATGAACTTTCCCTTCTCTTCTCAAAGTGATGCTCACGGCATGTGAGCTGCAGTTGCATTGTATTCCCTGAACTTTGCAGCCACTGGAAATACGAACAGTATGTCAACTTGTTCCTGTCTTTGCAAGAGAATTCAAGGTCAAGCTGACCAGTGAACTCTCATATTTAAATAGAGTAAGTCAATGCTCATCTACAGCACTGAAACTGCCTCTAGGAAAGATGTTAACCCTGTGCTGGGCCTCCAGAGAGCACAGGCCGTGTCATGGCTTTTAAAGCAGTTTTCTGCTGCTGTCAATAAGAGCCAGACATAGTGCATATGTCTACCGGGCCTAAACAAGTGTCCCTTCTTTGGATGTGCGCCGTGCATGGGAGGCCCTCAAGGGGTTAACACATGCCATTCCTGAGTTCAGTGAAGGGACAGGGAGAGCCGAACAGCGGGAATTTCAGGATGTTAATAGCCTCTTCTCTTCCGATTGGCCCAGAACGAATGCAGGGTACAGTAAATTGTCCTTGTCAGCCTAGCTCACATGATGATATGCTTTATTTCTAGACATGCCTTGAATCTGTCCCTTGAATTTATGTTCAGAAAATAAACACTTCCAGACGGCAATAAAGCATTCAGTTGTAGCTGGCTGTTGCACAGTCTCAAGCCAACCGAAGCCATTTGCTTCAGAGTTTCTAGAGCCTGCAAAGCTTCGGCTCTGTGCTTGTGCTTCCTTCAGTTTCTGCTCACATTAGCAAATGCCTCCCCCTTGGACTTGAGGGGATGTCCCAACTTACTTAGGAAAGCTCCAGAGAGTTTCACTTGGTTTCTACACAGGCATCATCCTGAAAGATGACATCAGGCCACCTCGTGCACACCAACCGACCCTCCTGTCTTTTATAGCAGGCAACACTGAAAGAAAAGAAAATAAATAATTTAATGGCAGCAAGTTGCAAAATAAAGATATCAATGATTCAGGATATGAATTTCCTACCATAAAAAAAAGTAAATTAAACAGCTGTTACATTTTTGTCTGATGTGGCTAAAGAAACAACCAGTGGCTGGCTGATTTACTGATTAGGAAGGTTGTATGCAATAATCTCTAGGTGTTACTGACAAATGCCCAAATAGAGCTGCAGTGTTTGTTTGCAACCAATAATTTTATGGCTATCTTTTCTCTCCTCGGTTCCCCTCAATAATACCAGTTTATAACTGCATAGTTACAGCATAGGGGAGTTTGGCAAAAATCAATGGTAAATGCACATAGGAGACAACAAAAGAGCAATACAAATAGAAAAAGCCTTGTTACAGCTTTAGTTTATTAGAGACGTGTGGATATTAAAATGCTTTCTTCAACCCAAATGCACTAGAAGAAGAAATACTGAGTTATATCCACCACACTTAGGGTTGGGCAGCCAGCACCCCAATATTATACCCAGAATGTACCTGAAGAGCCCTGTGCATAAGTGGTTTTTGTTTTTCTCCCATTTGACATAACACAAAATTTCTGCTCAAGTCCATTTCTACTCAAAAAAGCATCCGCATAGGAATGCACACGGGGCCAGGAGTGGCTTGTCTGTCATCTGAATGTGTCTGATAGTGAAATCATGTGATAAGAAGTCTGGAGAACAGCAGGGGTACCATTCTGTTCTAGATTATAAACCATTAGGAGATAAGGATGCAAAAATAGGAATACTCCAGGTATCAGGTGGAGCTGGAGTAAATTGCCATGGATCAGTTCTTGGTAAGAACAGCTACCTGCTACAGTGCCAAACTGGCCAAAAAGAGGGTGACCATAGAGGTGGTGGATCTCCCACCCCACAAAAGGGGAGCTGGGGGAGGAGGGGAAATAGCCAACAGACCTAACACTGGGGACTGGCACAGAGGCTGGTGCCAGGGGACATTCACTGGGCCAGCTTCCAGGCAAGACACAGAGTAGAAAGCATCTGAACAGGGGAGGTAAATTCCTGCTGAACCATTGTTTTCATTTTTCCCCCAGCACCAGGCCAGCTACCTCCCATGCAACAGGGGTGTGGCAAACGTTCTCATGGCTGGTTCAGCAATGGTGTTCTAAAGCTTCTACAATTTCTTAGGAAGCCAAAGGACAATTATGCTTACCCTCCCACTCCCCGCTTCCTTTTCTGTGGCTATCGTGCTTTCTTCTGTTTCTCATTCACTCTCATGCCCATCCTTCCTTTCCTCTTCTCTTCCCTTGATCCCATTCAGGGACTCCAAAGGACTAATTCAGAACAGCACCGGCAGAGATAAGTTAAAACAATGAGCAGATTTGCAATTAGGGAGAGTTTTAAGGATTGGGAACTGTGCATGTTTTACGGTCATCTCTTGCCAGCTATGGGGACTTTATCTTTGGTAGATACAGCTCCTTCCCTAGCTGCCACGGCCCCACCCTCAGGCATGAAGTGAAATTCCAGATTCACACTAAAGTGCTGTTGTATTTCAAACAAACAAACAAAAAAAAGCTAAAAATGTACACTGTACTTTGGCCAAGGCTGATTATCAATGGTGTACATGCCTTTAAAATCCTTTGTTAATGAGGTATCCTTATTACCATAATCAAACATGCTTAGAAACTTGTCACAGATAAGCAAAATTCTTTACATTCTTTGCTCTGCACTTTCTTTTGACATCTCTTCCCCATCCCCCTCTGTGACAGCTTAGATTCTGAAGGTTAGGGACCGGTAGTGCTGGAAATTAAAGTCCTCTGTTGACCCACACAAGCAAAGAAACAGTCAAAGCTTCCTTACTTTGCTGCAGAAATGACCTGAACAGTGACCTGAAGAGACCACCCTCCTGAGAGAGGAGAGGTCACTGAGGCTCCACGCAGGATCTGCTCAGGGCATCCTCTGCAGAGAGAGCAAGGGAGAGATTGCAAATCATCCAAACTGTGCCAAATTATGTGTGAAGGTTTTGTAATGCAGTCTACTGTCCACCAGGGATTAAATTAGGAACATCAAACCCAATACAGAAAGAATTCCATTTTATACTTAAATTCGTCTTGCAGTGTTTTATTTAATGCATTTTATCAACCCCCATGTCCCAAAACATCTCACCACCAGAAAATAATTAAATAAATTGGGCAATTTGTGCAGAAGGCCATACAAATTTAGCATGAAAGACTCTTGCTTTTAATTTGTTCATACAGAACATGGACTCAGGCAGCCATTCCCGTTCATTACAGAAACCACCTCTTCCCCCTGTGTTTATGGTGTATCTGTCTAAATAGCAGAAAAACTTGATTTAAATGTGAGTGGTCTGACATGGTTGATAATTAGAGCAAAGTTAGAAATATACTCAGCTCAGACAGGGGCATTTGCACATCACTACATGTCAGCATCCATCGCTTCTTATCCCGAGACTGGACCATTTCACCTGAAATTACAAGACACAAGAGCATTTTTCATAAAGCTGACTCCTTGTTACATAAACATATGCCTTATTACTTGGCTTTTTAAAACCTATGAACAAAGGTTCTGTTTTACTGTTTAACACAGAGAATTTCTTAATACTAGATTTGAGAATGTTTCCGAGAAGTAACTTTAAAAAAAGTGACAACCTGCAAGGATAGTGAAAGAAGACTAAAATCTCCCAAGGAAGGGTATGAAAACTGCACATTTTTACATATATGCTGTTTACCTGGTACTCTGTGACAGCTATATTAGAGCTATGATAATATATCAACCACATTCTTAGGGCTCAGTTAACCCTTATGCAACTGGAAAGGATACTTAGCTGCACTTAAGGAAGCATACTTAGTCAGAATCACTATTTATTGCCTTTTTTTAAAGCATGCCAATGGAGGCCAAGGTTGTAAGGTCTTGTCCTTGTGCTGTCCAGCTGGCTTTCAAATGTGAAGCTTCTTAAGTCCTTTTGCTTTGGTGATGTTATCAGGAGTTTTTCAACTGCCTCTTGAGCTGCTGTGGGAGGAAAGGGAGGGTTTCTTCCCCCAGGAACCTGGCACCACAGCTAAGACTGTGTGAGATTTGTGGATTCCCAAAAGTACATTTCCAACAACACCTTCCTCTGAAACCTTCCTTTTCAACCCTGAGAACAGCAGGTAAATGCTGAATATACCTTCGTGTTGCTCGTGAGAGTAATGTATTACCACTACCTTACAGCTGGGAAACTGAGGCATAAGGATTGAATTATTAGGTTATAGTCACATTAAGAACTTGAAATAAGTCAGGTTATGAGTCCTGAGGACCATACTGTGCAACCACACAAACTTCTCTCCAGTTCTTTCCTCTGAGGAAAAAAACAAAATGCCAAAAACCCACAAGAATAAACCAAAGCAAAATCTTGGGCTGGTAGACAGAAGGACAGCACAAAGTAAAAAGCTGAGGAAAATTCACGCTTCTGAATACATGAAAAGTTGATCACTATACTTATCAGAATACTTGTAATCGGAGCCTAAATGTGTAAAGTAAACAAAATATATTAAGAGAATAGAATATTGTACATGTATTTGTAAATATATATACACTCTATATTAAATAATAACATTCAAATTTCCAACTAGTAGCATTAAGTTAAACTTATTCACCAAATATTGGCACTCAGTAGCATTCTCACTTTGGTGGCTGAGTATCAATAAATGTGTGAAGAACAGCCACTGAAAATGTATGTGTTTCTTGAGAAAGTGAAACAAAAACTTCTACAACAAGATATTATGTCATTAAAACTCTTGATACTCGTATCATCCTCTGTATTGATCGATTATGACTGCTCATGACCTTGTAAGGCAGTAAAATCCCATAATTTTAGATGGCAGGGGACCCAATCCTCTTCTGGAGCTGTCATCCAAAGCGTGGTTTGAGGCAGGCTTTTGCCTGAACAGCCAGAACATTTGTGCGAGGCTGTGCAGATTGGGCCTTATAATCTGACAGAGTACTTGTCTGCAATACTGCCTATTGAAAAGTCAGCATTTGCCAGGAGTTACCACACAATTATAGGGATGACTGTAGCATCTCTGACAAGACAGTGTGGGAACTGCAGAATAATGGTATCTCTTAATAGTGATGGCTGTAATGTAGGTTAATGGGATCATCTTTTCTTTTCCCTGGGAGAATTCATGAATTCTTCCATTCATTGACATTATTTTTAGTAGCAAATGAAGGATTTGATTCAGACCTGGAGATGTTGTCACCCGGAAGTTTGTTTTCAGTGAAGATCCCATTCAACTAACTGAAACTAAAACTGGTATGATTTCCCTGAGGAGTGGTGAGGAAGGCTCACTGTACACACTGACACCAGCTTGCCCCAGCATGTTTGGTGCTGCCCACGTTTTGGAGACTCCATCTCTTGGGCTCATGCCACAGCATGCCCTGACCACACTGCTGGTGGCAAACACCCTGCCACAGCCCGCTGAGCTGAGACAAAATCCTTTGTGCACTGAAATCTACCGTGTGGGACTTCAGGGATTTTGTAACGTACTTTTTGGCTTACGGTTGAAGTTCATCATTGATCTGAAGGCAGATCTTCCCAGCCACATCTCTGTCCCTGCTTATTACTGTGCTGCCCGCTCCACCCTGCCCTTCAAGCCTTGTTGGCGAGGATGCTGGAGGGTACGGGCTGTTTGTCCATATGAAACCCAAACTTTGCTGAGTTATCAGAACAAAGCACGCCTGGCTGTCAGCTTATCAGCCGGAGGAGAGAAAGAGGAGAAAAAAAAGTGCGGAAGAGCACACGGCTCTCCTTTCACTTCTTATGTGCACCACCAAGGCCCTAGCTGGGCAGCCGAAAGGGGAGGGGGACCAATGATTTTGCAGCGGTGAAGCATCACCCCCCCTCCTAGCGTAGCCCCCAGTGCTGCTTTCCAGGCAGTTTTGCTGGACACTGGTGAGTGGTCCAGCTGGCATCCCACACCAAAGCAGAAACAACCCTTCAAAGGGGATCCTGTCTGCCCTTTCGTCCTTTCTCCTTCTCCCCTTACTCGCTCTTTCTTTTTCTCCCCGCTGTAACCCACAGCCTGGCCAGGGTGCTGCAGCTCCAGCGCCAAGGACCGTGGCCGGTGGTCTGCTCCTCCAGCAGCCCCGGTGGTGAGGGAGGCTTTGGTGGTGTGTTAATTGCCCGTCGGCTGCCCGCCAGCCCCATCTCCCATTTACTGATTGCCGACGTGACCCGCGTGAGCAAGCGAGCGCGCCGGGTCAGGGCTCGCGGGGGCCAAGTTCAAGGGCACAGGCTGGTACAGACGTATAAACAAGGGAATGGTATGTAAGCAATAAAGACATAAAGGTTAGGATCAGGGCTAGACGTACAATAAACAGCTGTGATAACCCAGTTTGTTTATAGATAAAGAATTTACTGTAAAGTCTGCAATGCGCAGGATACATTTGTTAACACTTTAAGGGACATATATTTTTAGATCCTCTTTTATTTTTTGTTTTGTGTACTGAGAAAATGTCTCCAAACATCCTTCTTTTACTACATTCTTTTAAATCAAGCCCAGGAAATGCACACTTATCACATTAGCTAGAAATCTTTCCCTTCTAAAATCCCTCCAAACAGGCCAACACTGTTCCACAAGAGTTTAAAACTGCTGCTACAACAAACTTAGAAAGGCAGATAGTCTAGTCCTTAATACTTACAGCTTCCTATTAAAACACCCATGTTTCAAGCAAGGAATATCCCTTTACCTCCCCTTTTTCCTAATTTGGTTTTAATAAAAGTAAGTGGAGTAAGTGCAATCTCATTAGGGCTCTTTTAAATTTTGCACAGTGTATGTTTTGCCAACTTTACTTTTAAAATATATTTCAGAGTGTAGGCAAGCATTCTGTGAAATTACCACACTGCTTCTTAACTGTCCTGTGAGGCTCCCATCAGAAGTACAATAAATTGTACTGTAACTATTGATCCAAATGGCTACATTTCTAAAGCAGAAAATGATTGTGTAGTGAAAGCAGTGCAGAGGTGCAGTAAAATGCCCTCAAGTATATAAAGACATAAAGATTAAAGTCACCCTGCAGATTCCCTTTAACTCCTCCAAATCCACTGTGTAAAGTGTTCTTTTAGGATAAATCAAAAACTTTGTACAAATTAATATGACAGGTGCCAGTGTTCATAAATAAGATTGCTCCTCACCATCAGGAGGCTTTAAGAAAGTTTACTTTGCTTTAAACACATGCAAAAGCTGTTAATTAAATTCCCAGATGTCAAAAGAACATCTGAATATCTAGAAGGCAAAATAACACCCCAAAATTTGTCAGCCAGAACACGTATTCAGGATAAGAAATTGAGAATTCAGTACACAAGATGCCCTACAGTGCTAATACCAACAATTTTCAGTTCTGTGGTTAGTCTTCAATAAAGTTTAGATGATCTTAAAAAGAAAATACATAGGTGGAGTCTGTCATAGACTCTTTCTCCTCCACAGCACCAAAATGTCTTTTCTAAACTTTGGAATACGCTTTTTAACAGCATAGTTGCTGTTAGTAGCAACACACGTTACATTAGACTTGTAAAAAGCACTGACTGCAGGACAAATATTCTTGCCCTTGCACTGCTTTTGTGTTCATTCTTGGGATACCTTTTGGTACCAGCCATCTTCAGCACTTTCAACCTTCCCCTAAATACCCGAAAAAGGTGGGATACCTGTTGGAGGTGTTGGACAGGGCTCCTAACACACGTGAACAGCACAATCAAGCTCTGACCATGAGAAGGGCTCTTCAGCTCCTCTTTAGCCTAATTAATAAATAACAATAATAATATACCAATAAAGTATATAATTTAATACCTGCTCTGAGCCAGATTCTTCTTTGGCCTGTTTTTGCTTCCACTGTATTCAGCGTACAAACATTCAAGGTGAAATATTTCCCCCAGTCAAGCTGATGGCCAAATTCTGCAGGATTATAAGGGAATCAGTTAGTCCCCTAATCTTTGAGACTAAACAGATTAATCTTTGAAGAAGAAAACCTTTCAGTCCCTGGCTCCTGGCTGCTCCTGGACACAAATAAGGTATTTTGTGCCTGTGTGTACTTCAGGAGCTCTGTCACTGAAATAATCAGTTCATCAAAACATCCTTATAAGTCAAATCCTGGCCCTCTCTAGCTCTGGTCAAAAGACAGATGGATGAAAAGGCATTGCTAATGCAAAACCCTATCATGCCTGGGGCCTTTCCCCTGCACTATTATCCTGCCTGGATTATTCCTCCAGGACTGTGACTGATTTACACACTACAGGAGCGTATCTCATCTGGGAAATGAGCACAGCTTTTTAATTATTCTCTGCACCACAGTATCACCTGCAGAGTTTCAGTTGGAGCTGCTGCACTCGGTGCTGCACATTGCAGGAGGACAGGATGGTGCCTGCCCAAATTGCTTCCCGTCTACCTCACAAGTTGGGCAGAGAGAGGCAACACAAAGCAATAGCAAAATGGCTTCAGTTCAAATAATAAGCAGTTGTCATAGCACCCTACCTGCATTGTCATCTTCAATGGAGAGTCACTTCAATAGAAGAGTCACTGCCCAAAAGGAGTTTGAAGGAGGAGGTTTGGCATGGGTGTTGTGGGGAGCTGTACAGTAAAAGCCTGACAGTGCTGGCCAGAATTATTTCCTGAAAGCATAAACAAAAGGACAGCATTTTAGGAAGGGGTCTGACAAGGAGAACAAGGCTTATATGTGAAGTGTGATCAGAAGGACGCAGTGGACAGAGGCGACAGGAGATGGCACAGAGGCTGTGGCAGCTTCAGTACTCCCCTGGAGTCCAGAGCCGGGCTGGGAAGGGGGTACCCCACTGCTTACTGGGGTGGAAGGAAATGGGGCAATGCAAAAGCATGGTATGGGCCATCTGCCTCCAAACACCCCTAACACACCAAACCCATCCATTGCAGTTGCTGCAAGCAGCAGTAACAAGGAATTAGTTTTCAACAGGCTTGGTCCCTACAACTGCATCTTCACTACCATCAAGGAAAAAATCAACCACAAAAAAAACCAAAACACACCAACCCAAAAAGCAACAAACCAAAACCCAAACCCAAAACCAAACCCTACAAGGGCTACAAAGTTAAGCATAATTAATTTCCAAAGACCACAGTCACTACTGATGCATCTGATCTTTGGAGAAAACTGTTTGAAGGGGTGTAGCATGCCTGTGTCCTTCCCTCCTGGGCTATCTCTACCCCAACATCTCTAGACTGAGTGGGGACAAACACTGAGGATGTAGACAGGCTGGACAAGACGCCTCCAGGTCTGAGCTCCAGCAGCTGCTTTCATCCTATGCATCTATCTGAGAAAGACACTGCTGGAGGGGGCCCTTGCTGGCCACAGGAGGCATCATTAGAGCCATGAGCTGGCCTTCAAACTACTAGTTTTGCCCTTAGAAGATATGAAGAACTGTAAGAAGGAAGAACAAAACAGAATAAATACCTAGTTCTGGTTTGCTTAGACAGGGAATATATGGAGGGGTCACACATGTGTTGGGGGGTTGCAATGCATTACCCTTTCGAAATTGGCGGTCCCAGCTATTACGTGACAATGATCTGTGAATTCATATTTACGAGATTCCTCACCTGGCCAATAAAACCAGGAAGGAAATATAGAGATGTCCATAAATGACATATTTTCATGCTTTGTGCAACCTGTCCCTGCAAAGCACTTTTGAGCAGCTAAGCAATTTACATCTAATAGCAAAGTGTTTTTTAATCAGTCAGATCAATTTGTGAAGAATTGGTACATTAGGTATAGCCATATAGCAGAGATCCTTATAGCAAAGGTTTAGAAATAATTGCTCCCTGACCCACTGAACACTGTATTACTATAGAAGTTTGTATTCTATTAAGAGTTAATAAGTGACCAAAACCTAGACTAATACACTGTCAGGGTTCATTATCATTACAGGTTCTTGCTATTTTTCCAGTGTCTTTTGCTCTGCCCTTCTTGCTACATATGGAAAACCTATATCAAGATGGTTGCCATGGCAATGAAAAGATTTGCATGTGTCTTATCTATCTATTTAAATACCTTCTTATGGTTTATAACTACCATAATACATCCCTCCAGCCCCGCTCATTGCTAATTTAGAGCTAGCCCAGTGTCTGAGGTCAGCGATACCATCGAAAGCATGTTGTCTAGACATCTCCAAAGCTACTGTCCATGGGGTAATTGTTTTATGCAAATAAAAAAGTACAATGGTGACATGGTCCTCCATGACTTGCACAATCCGCTTGTGCCGGGGCTGGACCAAGTCTGTAATCACATGCCTAGTAAAAGTGTTTTCTGCCAGGGCTATGTTCATTAGACGGGTTTTTTTATGCCAGTTTCCTTTGGCCAGGCCTGAAGCTGGTTTGAAATGAGGCTGATACTCTAAAAAGGAACACTGAAAAATCTGCTCTGTGTCCGCATGTGTTTGCATGAACCAGCCAACGTGTGTGTATGTAATTTTAGAGAATTAAAGAAAAACCTGCCAAAACCACTCCCCTCTTCTAAGTTACTAATTTTTGTAAGGGTGAATGAAAGGTCCCTTTGCACCCAGCATCATGGCAGGAGCACATAAGCACACTAGGTTTGGTACCAAGGGTCTTTTGGGAGGGTATTATATTTTAAAAACCACTTGGTGAAGATTTCAAAGGGTTGGACTCAAATGATCCAAACTTTCTACCTACCACAAATCTAAGTTCTTCCTGTCTCCATGTCTTTATACCTCAGATATTTCCATCAAAATACACTGAATTGAGAGCGCTCGTTCAGATGGTCACATGGAAGACAAGGAAATATTTTGCGCAGAGAGCAGAAACTGCTCTTCATCAACAGCCACTGTAATACCTGCATTACTCTGCTTCTCTCTTTCTTTTTCTCCTTCAGGAGTTCATGCTTTGCTGCTACATTTGAATGGCTGCAAAGGTAAATATAGCTATTACTGCACAAATCCATAATGCACACAAGGCAGCGTGCAGTTTGAAAACACAGACAGAGGTAACAACAACAACCACCAAGAAAGGCTATCTCTGAAATCCTAAAACCCAGACTCTTCATTCCTCTCTGATCATCCTGACTCAGGGTTGTGGCTTTTCAGGACATCCACAGATTAGAACTACTTTTTAAAATACTTCAAGATCTACTACAGATTTATTTACTGACAATTGTACACTGTTGCTACCAGAGATTAATAATAATATTGGAAATGTTTAGTAATTTGGTAGTTGACTGATTTGTTACCAGTATTTGAATTGCTTGACCACACTTACAGATTAGAAATGTAATTTTCCTGAAGATAATTTATATTTGTATTCACAGTCTGAGGACATGCCACCTATTCCTGCAGCAGTAAATCAGGAACCATTTACCCTGCCAATACAGTCAGACAATGTTTACACGCAGGACTACATTCATTGTTTGACTAATCCGTAAGGGGTAGATTTTCTATTGCATTTCAATAGCTCATCTACTTCAGACTGTTGTGAACTTTCTAAAGATGTGTTTTCACTTATAATAGCAGATCTTGGAGTGTAGTAATCTGCAGTTGAAGTTTCAGTGACAGATTTATTCAACCAGCATTTTGCATGAGGCATTACCACAAACATTATTTTATATGTGTGAGTGTGTGTATGAGTGTATAAATATTTTATACCTACATATATATACATATATCTGACAAAAGCTTCGAAAGATACTTTCTGCAATTTAGTAAACTAAGGATTTCAAGTCAAGTGTCAGTTTCTGGGTGTTTTTCATAATGGATTTCACAGCAGATGACCTGACAGCTAGTCTCATGATCTGAATTGCACTCTGCCGCACATATCCAAACAAACTGCCAGCAGACCCTCAAAGGATCGTCCCGTTTTCACATGCCACGGCTGCAAGTCCATGCCGCAAATGTCCAGAGGTCCAGACTGACCTCTTCACCCCCGTCTGGGAAACATTCCTCCTCCCGGCAGCTCATTCTTGCCGACAAACAGAGCAGGACCAGCGGGCACTTGCTGAAAAGGGACAAGAGAGGGGCCATGAATGGAGCGTGTCTGGTACAACAATGCCAGGCAATGTCTCTGAATGAGGTTGCAAACCCTGCTCCTGTTAGAGGGTCTGCCAGCAGCTTCCCTGCCCCCTCTCCTCCTGCCTTTCAAGGTCTCTGCTCCCCTTTTGCAAATATATTAGACCCCACAGACATACCAAATAGGTGGGCAAAGTCAATAGGTGATGTGTTTCAGAAGGGGAGGCCACTTGCAAGTGGTGCCTATGACTACATAATTTCTCTGGCGTACCTCCCTCCCAGTGCCAGCTGCCGTGTGTGCCATTAAAAATGGTGGCAAGGACAAAAGCAAAGTAAAAATTTGAGTGCAGGTGCTTCTCCTGCATTTGGGTGAGGGCGAAAGCACCAGCATCACTCCGGGACAGGCTGCTGGCCTCCAGTTTTGAAGAGCAAGACAAGTGCGTCACTACTGAGGTGTGGGATTGAGGCCTGGCTTTATTTCTCCTTAAGTCATGTTTTTTGAGGAAAACTAAATATAAAGAAGCCATGTATCTACACTGTGACATGTTTCTCCTGTCTAATTTATAAAAAAGGCAATGACTTAGCAGTGGAGATAAGAGAAATACAGAATATTCTAAGAAGTTTTACAGAATACTGCTAAGCTCATCTCATTTATGCTCAGCCAAATCCACACTAACTTCTGAAATCTGGGGAGAGAGTCCAGATTCTACTAGTTAATGTAGGATCAGTATCCGGCCTGGAGTGCTAAAGAATTTTGGGACATATTTGGGCAAAAATATTGCAATTTTTGCCCTGAGAATCTATTACATTTAATTGGAAATATTTAATTAAAATTAAACTGAAAACATATTTCTAATATTTACTACTAGTACTGATCTTCAGTGATGATTATGTCTACAAGACCAGCCTTTGGTACTGCACATGCAGTCCATAGCGGAGCAAAAATGAAACAAAGCAAAGAAATTATGGAGTCACACAGCAAGTACAGTATGAAACCCTCCCTCCAAAAGGCTCTATGAGCTTCAGAAAGGCCATTCTGGGTATTGAATCAAAAGCTGGGGAGCTACAGGTAGGTAACCCACAGTATACTCCTTAGTAATTTGGGATTTCTCATCTTGGGAACCCACCAGTAACTCTATTTCTACATCTGCAAATGCCCTTTGGGAAGGGAGTGACTGGGTCAGGGCAGGATGATAGGGATGGCTGAGACTGGGGATCTTACTAATACGCAAAAAATCCTTCAAAGACTGGGAGCTTTCAGGATCAAAGACGTGCCGGCTGACTGATTTGTCCATCTATGCTTTTCTGCCTCCAGAACTCTGCATGGGTCTATCTGCAAAATAAAACTTCCTGCCCATATTTTAGATCATTTCCCAAAAGCACATTTTGGATGTGACTGTCCCGACTGACCTTGCCAGACCTTTATCAGCAGCTAATTTAAGGTAGCTAAAAAAACTGTAGGTGATCACAGTGGGGGTGGGGGGTGTAGCACTGGGGCACCAGCAACGTCTGCAAGAACAAGAGCAACTCTGAAAGCAAGTTTGCTCCTACTTTGGCCAAGCCGTAGGAGGGATCTACTAGATCTTCTGGTGTACATGGGGCTCCCTGAGCCAGCACAAAAGCCACAGTTTGCTGGGAAAGAAGCCTGATAGGTTAGGGAAAATGATAAAAATAAAACATTTTTTTAAAAAAAAAAAAAAAGCACCTTGGACTGCGAAGCCCAGCACTGGCCCCAACTGCTTCATGCAAATCAAACAGACAGGAAAACCCAACATGACTGGCCACGGGGTGAATCCCGGCTGCAGGGGGTCCCAGCGGGGCTGCTCCCGTGACAGCCCCCTCCATGGGCACACGACCAGGGAGCTGCCGTGTCCGGCTGAGCCCTTCTGCTGGAGCATCCCCTGGGACGGTGGGCAGCTGGGGGTGAGATAAAGCAGACTCCAGGCTGTTTTATCTTATGCAAGGGGCTGGCCTCAGGAGCAGGAAAGCGTAAAGGTGGTTTAAAAACCGTAGCTTTTTTTTGGTTGTTGATGGGTTGGGTTTTTTTTTCCCTCTGCAAACATCTGGGCCTCCCCTGGCATGTGTGCTGTGGGCAGAGCAGACCCTCCAGCCCTGAACCTGCAATGCCCAGAGGAAAGCCAACGGTTACGTGACTGTGAGCAGATGAAAACACTTGGGGGTGGGTGGAGGGGTGGGTTAAAACAATAAAGAGAAAATTTTATTTAAAATGCTGCCCCTATCTGTTTAGAACAAATATTTCTGTTGTACAGAGGATTTTAAACACCGAACAGGAGGCTTGCAGTTAAATTCAGCAAGATTTGGATGCATTGGTCTAGGAATATACCTGTCTGGACAGAAGTAACATAGCTCTTCCCATATGTTTGGAAGCAACATCCTTGAGCAATGATGATCACCAAAGCCCTCCATCCCGGGGCAAAGTGCCCTCCTTTCTTCCTTCTTTGCCCCACAAGCTTGGCCCAGGCTGGCAGCTCCTGCTAGCCCTGGAGGCAAGACAGGGCTAGAGGGAGAGGAATACCTTTCTCCTCCTCCTCAGGCTCATAACCAGTTAAGTTTTTGTCTCGTTATGACTTTTAACACAAGTAAATCCAAATAACTGGGCAGTAATGAATTATAAATGGAACAAAAATGAATATACTATTAATATTACTCCCAGAAGGGGATAAAAGGGATCAGCAGCTTTATCCCATGGTGCAGCTGAGAACTGACAGGCAGGCTGAGCTGACATTCAGAGGCCACTCTGTTTTCATAAGGGAAAGAAAAATCCCTGGCAAAGGAGAGACGATACTTTAACCGCTCCTGCGGCCCCACGATCGAGAGCCCCGTCTGCAGCCCCACACACTGCAGCTCGATCCAACAGACTGTGGCTTCTTCCCCTAATATAATCGCTTGTAAGAGGCACAGTCCTAAAATGGATGCAGAGAGGATGCTTTTGCTTTGCAAGAGAACAAGCTCTCCCTTTGCTTCTTTGGTGAAATATGCTCGTATAAAAGAGGGAGTAAACAAAATTTGGCATTTAACAATCTCCAGGCCCTTTGGCACTCCCGCAGACTGACCCCTAAGGCTGCCACGGGGCGATGGGGAGGAAAAACAAAGCTGAAAGCACAGCCTGCCCTGGTGCTGACCTTCCCACAGCCAGGTGCCGTGGGGCACCTGGGCCTCCGATAATGCCCTGGCTCTGCAGGAATGCTGGGAGATAAGGACAGTGTTTTCTGAATTATTTCCTACAAGCGGGTTCGAGAGAGGGGAAGGGGTGCAGCTGCATGGCAAGGGACCCCCTGCCTCCTCACTCTCTCCAGAGCGGGTAAGGGGATCTGCTGGGATCATCTCTGATTTTTATTTTTAACTCCACCCATAAGGACTGATCCAGAAAGTTGCCAAGCACCATAGACCTCTCTAATCCTCAAGCATTGGGGAAAGCAAACTGGACACACACCTAAACTCTTTTATACACTCTAAAGTGCAGTTAAACTCCATCAGGTGCTGAAATCCGGGAGGCTTCAATCTGAGGTACAATAGGCACTTCCACATTTTTTTACCTATTTGGATCTAGGGCCTCACTGGCTGCGGTGCGTGTGAGGGGCAGCCGGCTCCAGGGCATGCTCCTGTGCCCAGTTCAGCCCAGTGGTCACAGCAACTCAGGGACCAAACCAAGGGTTGATCTGAACTGCTGCAAACAGAAGAAAAGAGAAACTTTGGTGATGGTCTGCAGTGGAATTTCTTTGGTCATCAATCTCATTGCCAATATCTGCAAATTTCCAATTTTTTTTTTCTAAAGGCAATTTGTCACCTGCTTGCTGTGGGAAAAGCCTGCAGAAACCACCAAGTGAAAACTGCACAAAGCAAGGGAACCTGGCAAATCAGGAGAAGTATTTTTGCTTTTTTCTCACCTTCTGCAGTGCCGGTAATGTCTGGTGCTACCTGCAGGTAGACAGCAATTCAGGGAAAGTGCTTGTGCTGAGAAGCTGTGGCATGGGCTCAGTCCTGCTGCATTAAAGCCAGAGTGAAGCTTTACCTTGTTGTCAGTCGCACCAGAATGAAGACACCAGCATATTCAGTTTAAAGTGGGTTAAAAAGTTTGGAAAGCAGCTGGAGGTTGTTTTCAAAAGTAACTTGGATAATTTGGGCAGAAAGGAAGGAGGTGCTTCATTTTTGAGATTATGTAACTAGAAGTCCTTGAAAGGAGACAAATATTCTCCATGGGCACGTGCTTGGGCTGAAATCAGCTTCTCCAATGTGCTTTCATCATCTTGTCTTTGACTTGGCCTGATCAGTTTTAGCACAAATGAATCACTTGCAGGTTAATCTTTCTCTCCTTGCCTTCTCCCTTCCCCATGGCAAGGCAGGCACGTTCTGCCTGCTGGGACCCCAGGAGACATTGAAACAAATAGCCATATAGGGATTGAAGCTGGACCATCAATAGCATTTTGAGCAAAGGAAACCTCTAGCCACGTCAAATGAAGATGATCCAACACTTCCCAGGGCCCTCGGTGACACTAATGCTGTTTACTATTGCACTTATGTCACTCTTCTCCCTTACCAGAATTAGATTATTTGAAATAACAGATTGCCATTCCTTCACCAATACTTTGGAAACAGCACCAGCCCGTGTCTTTGCCCCCGTGCCTCACAGCCCACAGTTTATCTGACAACTGGCAGGTTATTCCGTGGCTAGCATCAGGGCAATATAGCAGGGAAGTGTCCACACAAGATGAAATGCAGATGCAGGCAGTGCTCAACCAAACTAATGCAGGGATAAAAGCAGCTAACATAGCTCCTTTCACTGCCAAATCAAGAAATACAAACTTCACCTTCAATGTCTAATGTTTTTTAATTTAAATTTAAATGAAAATTTAATTTAAATAAAAAACCTCTTTATCAGATGCATATATTATTTTCATGTCTGACCTTACCCACTTGAGCCTTTCTTGGTATGGAAGGCCATCCCTGACCATCAGGATTTGCTTACTTAAGAACATTATGTTTAGCGTTTAAGCATCTGTGCATGGGTGGCTGTGAGCAACCTCGCCTCTCTTCTCGCAGTTGTGGTGCAACAGAGCTTGTGGGTCCGGTGAAGATCAGGTTGAGCAGCTACACATTCACATTGCATGAGCTGAGCCAAATAAAGTACCTGACTGTGACACTTGTGGGTGGTCTTGCTCCTGAGCTTCCCTGCCGTCCTGGGGACGTTCCCACCTGCACGGTGGTGGGACGCTGCTCTCACCACTGCATGGCACACAGTGACATGAAGGGAGATGTTCGGAGCCAAGTGATTAATGGGGCTGGGTTTTAGTTTTTCTCCCTGTAGGTAAACTGCAGGCCTCAGAGTGAGCTGGGAGGAGATGCTCTGTACCCTGAGGATGGCAGCAGTGACAAACTGTCATCCAGCTGTTGCCTGATGCCTCCAACCTGCTGCTGTCTTCAGCCTGCTGGTCCATGCCCTGCTGCTCCTGCCTGACCTGCTGCCCTCCAGCCCACTTCTCCCGGGTACAGCTGCGTACCCCCAGCCATCAGCAGCAGCTCCCCATCCCACAGCCAGGGTACCACTGTAACCATGGAGACTGGCCCAGTTATGGTCACCATGGAAACACCCAGTGATGCTGCTCAGGTTGGCAATGCTTAGGCACTGGGGGGAGCAGCAAGGGGGCTGTCTCCCACTGACTGACCCCACAGGGGTGAGAGCACGACCCTGACCCAGGGAAGTCCAGCAAAACCCAAGCAAGCATTGCAGCAGAGATGCAGAAACACCGCAGAACTCTTCATCCTTTCCCTTGTGCGTCACGGTCTTCTGCCAAAAGTGGTAAATTTCCCAAAGAAACCCCAAGAAGAGAAAAGAAAATGTGGCTTTTCATGACAACACTGAGTGGTACCATAAAACTTTGTTCCAGCTGTGCTGGCTGGCTCCAGCTCACAAAAAACATAGGTCCAGTGCTGCTGCTTTGTGAGACAAACACAGCCTTCAAGTGTGAATAAGCACATAAAAATCTTAAAAACTTACTTTCTCCAAAGGATACTGAATGTTAACTGTCATGGCTGCTGCTCTCACCCATGATGTTTTGTGTGAGAAAGAAAGCGCTCGTTTCTACCTAGATGGAGCCACCCAGGTTCATGTTAGGATACTTATCTGCCTACATACAGATGTATTTATTTACTACTTTATTGGATGTGCACCCAGGCCTAATTGTCAGGCTATGTTCACTTAGGTCATGGAAGAGTGGGTCAAGAATTACTAGAAAGAAAATAATTTCTGATGATATTTCTATTACAACGTAAAGAAGCTGTCTATACGCCAGGCTCTGTCAGTAGCACAGTATGGCATTGCATCTCCACTGCCCCTGACCATAGGTAGCAGGGGAATATTCCAGTAATTATATCAAATCTCCAGTGAACTTTGAGGTGAACTATCTATAATAACCAATTTTAATAGCGTGTCAGTCTTCTGTCTCATAAAGTAGGAGTGAATGGGCTGTAAGAAATGCAGTGGGGGACCTGCTCATACCAGGACCCAGGGGGTTACCTGCCTCATGAGGGATTTAATTACCAGGATCTACACACATACCCACACACCTTGGTGCCCACCACCACTAATATCCTGATCTTTGCCTCTCTGCTTGAGTTTGCTGCTTTGGCTCAACTGCCTCTGCTTCACTAATGTGCCATGATTTCAAGGAAAACAGCATTTCTCAAAAAAAAAAACCCAAAACAACACAATATAAAATGTCAAACTTGAACTTAAGGCACTAAAACTTTGCTTTATATTTTAATGTTGAAAAGCTTGCCTTTGTTTAAAAAATAAAATCACAACCCTGCACACCTGGAGCCCTCCAAAGCCTACAAAACTTGAAAAAGATAGGGAAGTTTAGTTTTCTTCCTCTCTGTACCCATATGAAACCTGTAGGGTCATCTTTGTGAAATACAAATTCCTGGAAGGGACTTCAAAGCAATTAAGTTACTATTAGCATTTTTCATAACATTACAATGATTGTATTGTGTTATAAAACCCTACGAATTATTTAAAAGGTTTTCTGTATTAATATTAGAGACTAGGCAGATAATCTGCATGATTTCAAGGCTGCAGCTACAAATGGTGAATTGACCAGCTGAAGCAGGGTTTGCTCCATTGACATCTATGCCTGTGTCGAGCAGCCTATAGCCTTATACTTTCCTGACAAATGTTAGCTTTCAGGCCTTCAGAGGCAGCTTTTAATAAGAAAATTTAAACTGCATTAAGTGTACAGCGGTTCTAAAAAATCACTTTCCACAGATTGACTAAATAGCTACTCTATTAGTTGGCTTAGAAGCAAAGGAATCCAATCTGATAAAGTCCCAGCATCCAAGGTATAGATACCTACAATTCCTAGAAACGGATATAGAGTCCAGTCTTGAGGAGAACATACATAGGATTTATGCCTACAGAAGAAAAAAAACCCTACCTCCAATGCCCCCAAGCAGTAACCCCTGATTTTAACTTTTTTTTAAGAGTGGAAATACTGTGGGTTTTTCTGTTTTTATGATGCAGTGTGATATTATTTCCTAGATTATTTGACTAATGAAAAACAGTTTAGCTTAAAAAAGTATTTGGCACACCCTCTGCATTCAGCACTTTTGCTACCTACAAAAGTGGTTTCTTTACATAGATCTTGTCCACAAGGTCAGTAAGAAGAAAATTAAAGGGAGCCTGACCTTGATTTACTGTGACACCCTTTCCCCGCTCTGGTACTGTTAAAGGTGATTTTCTATTGTAACATAATTTATATTCATTTTAAAGACACTTCATGGGGCATGGGGAAATGAGGGCTCTGTTTTGGATGGTACAGGAAAATTCTAGCTACAAGGATTTCACCTGGCATAAAGGAGCTGTCTTAATAACTGGAATCTGATCTCAAATAAAAGATAGACCCCCAAAAGACTGGTTAACTTCAGTGTTTTGTGTACAAAGTTAAATTTCCTAGTTTTTTGCTCTATCTAGGCAGAAGCAGAAGAAAAGATGACTTTGAAAATATCTTATGCCTTGTGCCTCCTTATCTCAGTCTGATCCTATGGATGTTAATTGTGCAAAACACCCATTACAAGTGATTCACTTGATTGAGCTGTGTGAAATCTGCTGTTCTGAATCCTCAGGTTGCCCCAGGGCTGCAGAGAGCTGCCAACACAGCAGGAGGACACGTCTGCTGCCCTGTAGCTTGCCAGCAGTGTTGGCTTTACCAAGGGCTGGTCAAGCCACCAAAACACAGCTTTGGTCAAGGAAGAGGGTCCAACACCTCCCAGGTGGCCCTTTGCCAATGCAGTGCTCCTGCAGACTCACTTTCACCAAGGTCTTGTTTTTGAGAAGTGACTGCAAGGCAGGTTTTGCATTTTTTCTGCAGGGCTGGGGAGTCAGGAAGGAGAAATTGTCCAAAGCAAAATAGTCAGAGAGAAGAAAAAAACAACCTTAAAGAGGAAGCAGGCTATACCTAGAGGAAAGCATATTTCTTTAAAAACACCTCAGGAAGTTATGTTACTTTAAATTTTTCAGCTGCCGCTCTCTGAAGAAGCACACGTTTCCCTTTATGATGTAAAGGAAAGAGTAAATTGAGCACCATAAATCGGAGTTGTGCTTACGGCGAAGGTGCTGTTTATCTGTCTGATATTTAGACTGACCTTTGCTGGGTCGTGGAGTTTGTCTGTCTGCAAATCCTCAAATCTCAGAGAACACTCTGCCGAGAACCAACTGACCTGCAGGGAGATGAAATATTATCTCCTTTACTGTATACAACTTTTCTCCCGTGAGCCTCACCAGTGCCATGCCTTTGTCTCCAGCCTCTCACAGGGTTACGCACCCATCTGCCTCCGGCACGGTCCTGCCTGCCGTCACCCAGGGGTGCTCGCCGACCCCAGCATGGTAGCTTTCGCCCTCCCCTCCATGCCAGTACCACAGTTTGTTCTTGGGCTGTTCACTCACACATGTTTGATCAGCAGACACAAAACCTGGCAGATCCTCACCACATACTAACTCCAGTCCCAGTTTATCCCCAACATCACCCATTTCTGCTCCTGCTTCTCACATGCAGCAGTGAAACCAGGGCGAAGCCCCACTGGGGGAGATCTCAGAAGCAAACGTGCAGCTCACATCTCAGCTGTGTTTTGTTTTACCAGTCCATTTTCCCAGTGTCACTTCATTCTCTCCTTAAAAAATTGCAGGGTTTTTTTTTAAATCGTCCCTTGGAAGATGATCATGTGACAAAGATGGCATCAGTGCTACCTTTTGTTATCCCGAATAAAATGTATCCCTATTTTTTTGCCAGCTGTCTCCATTGCCAGTGCTTAAGATTCAGTGCTGGAGCTCGTGCCTTCCCCTTGCTCAGCCTTCCAAAGCCTTTTGCAAACATTTAAATAAACAGCCCTAGGAAGTAAGTATTAATAAATACATTTTACAGAGCTCGATTTAGTCCAGCCAGTAGGAGTTATGCACACACGAATTAGTAGCAGACTCAGAAAAGCAGTCCATGTGCCTTGAGTCCTAGTGCTGCCAGACAAAAGCTGGCTGCAGTTACTTCCCGAGCATCTCAGAAAAATAAGCTTTTGCTTCACCAGACAGTCCCCTTGCAAACTTCTTGCAAGAGCATGAGCTCCCATGAAACAGTGAGGTTCACCAAAGTGGGCTGAAATCAGCTGTACCCTGATTTCCACCCACCCAGGAAGCTCCATCCAGTGCAACACTTCTGGTCCTTCCCTCCATCTGCAGGAGGAATCCCCTAATGAGTTAACACTAAATGAAGCAACAGGCAAGATTTGTGAATGAACAGGCCAGAGGACTGTCAGGCCACTCTTCACACAATGATGGCTTATTCACAAAAACTAGGCTTTGAACAACCTAATTAGGACTAAGAATACATCATCTGGACAGTACTGAGAAAAGTAAAATATGTTGCAATCGCCATGCTCTTTCTATTGTTTCCAGATATCAGCCAAGGAGCCAACAAAACCTCCTTCCCCAGGCAGGAAAAGAGCACAGCAGGCTCTGTGTGCCTCTGCTTTTATAATATGGGGACACCCTGGTACAAAACCCTGAGCTGAGGGGCAGCCAGGTCCTCTCCTGTGTTACAAACCAGTCCACTCATGATATCCCCATCCACCAAGACCTGAGCCAGGTCTGGTCACAGCCAGAGTGATCACTCCCTAAAGCTAAAGCCCAGGACTCAAATCCAGCCTTAAAACCCCCTTTAAAGGTGCAGCTGGGGATATGGTGCCTGTAGGCATCAGTCCTTGCTTAGGTCCCTCTGGCTGACGCCCTGCGCCAAGGGCAGTGTGGGCCTGCAAGAAGGTTATCACCCAGCATGGGGAGAGGAGAGAGAGTAGCAGTTTTTTCCAGCATTGCAGCAATCAGAGCTGAGCGCACTTCCTTTTCATAGTGGTTTTGCCTCCCCATGCCTCCACCATTGGCCTCCCCCCACCAGCCAAAAGGCGACCCAGCAAGACCCAGGCATGAGCTGGAGGCGTTAATCCTCCAGCATTTAAGCACAGATTGAGCTAGGGAAGATTTTCCTTCTTTAAAAGTACAATTGTTGTTCAGTTTCCCTCAGGTACAGATTCATTAGCTCTTGACTGGCTCTCCTTGCTTGCTGACTACTTGTGGAAAAAGCCATTTACCCTGGTGAATGTTAAGGTTAGTTCAAACTGTCCTTGCCATCAGTCTCTCTGGCAGAAGGTCAGGGAGAAGCTTTCCCCAAATGGGCAGCATCAAACAAAGGGGAGGCTGCCTTAACTCAGGGAAAGAAAGGAGACCTTCCCTGCAAGGTGATAAACATTCCCCTGGGCAAAGAGGACAAGAGATTAACCCCTCTCTATCCTCCCAACTCCTGTTGGACTGCCTTCAGCTAGCAACCTCTGTGCCCATGGGGCTGGTCACGTCCTCATCTCTCTTTGCTGGGCAAGACCACATGGGCTCACCAAGCCTTGGAGGGAAGATTCAGCCTCAAAAGACGTTATCCCAGCAGCTGTTAGCTTATGTCCCTTTTTAAAATTATTTCTTTAAACATTTAATTTAATTCTTATACCTCCAGCACCACAAGCCTCATCACCAGGTCATATGGGAAACATTACAGCACATAAGTAAACAATAACCACTATTTTATACCTGTTAGCTTTGGTTCCTACAGTACATGCTGTGATATCTTAAAGGTGGTGGGGAACCACTCTATATATGCAAAGAGAGGCACATGTGGTACTTAATGAAAAAGAAAAAAAGAAAAAAAATCCCACAAAGCCTGTGTACCCTTTTGTGTGCTGTGAGTGAGCCAGCTCAAAGGATAATTAATGTTAAAAGGAAATAGTTTTGGAGGTAACACTTTTGATAAGAATACCATGGGTAAATTACAG
Source organism: Phalacrocorax carbo (assembly GCF_963921805.1). NCBI lineage: Eukaryota > Metazoa > Chordata > Aves > Suliformes > Phalacrocoracidae > Phalacrocorax > Phalacrocorax carbo. The sequence continues at coordinate 48,930,903 of NC_087515.1, read as the reverse complement.
GAAAAGCTCTCCTGCACCTGGAACAGGCTTCATCCACAGGGCTTTAGAATAAGAAAATGAATGAGAAAGTAAGAGGGCAGACTTTCGGTGCTCCTTTCATGCTCTGTTCACATGGGAAGAATTAGACGAATTTTTCAGCAGGAGGGAATGGGTGTAAATTATAAACGGCCTCATCACAGAAAAATACTGAGGCTTTGACCACTCAATCTTGCAGCATTACTAGCTCGCTTCTAGGATTTCACTCTCAGCTCTGTCCCCTTTGAGGCCACAGCATATGGGCCAGCCCCAAGAGTCCCAGGCAGAGATCCACCTCTGCCACCCCAATGCCTGTCTGAGGGGCCTGGGACCACAGGAAAGCAGAAAGGATGGACGTTTTGCAATGACCTCATTGCAAAAGTGCAATGTAGAGCACACCCATGCCAAGTACCACAGACACTATGAGGAAAAATAAAAGTTAAGGAAATAAAGTCTCTGGTGTTTGCTGTCCTATAGCGTTTCTCAGCTAAAAGAATGACAGTTTCCTGGAAAAAGCTCATTAGAAATCTTAACACAGAAAGAAGATGTCTTGCAACTATACAGCTTCAATTCAAAATCTTTCTGGAGATTACATTAGTTTTTGAGTTCACTCATTCACCTATAAGACACTAGAGAAACTTGGTTTGAGACTTCTGATGCAGAAGAGCTCTTCTGTAAAGAAATACTCACCTACAGTCAGACAGATATTAGCCAGTGCCTTGAAGTTTACAGACTCTGAGATTCTTCAAAGAAAGTCTATTTTGAACCACTATTTCAGCCAAGGTCAAAAACGAGACCCGGACCTTGCTTCAGACTTCTCTGCCCTCGTGACAACAAACATGGTTTATGGTATTTCTAATTTGTGGAGGTTTCTGAGAGATGAGCAGATCAAAAATGTAAATGGCTTCAGCCCTCAGGTCAAGCAGGCAATCTGTGCCAGTGTGTGAAGGAAACGAGTATGACAGTTCACAAAATGTTGCTTCCAGGAATAAGAGCTCTCGGTTTCTTAATAAGCTAATGGCAGGCTTAAAGAGGACCCTGTGAATCCCTGTCTCCCTCAAAACTTCCTCTGGGTTGCAGATGGAGAGCAGATCCTGAAACTATACAGCCTGGGACTGTTAGGAAGATCTGTCTACCTGAGAGCCTAGTCCTGGACCTACTTTTGGTTATCACATGTTTCAACATCTGTCTGAATTGCCCTGGATGGGGTTCAAAAGACCTCATGCATTTTACCCATGCGCAAATGAGATCCTGCAAAAAACCCTTCCCCTGTTCTATTGTCTACAAGACTCCTTCCACAATAATTCTCTGCTTGTAACACACTTCTGCAAAATGAAGCCAGAGATGTACAAGGCCTGTCCTGTCTACTTCCATTAGAGATGGGGAGCATGTCTATCAGTTTGAAAGTAGGTCGAGGCCTTTCCATGTTCATTCAGTTTTCAGGTTTCATTTTTATACACGCACACATACATATTATAGGTGGGGCTGATAGCACTGTCTATTATTAAGGTTGTATGATACTTCCCATTATAAAGGACTGTTTCATTTGCTTATAACTTTGCCAAACTCAAAACAGACCTTTTCTGTCATTGCAGCTTCCAGCTGCTAGAAGAGGGGCCTTGGAAAGAAGGACTGAGTTGGTTTTCCCTGGGTATCTCTAGGTATAAGTGACACAGAAAAGGAAACAACCTCATTTAGAGGACATGTGAGGAAGACTGTGAGGATGGAAAGAAATTAATGGGATAACAGGTCAAGAAAAACTGAAATATGGGATGGGAAAGATGGGTTACAGCTGGTTTTGCTGGGTGGACACTGACTCTGCAGTGAGGAGCTAGCTCTAAATGGTGAGTGGAAAGGTAAAACTTGTTGGGCAAAGTCATGAAATAAAAAGACTTGTATAAGTAAAAAGAAAAAAAGAGACGCTGTGCCTGGCCAAGCAAGGAGACTGGGAGTCAGCTGGTGGCAGCAAAACAGTGGAGCTGGAGAAGGACACAGCAGTGGAGGAGGTTGGGTGAGGAAGCAGGAACAGGATCCAACTGAAGTATAGGTGCAGAAGGTCACTGAATCACACCAGTTGGTCTCTGTCAGTGGGAAAATGTCAGGGATGTCCCATAGTAAAGGAAGAACTTTGAATGAACTTCCCAACCTATCCTGGAAAAATGAAAGCAGTACAAAGCTGAATGCAACAGACACAGTCTCCTTCGCTTAGAAACAGGCACTCTTTGTGCTTATCAGCATATACAGCAACAGAGGTAGAAGAAATCTCACAAGGTCTTCCAGCTACCCTATCCCAAACCTGCATCAACTTCTGCCATTGCTGCCAGCATAAAAGCTAAGCATGGAAAAAAATTCATACAACTATCATTAAGATGAAAAAATTCATATAGCTATCATTATTCAAAGCAAACTGAGAAAACACATTGGCACCTAGATATTACAGAATTTTTCTTGCCCACAGTTATATTGTTGGCCTGCGCTACAAGAAACAAGAGCCTACATTGACAGAGGCTATCTGACTGAGTGGAGGAAAGAGAGCTATCACAGGAAGCCAGCCTGATCGACAGATAGCCATGGGCAAGTGCTCCTCTTGAGTGTCCCAGTGTCCCTGGAAAGGCAGATGAGAACTGAGGTGCCCCAAGCCCACAGTCAGTTCTGTAAATGCAAGTTAAATCTTCCCTATTATATCACTTTGTTTCTAGCTGTAACTGTTAGGACTATTTGGATAGCCTGGGATTTACTTTAAAAAAAAAAAAAAGAAAAAGAGAAAGTGAGATCATTAGGCAAAATTAGACTGGGTGCAAATGGGAGAAGGTTAAAACTAGCCTTTGCCTTCATGCTTGGAGCTGGGAACCGCAAGAGCAGCTCACGGTAGGAACACACTACTATGGAGATAATTTGTGTCAAATTGAAGCTCTGCATTGACAGATAGTTAAGTACAATAACAATTATAATAATAAAAGCCAGGCCTTAGTACCTGCTGCGTGTACGGACATTTCTTGCCCTTGAAAATAGCAAGAGAATGGTAGAGCTCCATGTAAATATCACTCAGTAAGCTAAAAAATGTGTAAGCTAAAAATGTGTGTGTGTTTCCAGATGAACTAAAAAGAGGAGCTTGCTGGTGCAAAGTCTTAAGCACAGCTTTGAAATGGCAAGTACACTGTAATCCATTGGAAGATGCCACTGGGGTTTTGCAAAGGGAACAAAACGGAAGGTATTATTTAGAAGGATTCATACATTATCTAGAAGTGGACATCACTTAAGTTTTTCTTAAACAAGTGGCATTTAATGTTCCAGGTTTAAGGTGTTTGCTTATGCTGTTGGTGACGGCTTGCTAACAATTATTTTGGACCACAATCTTGCCCCAGAGCTTGAGGCAGACCTCAGGAATACTGAGTCACCACATTCCTCTGACACATGGGGTAATGGAAATGGTGAAAGGATGGAATCTAAAACCAGAATCACTGCCAAAAAATAAATAAAAAATAGCATCTGGAAGGGTTTTAAGCATTATTGTTGAGGGTTTAAAACAACCTCTAACTACTAGGGGCTTGGGTGAAGTCCCCCTGTGGAGAAACTATTCTAGGTCTGTATACTAATTTCTTGCATCTTCCTTTGATGCATCTGATGTAGACTAAATTCACTGCCTGTCTGATGCAGTGTGGCAAACTGTACATAATAGCAAACTGAAAAGCCATGCTGTTCCTTCAGCTGCAAGTCACTCCCAAAGGGCAGCAAATGAAGGTTGCACCCTCTGTCCCAACAGTAGGCATCTGCACTGGGAATCTACAGCTCTTGGGCTGAAACTCAGATTGTGGCTAGAGGTGATCTTGGTCACAAAACATTGATACGCCATAAACTGCCTTGCAGAAAAACCAAGATCGCATACAAAAGGAGAAATTATTTTTTAAAAGTTGATTTAAGTCAAGTTTTTAAAATTTAGGAAACGCCAAACTGAGAGTTGCCTGGTCAACTTTAATTTAGGCTCCTTCCTTGTACAATGGAATTTTGATTCAGTCTTTAATTACATGATCACTTAATGTTTGTTTCATAAGATCATTTCCTCATTCAGTGCAAAGCAGTTGCCCAGGCAACCTTCATCTTTGCATTTTCAAAATTTGAGTGCTCAATTCAACAGTCTTTAAAAAAAAAAAAAAAAGAAACATTTGTCAGGAATAATTGTGGACCTGGTCTAGGCGGTTTACTCAGGGATGTACTCAGGGATTACTCCTCTGGGAGGAATGGAGTTCTCTGCAAAAGCACCCATTTTTCCAAGACCACTGCAATAATTGTTCTGGCAGCCAATTTCTCCTCCCCTTCCCCAGCCAAAACAACACTGTGGATGACAAGCACTGCTGAGCCATGCTGCGTGGCATCTCTCTCTCAAGGCCCATCACAACACAGCACTTGAAAGCACTCAAAACATGCTAAAGCCCATTTCCAAATGTGCGAGACTGGCCTACAACCCAGATAATGAAATCGTGGTTTAAGCTACCAGGGTGATTCCCCAGTTTCCAGCACTGACGCCCCACACGGGCAGGACAACGGATGCGACCAGCGTAGAGTGAGATATGCTTTTGGCTATTACAGCGCTATGTTAGTTACTGTTCCACCCTGGCCCCCAATTAACTCTCTGCTCCAGCCTCAAATCAATTAGGTTTATGCCCCTGCCCAGTTCTCAGTGTGCTCCAGTCTCACATCAATTCTGCCTGCAGTGATTTAGCAGTGATTTAGCCCCTGTCTCAAATGTACCACTTACCCCCATGACACTGCAATCGTTCTACATTTATTTTCTCCTCTTTTTCATGCTTCTCCCCACCCCTCCTCAATATGGGAAATTTGTCAAAGCACACCCTTTGCCTGGAGTTGTTTTGCTTTTACAAATTAACACTTCCCAATAACAAAATGGTTTGCTTAAAAAGGAAAAAAAAAGGGGGGAAAAAATCCCCATGCAGCCTCTGGTGAGCACTCTGTGGTCTCAGTTCTCCCTCAGCTGACTGTTTCCTTCTTTGGCAACCTTTTGCTGCAACTCTTCTCCCACCCAGCACTCCTGGCTTTCTTCTGGGGACCTCAATACTGGTGGAGCCAGCAGCCCCTGTCTTTTTTTATGACGGTCATTCAATCTTTTAAGTTTGGGAAATGGGAGAAGGTTTGCAATCTAAGCTGACTGCATTCAGTTGCACATAAATAGTTATAGATGATACTAGATCGGCTATCAAAGTCAGCCTTGCCCTGAGTTTTCACCCATGAGTACCTGCTTCAGAGCAGATGACAGCAGCTGGCTGGAGTCAGGGGTTGGGTGGTGAAGGAGTGCTCAAGTGGCAGCAGAAAAATAAGAGAAAAAAAGAAAACTTAAGAGCGGAGGACTGACTCTAGCTTTCACACCCACAGACTCTGAGTTTCAGCAGGAAAAGCCTATAAGTATTTTGCTCTCAGGTACTTGAGGTTTACCCTGGGTCAGTCATGCTGAAACAACACAAGGGGGTTTCTACGTCTGCTCTTAGTTTTATCATTATTTGGGTTCCCTTGGGGCTCTTGGGCAGAGTTGGACAGCAGGATAAAGGCTGAGCCAGCTCCACCTTTGCTGGGATTTGTTATTCCAGATTTGTTCTTCTTGTGCTACCTGAGTGGACTTTTCCTGGCCATGAATTCAAATCTGAATTACTATGGCCATAAAAGGCTCATTTTTAGCTCCCAGAACAAGGTGAAATGAGGCTCCAGCCTTGCTGGAAGGAATTGCATTGGGACTGTGTCCCATGGGGTATGTCGGTGTTTCAGGAAGGTGTAGGCATTAGTGCTGGGGTTTGGGATGCATTTTACCATTTAAAAGAGGAGCTTATTCCCATTCCTCACACACACACACAAAAAGAGGGGCGGGGGAGAAAAATAATCTTTCACATTCTAAGCCCTGTTTCAGCACTAATTAAAGTTTCGGCCCCCCATGCCAAACTGAGAAGACAAGAAGGTATTATTATTCTCGATTTCACAGCCAAAGAGTCCACAACACCAAACATTCAAAGGCTGCAACACTTCCCCAATGCTCCTCACTGTGCAGGAGGGTTTGATCCTGCTCCGCTCAGCATTAAGGGATTTCTCCTGTTGATTTTTATGGCAACCGGCTTGGGCCCACAATAAACTGCTCCTCACCAGTTTGGGGCATCCAAAACTGTCCCTCGCTGAGGGGCGGGGACAAACTCGTAGCTCGAGGTGCTGCCAGGCTGGACCCAGCACTGTGATGGACAGGTGTCAGCCCAGCGTCACCAGCAGCGAGCACTGCTCCAAGTGTGGCACAACTCATTCACAGTTTCACAGATTTAACGTAAGCTCAGGCTCCTCTGGTCCTACCAGCCCGACTGCTTCTGGAAACTTAATATATTATATTTCAGGGTGCTAAAACATTTGTATATCCCTGCCTTATAAAACATGCAAAAATGCCATCTGCAGTTAGCATGACTAACTCCAAGCACGCAGTCCTACTACAGATCCCCTTGCAGCTTTCTTCATTTCATTGCTAAACACTTTTCAAGAAAGAAAAATCCATTTTTAGTGCTAATGCCACCTGCAGGTTGAAGAAAAACAGTTGCAAGATCCCTGAAAATTGAACAAACATGCTTTTTTTTCCCCCCCCTCCTTCCCTATCTAACCACAAGTAACATTATTGTGCAGCTGCACCTTTTGCTGGACGGGAATGACTTTGTCCGTTTGAAAAGCGACCTTTTCTCACTGCACAGCTTGTGTTATCTGCTTGTGGAAACTTCCACCTTACTGGTAGCTAGTAGATTATGGGAAGGCTAAAACAAAATATCCATCGGCACTTTTCTCTGATGCTTCTCCTGTTTCTGTAACTGCTCCTGACTCCCCTGCCCCAGCAGGATGTAGGGATCTCAGTCACCAACTATCCATCTCCAAGATGTCCAATTCTGATGGACGCTCATACATGTACTTATCCATCTGTGCTTTTACTGCCAAGACACCAGCTAGAGATGCTTAATGCTGTGTTTTGAACACTAGATGCAAACAGCACTGGTGGAAATGCGCCTGGATGCTCTAAACATGAAACTGGAAGCCACCAATTCCTTATTTTGACACTGACCGCCTTCGCTCTGGTGCTTCTGAGCTCCACCTCAGTTCACACTTCTTTAAAGTGCAAGTACTGACCCCAGCCAGATGCCCACCAGGAAGAAACACCCTGCTCTGAAGAAAAAAATAACCCTAAATATGCTTAGCCAGCCTTCTATTCGTTATTTAGCACCACATTAGGTACGGGCATCAGGACAGCCAGTACCTGCTGCCTGCGAAGACCAGTCATGTTGCATATTTTTCCCTCCATACAGATCCATTCAAGTTTCCTTTCCAAACCCAGGCAACACAGCCTTAAAACCAGCTCTATTCCTCCAAATATTGCTTCTGGGAACCTCACCACTATCATCAGTTCATCATTTTCATTAGTAGTATGTTTTCAGTTATGCCATGGACCCTGCTCTCAGTTATACATTCTTCCTGCTGCATGGATTATATCTGGGAAACACCGAGCAGAACTGGAACAGTCAAGTGTATTTGACCTTTCCCCCCACCGAAAAGGGCATCTTGGACCTACATTTTGTAACCATTGGGCTTAAGTACACGAAACTGCGGAACCTCTGACATGATATAACACTGAATACGATGACATAATGTTATAAGAACAGACAGAAATAATGTGGAAAAGCCCCTTCTGGCTCTAATAGGCAGCTGGTGACACAGGTGAAACACCTACTGTACCACTTAATAAAATTATTTTAATTTAGAATGGGAATGAAGAAATGGAGCCAATTACCTTAGTGGATCTGACAGGCAACCCTAAATGGATCCTCAGCATCCTCAGTTTGGGCCATTTTTATCCCTATGAATAATGATAAAATGACTCAGAAGAGATGCCTGAGGAAACAGTGCGCGCTCCCAGCCCAGATAATATTAATAAGGCAGGCTCCCAGCTGCAGAGAAAGAAACCCGAACAAATGATCATGTTTTCACTTGTGCCCCCTTTTCTTTGACTGAATTAGAGGAGAGGCGGGTGGGGAGGGAAGAGGAAGGGGGGGAACCCGCCTGCCCTTCCGCACCTGAACAACATCCCCGCCGCTGCATGGAAATGGCTGGGGTGAGCACCACCGCCGCCAAGCACACTCCAAAAAGAGTTTGCAGCATTTCTGTGGTCAGAAATAATATTTGTGGCTGCATTTCGCTGGGTTAAAAAAAAAAAAAAGTTTTGGGGGAAAGAAATATGGATTCCATAGGTTGTAAAGTGACTGTCAGGAGCAAGGAGAAATCCTGCCCCCCTGGTGATAAATAATAAATAATTGCAGAGGGTGCAAGTGCAGGGGGAGGTGTTTGCTATCCCCATGTATGGGCCCAGGCCGGAGCAACATGCTGGACTGGGTGGACAAATGGTCTGTTCCAGTATGGCAACTCCTATTTTCCTGTGAAAATACAGATTTCATGGTGCAAGATCAGTTCTGTCAGATTAAATCAAAATGCAATAATCACTGAGCAATTGCCATCTGATATCTAAATACCCCCACCAGCCTTATCCTACTACTAATTTTAAAACAGACACCTCCGAGAACTAGGATTTTTTTTTTCCCAGGGAGAGGAATAAAAATCCTCTGAAGTGATAAAAATTAATCTCAATTCACGTTAGTTTCAGTGACAGCGATTGTACCAGGCACACAGGCTGTCCAGTGGTATTTCTGGGATGAATTCTGCATCTTAAAATAAGACAGAGGAGCCTGAGAAATGTTGTTTTGTAGGAAGGGGTTTTTTCCCCCCTTCTCCAAAAAGCATCTTCCACTACAACTTCTGGGGGAGAGAGGCCACAGGAACTGCTGTGCCTTTAAGACCAGATGTAACTTGCAGATCAAAAGGGCACAGCAATCACCCATGTCATTGTCCCCTGAAAGATCAAAACCTCATTATATACTTGATGCAATATCTGTTCTTTTAAGGTAGTTTACATATTTCTCTCTTTTTTTTAAAAAAATTTATTTTTCTTACAGCCCCCACTTCTCCTTTTCTCCATCTATTCTTATCACTTTTGAATTACAGAGATCTATTTTCAGATGAACGTGCTGAACAAAACCTTCATCTGGGTTTTTTTTCCCCTCTTCTCTCTTTTTTTCTCTTTTTCTTTTCTTTTTTTTTTTTTTATTTCCCAACATGGCGGTACGTGCTTATGCTCGCTATCTGCATAAGTCTTTTGTGTATTGCTAATGGAGTGCTGGAATTGTGGCAGCTCTGAGCAGGGAATACATGTGAGCAACAATATGCTGACAGACCCCTCGGTGGAATCTAATCTGTTCCAGCTCATGCACTCCTCAGAAACTATTTAACTTTCATTAAACTGTGTTTGATATCAGCTAAATAGAATGCATACGGCACCAATATAGCTCATATGGTCTCATTCATTCGATCACAGCAGTGCTTTTTTCTTATATTTTCCCCCCACTTGTGTCAGTACCCGGTATAGCTGGGTAAATAGGAGACCTTTGAAGATATAGTTAGTACTCAGATTTCTTTATTCTTTTGTGCTGGCTTCTTAGTGTTGAAACAGTGATTCATGTATGTCTCAGACAGCCTCCATTAATTTCATGTAATGTAGCTTTTATCTCGTAGCTGGGACAACTATCTCCAGCGCTGTCTCCCTATAGCATCTCTCGTGCAGCAGCCCTCCAGCTTCCCCCCCCGCCCCCCCCAGCGCCCCTTTTTCTCCCACGAGCAGCTTGTTTCTGGAGAATTTACTTTTGTTTTGTTAGGTTGGGTGGGTGGGTGGGGAAACAGAGACTAAGATTGCAGAGGAGAAGTAAGGTAAAGATCTTTCTGTCCGCGTGGATGTCTTTATGTCTCACGTAGGGAAGAAAAAGGCAGGGGGGAGCGGAGAAGGGAGGGCTTTGTGGGGAGTGGGCTAAAATATCTTTCGTGGCAGCGGCTGGATAACAGTTTTTTTAACCTATTCACAGAGCACTAATTTGATTATGAATGCAGCACAGTAGGAGCATGCAGTTTCTGGGGAGCGGGAGGAGGGGGCGATGGGCACTGGATTTACAAGCCAGGGCTGTTCAAAAGTTTGAATGGTCAAATGCGCCTTAAAAAAAAAAAAAAAATTATCAAGACCAAAAACTCCCCAAAACCGTTATTAACCAGAAAAGAAAAAAAATCCCCAACACCAAACTAACCAGCCCTTCAAACCAAAGGGAGCTGCGAGAGGGTGCATTAGCTCCACAAATAAACACTGAAATTCCATTTGTAAATAAAAAGAGAAAAAAGCCGGTTCGCTCTTTTTTTCTCTTTTTCTTTTTTTTTTCCCCCCTCTTGAATGATCTGAATGCATTAAAGACTTCTTCACCTTACAAGGAGGATGGAAGAGGGAAAGCAACATCAATTTGATTGGGAAAAGTGAAACTGATTACCTTACGCTTTCTTTAAAGATTTTTTCCAATTATGTTTTATTAAGTCCAAAGGAATAATCACAATATTTTTTTTTAATATTGCTTAAGAGAAACAACATGGGGTCCTTTGGTTTAGGGAGCCAAATTATTTGGGATATTATTTTGTGAAACCTTTTCATTTTATTAGCATACCAGAGGGTTTTCACATTCATGAGGCTAAATCTTGACTATTATTACTTTTTTGGAAGAAATGTCTCACCGGGGCAATTAATTTTATACATTAACACTAGTTGCTGCTGTGTCACATGCTTTAAAAAAAGAGAAGGAAAGCAAGCTTTTAGCACAATTTATCATTCGGTTCATAAGGGGATCACTGACGCCAGCCCAGGTAATACAAAATGAGCTTTTTTGAGAGAAGATTTTGCTGTGCAGCAACTTTGGAAAGTCCTGGGATGCCTCAAGTTTACCAGTGCTTTGAGCACAAGCCCCAGCTCTGTAGGCAGCATTATAGCAGCGACTACCAAAGGGAGAGCAGAAACATGCCCTATCTGCTCCCTGGAAACCAAATCCGACTGCGGTAACTTTGATCCCAAGCCCAGCGACGCTGTGCAGGGAAGGGCTTGCTGCTACCAGCTGAAAGGCTGATCCAAAAATTATTGAGATAAGCTTATTGACATTTTTACTATATGTTATTAATATTGTTAACAAAAGCTATTTGAAAATACATCATCTATAATCATGTTAGTCTTCATTTTAAAGCCTTTTTGTCAAAGTGAACTACAGAGGAGTAATTAACGCTGTGCTGTTATTTACCCCAGGTTTTGGGGAGGTGCACACTAGTGCGGCGGCAGGAAAGAGGACAGCCTGATTTCACTGAGCGCTACACAGCCCAAATTCAGAGGCAGTGAAATTAACGGCTGCGGTTTCCGGTACCATGAGCCTAAAGATAAACCCAGCTCTCATATTGCAGGACAAGTGTGCACAGGACTGAGGGCAGCAGAGGCGATGCTTGCCTGGTTTCTGTTGCAACCCACACAGGATCCATGGTCCTGTTGTCTCACTCTTTGCTACAGGTAGGCAGCAACAGCCACAGCCTACCCTGATGCTCTTCTGTTTAAAAACACATCGTGAAAAAAATATTATTGTAGGACAAGGGGAAAGCATGCACATGGGAAAGGCAATGGCTGTGGAGCAGAGACACTTCAGTCCCTGCTGAGCAGGACAGAGCCAGGAGCAAAACCCAAACAGCAGCCCTACTCCTTTACACCTCTTGACATGGTGCAATAGCACCGTGAAGCCTCTCCTGAGGGGATGGTGCCAGTGCTATCCCCCAGCCACAAGCAGCACAAATGGCCATTGCAGAGACCCCTCTACAAAATCCCAGCCAGAGCCTCTGTGGCTCACCAAGAGGAAAAGCGACACAGGTGTCATTGCAGCATCCTCCTGATTGTCCTGACTTAAGGGCACCTCAAAATCACATTACCTCATGTGCTTCCAAATTAGAGCCAGCACAACACTAACCGTTGCTACAGCCAACTCACAGGGCTCTGGGGCACCCTGGGGATCCCTGCAGAGCAGGGCAGGGTGCATCTCCACTTGCCTGGAAGATGCACTATGCGAGACATGCATGGTTGGGGCACTCGGACCTGCAGTGTTATTCCTCCTCTGTAAGTTCCATTTTGTTTTATTTTTCTCTGCTTTGGGGCAGTTTGGAAAGTCCCACTGAACCCCCCAGCACAAAGTGACAACTTCCATATTGCAGAAATTCAAGATCTTTGCAAAAGCCACAGCAGAACATGCATGCCCAGACCGCTCCCCCCTCCCTGCCTCAGGGGTGACACATGGTGCTCGCACAACCCATGGGTTTTGGGTGCAGCCCTTCGCGACTCGGACTTCACACCTCAAAACCAAAAAGAAGTCTGCAGCAATGCACAAGCCCTTTCTTCTTTTTAATTTATTTTAAGTTTTCTGCAATATTCACTTTCTCTCCCGTGCACAACTGCCATCAATAAATGACAGAGAGATATGTGAATAGCTAATCCTGGATTGGTGGGGAACCAGAGCAACACCGAGGAGCAAACGCCCAAATACTTTGCAGTCAGGTAGAGCTGAGAGAGGCATCTCTGATTCATAATCTCTGCTCAGCACTTCTCTTGTGCTGTAATGAAAATCGTGGCATATTGGTAGCTCTCGCTGCCAAGTGATATGGCCATGCCCTCTCCACAGTATCCAGTTACAAACACGCTTGATGGGCACTCTCTGGGGGGACTGCCTGTGCTGGTTTTACATTGCTAACATATGTAGGTACACCTGAAAGCTACAGCCTGCCACTTCTTGTGGACCTCACTGGGGTACCTTTGCTCTTTTGCCACCAAGGGTTAATTTTCTAATGGCTGCTTTGCTGCTGAAGCTGGCCAAGTTTTTCATCGCCTGCAGAGCACCACAAGCTGTGATTTGGAGCCAGAAAACACCATTAATTTTCTAAATAGGAAGGATCACATATGTAAACTGTCTGGGTCTATAACCAGTTGGGCAGGTAGAAGGCAAAGAGAAGGAAAGTGGGTTGTTTTTTTTTTTTTCAGGCACCAAAGCAAAATAAACCTGAGGCTGCCGGCTGCACTGAAGTTTCTTGGCGAAGCTGGGCTCCCCACTTGCCTTCCCCCTGCACCCCTACCACACACACAAGCACTTGGCGTCACCCATGGCAGTGCTCGTTTTTACTGGAAAAGGTCAGGTTGATGATTTATTGAACAGTTATAGAAGGTTTTTACATCAGGCTATATGGAAAAGTTACTGGAAAATTCAAGGAAAGACTACATAAAGGTAAGGGCACACAGTTCATATCAGACCAGGGCTAACAGCCTTTCACCCGCCGACATGGCCTAATCCTGGCCCCACATGGGTCACTGCAAGTGCCTGGTTTGTGCCAATGGACTAGCAGCCTCAGGCAGATAGCTGCAAGAATGGGAGCTGGATGTTTGCTACCCACACCATCCTCCTTCAAAACCCACACCAGCAGCCCATGCCACAGAGCTGCCTGATTTTTTTCAGCCAGGCACACACATGAGTTTTGGAGGTATGGAGAGAAGGGATGGGGCCCTGTGGGCTCTCCTGCCCTGGGCGCAGCTGCCCATACCACCTCCCACCATGCCTCGGTTTCTCTATTTATAAGCTGGTGTGCAGATACCAACCACAGAGGGGTGCTCTGGGTCTTAATTAATTAATTAATGCCTTGTGCAAAGCATTTGGAGGGCCTTCAGTGGAGAGGACTACCAAAGTTCATATTATCAAATGGTTTTAAGGAAAAAAAAAAAAAAGAAGTACTTTTAGTGATTGTTTTTCCAAGTCTTTCGTGCAACACTTGCCACTGTGTGATTCACCTTTCTACTTTTTCTTGCCTCTCCCCAAACAGTTAGGAGCTGCCTTTTCTTCCCTTTCCTCCCTTTGTGAGCTGAAGGGGGGAAGATCTGCAGGCAGGACCAAGGGCTCCCTTGACTGGCAACCACCGCACTCGGCCAAATTGCAGGGGACACCCCAGCTCCCCAGGGCAGAACAAGCTCTCAGCCAAGGACTGGGGCAGAAGAATTAGAGTTTTTTCCAAGTTACTCAGTACAGCAAAGGCAAAGGAACATGTTTGTGGTGGTTTGTTTGGGTTTTTTTTTTATGTCTTTCAGGTGCCACGCAAATACTGTAGCAATCAGGTTGGTTGTGGCTGTGACTGCACCATGACCTCTGAGGGCCTGATCCTGCACTTAGTTACCACTGCGAGACCCATCCCAAACAGACACAACAATCACTGCAGGATTGGGTCCTTAATTAGTTCAATATTTCCACCCCCTGCCTTTTACCACTTCCCCTCCCAAGGAAGAGTATTATTCATTAAGGGCTCGGCAGAGCCCACCAGAGCTCATTTTAGCTGAGATCTCCCTATGATCTTCCCAAGCCTTTGGCAGGGAGCGAGCCTTGGACTCTCTTTCATGGGCTGCGTTGTGACCTGGCTTCAAAGTGTGCAAAGAGGTTCCATGGCTCCCTTTGTGCAGCACAGTCTCTTAATTGCACTTTTAAACACAGTGTAATTTTTGTAATTAACATTATGGTTTCAGAGGGCAGAGAAGCCTGCACTATGCTAATTACAAACTGGAGTAGTCAGAGTAGAAATCCAAGGCTCCGGTTGCTGGGGCCGAATGCAGTTTTTATGAAGGATTTCAAAGCTCCTCCGTGGGCTCTGTGTTCTGAGTCATCATTAGCATTTGATAACATAAAGAATTTTTATAACATGTGACAGATTTCGATGTGAAGATTTTACCTGATAACTGGAAAATTTACATAAAGACCTTCATTAGCTCTCTGCTCACATTACCGCGAGTGGAAGAACTACAGCACACTCTCTCCCTGTAAGATGGGGCTTGGGAGACGAAGAATTTGTGCTTTATAATAAAATTTATAGTACGTTACGAAAGGAGGTTATAATAATCCTCAATGATGTTAGGAATCAGAGCAATTCAAAGTGAAAGAAAGCACAAGAGGTGATGGGAAAGGATATTTCAGTATTGCCATGCAGTGGAGGACCGCAGGCTGCAGCAGAGGCACTGTGAGTGCAAACAAAACATCCTGGAGCAGATGCTCAAACCACCACCACAACGCCAGCATTGGGGCGAGCTCCCGGGCATGGCCTGGGACCCGTCTGGGCTCATTTACAGTGCCATCACAGCAGTTTGGGGCAGCTTCCTGGATGGGGTAAATGAGAATTTATCATTACTCCTGCTGCCTCCCTACTTGCTGTATGTGTGCTGCTGGGCATAGAGCAGCAGCCTGCAGCATGGTCTCTGTGGGATGCATCGTCCTTCACAAGGGATAGGTTTTCTTTGTGATTATGGATATAATTCATAGCTGTGTAATGACATCATCACAGAATTCAAAATCCCCAGAAACCATTAGTAAAAGTTTATCAGTATCTCTCCTATGGCCATAACAAACTACAGCTTCTCCTGGGACAGCACAGTATTTCTCAGCTGTCTGCACCAACCCAAGACCTTTCCATTTCCTGTTGAAGGCTGCCTGGCTGCACCCTGTAGACATTTTATTTTCTAAATATTTCATATTTATTATAATCTCCAGTAAATAACTGGAATTGTTCGCCAGCATAGTGCCACATGGATTGAAAACTTGCATAAGGTAAAACCAAAATAACTGCTGATGCACACAAAGCTGCTCCACGGCACAGTCCTGACATGCTGAACCAACCAGGGATGCCTCAGACAGGCACCTGAGCAAAGGAGGACATGGCCAGACTGTAACAAACTCATCACACCAACCTCCATTTGACTGGCTTCTTCAGAGTCTTTTGATGCTCTCAGTACTGGCTTCTGAATTTCTTCCCAGGCTAAAAAGCCTCCTCAGCACCCTCAACTTTAGATAAAATGAACCATCCAGCTCTTCCTTCAGGAAACCCAAGTAATCTCACCAGCTGATGCATAGGCTTCATTCCTCAAGTCTCCAACTGGACTGTTAAAACCACACGATATCTTTTACAAGCCTTGTTAGTCCTGTTGCATGGGGAACGACGACACTGGATTTTCAGAGTTGCCTTTGCATAGGAATCTCCCTTTCCTCTAGGCTTGCAAGCCCAGTGCTTGGAGAAACCAAAAAGCAACCTTAGATCAATGATCAAACTTTCAGAGTAGATGGCTTTTATTTTTACAAAATATTTGCTTCCAGCAGAGTGTATCTTAATTTACGAATGCAGAAATCTGTCATTAAGCTTTGACCCAGCTTCATGGCATTGTCAAATGCAATAACGTATCTTTTAATAGTTTTATATCAAGTAAGGATATAACATATCATTAGTTTAAATGTATTTGCAAGCAATTACCCCCACCAGGATATTTGTGAATGCTCATGCAAAATTGATGAAATTCTGACATGCTTAAACATTGTTCATTTAGCTCTATTCCTTATGTATAGAAAAAATAGAATAAATAATTCTGCTGCCACTTGCAAACTACTGTTCAGCATTTTCATTCTGTTCATGGTTTTTGTCCTGCCTTTAAACTATAGCCCTTGGTGATCATTTGGAAAAACAGTTTCATATATGTTTAATTTTAAATAGATGTACTAGATTATTCATTCCTCTTATTATTGTTCAATGCAGTAATTTAAACATGGACTAGATTTACTGCATGTCAGCTGCCTTTCTTTTACAAAATGGGATAAATTATTAAATGAGTAGAGGTTGTTTGACAACGGGTTTTCCAGTACTTCACAAAAGAAAGACCTTTGACATTCAGCTGTCTTTTGAAAAGAATAAAGAGTAAATCAATTAAGTTTCTATGCTGTGGTTCAAAAACACGCTGTTATGGCACATTCTTGCTTACCTCTAAGTTGACTTGGGAAGACTCAACCCATTGCAGTTTTACCACTAAGTAAATAATTGATTTAATTGCCAGGTTGCTTTGCAAGCAGTACTCTTTGGCCCAACCACCTTAAATATAGCTATTTCTACAACTCCTCCGCTCATTCCCTGAGCTACAAAAAATTATTGATATCAACACCTGGTAATATTTGCCACAAACTTGGAAGACCTTTTTACAAGTATTTACTTTTGGCTGCACCTAGCAGAAGCTCAGACTTTCTAAGATGACATATCTTCATTGACAATGTCAAGGAACCTTTGTGTTTATGAGCTTCTATGTGAGAAGATTTTCAAGAAAGTGGAGGGGATGTCAGGTGCAAGATGCTCAAAGCTCAGATAAAGCTTGGATACTAGGATATTCCCTGCCAGGGAAAACCCTGAGTTCATGGGAAACTTGAGTGGAGGACCCAATAAACAGTGTTAATCTTATCTTTCTTGGCTGCATGGCCTCTACTAATTGCAGTATTTACTGCAAAGCACTTGGGGTGCTTTGGAACAAAGAAAAATGTATTGGTTTAAGATATCATGCCAGCAAACTGACCCTTTAACCCAAGCAGAACATTAGTACAAAATAGAAAATAAAATTTTAAAAAATGTTAAAAAAAATTAAGTAAATCAAAGCAAAGTCTAACCAAAACTCATCATCTTTACCTGGCTTATACAACACTGTGGCAGCACCAATTCTATATCAACAGCCATCTAACTCAGCAGTATAAGGAAGTGACATGGGCATATGCAAGGGGATTCATGTTTTGCAACCCAGCCTTGGCATGGTGAGAATTTATGGGTATGGTAATTTTTTTTTTTTTGACTCTGCAGAAGCCAAGGGTGAGGTTTTTTTTACTCTGCTAGAATTAAGCTTTCCTTGATTTCACTAAATATTCTTGGTCATATCTCACCTCTTTTTTATCATGTTTCTCCATTCCCAAGTGGCGCAAACATTTTACACACTAAGGGCCAATTCAGGACATGAACAGAATTCACTAAGACTGCACATGGAAACAGATGACCCGGCTTTGGAGTCTCCCAGGTCCTTTCCTTGTCTATGGAGGATGGTCCCCCACTATTTTTAGGTTGGAACTTCATTCACTCAAGTTTTTACCATCCCAAGTGATGGGATTTGCATTAGCTCCCCTGGGGGACTGCTCCTGCCAGAAAGCTTTCTGTACTATTCAGCTCTAGTTTTCTATCTCTCACTTTTCCCTCCAGGAGAAGAGCTTTTTGAGCAGCATAACAGCTCACAGGACATCTTTGGGCCTGAGGACTACCCCAAGGCCACCTGCAGAGAGGGTGTTGGGGCTGCAGGTGCCACTATGGAGGAGGCATTTTTGAGCCAGTGATTAATTTAAAAATAAAAACAAACACCTGAAGTTATGTCTTCTGACAAATCTTTACCAGGGTGCAATATTTGGCCTCATGGCAGAAAAAGGGAGGAAGCAGATGGGGGGTTTGCACCCACATTTTGTCCTGGGGGAGCTTGTGTACGCCCTGTTTAGGAAGCGGCTTGCCAGGATTTTGCAAACTCCCACAATCGCACTTTAAAACATTGCTTCCCGAGAAAAGGTTAAATGAGGTTTAAGTGCAATGTAATAAACCTTCACTGTTCATAAAGCTGTGTGATAAACGCATGTGGTGTTATTCCGCATAAAAGCACTGAGGTCAGCAAGCAAAACTGGGAGGCGATGGCCCCATGGAGCCAGATCCTAGCACAGGTCAGCCTGTCCATCAGTGGGGCGAAGTGCTCCAGCTTGCCTCCAGCCCATTCCTGAGATGCTCGCTTTGTGCTGGGATAACTCCTCGCCCACCACAGACACATTGCTTGCACAAAATATGAAACTTCTGACATTTGTGATTCACTTACAGCTTTCAACCCAAATTACCTGGATGCTGCCTTACCCCCACACACAGAGTTTGCCAATGCGCTTCTGATGTGCTTTGTCCTCACGGGGAAGTGAAGCCGCTGCAGTTTCTGTGCTTCTTTGCAAATGGGGCTTGCTGAGACTCCAAAGTGAAAGACGATTGTGCTGAGATCAGACTCCTCTTCTCCTGCTTGGGCTGGAAAGCACCTCAAAGCACGAGGGGGCCCGTGGAAGAAAATGAAGTACGGAACCACTGATTGCAGTTCAGGAGAGCAGAATGGCGCCTCAATTATTGTTGTTATTTTAAAGTGAAACTCTGATTGCTAGGGGCATCCCAATTTTATCGAGCTCATTTTATTTTCCCTACATTTATTTGAATAATACTTTCTTTGCACTTGCAATAAAAATATGCCATATACCCCATCATCGCAAGTAGCAGTTTATGTAAACGTAGCATTGTCCTGATGAGTTCAGAGATGAACCTGTTTGCTTATAGAAATATTACAAATTCTGGAGAAATTATGATTTAGAAAACGAACCAAGAGGGAAGTGTCCTGAATGGCGAGGAGCTGTTGTGCTCGCAGATTTGCTTCACAAGGTATGGATGCTGTTACAGAATAATAATATGGTTGGAAAACCAAAAAATAATAGTAATAAAAAAAGCATAAGCTTCAGTGTGTTGCCCTCCCTTTGGGCACTCAGCGACAGGACAATTTTAGCCCTGAGGGGGCGAAAAGTCAACACCAAGGTGGCTCTTTGCCAGCATTGCAAGAGTGTTAAGCTGCACATGTGTGTGTTGCACGTGCATAACCACCAAGGGCCCTGGAAAAAGCAGGACAAGGACGGTACCCTTGGTGACACAGGGGATGAGAGACAACCAGGAGAGGCTGATAGTGAACACAGTAGTCAAGGATCCTCCTCTGTGGTGCAGGAATACTGCAGACTCTATTGGCCTGAAGATGTAATAAGGTCTCATGAAGAATGGAGTAAATGGAGAAAGATTTCTTTCCTCTGTTATGTCAAGCCTAGACACTCCAGCTGGTGAGAAAGAAAAGGGATTTGCCTGGCGGGACATCTAACAATAAGGACTTTACATCAGCAACACATCAAGAGACAATATTATTCTAAGTGCCTAAAAAATATTTTTAAAAAAGAGAGTCCTTTCTAAGAGGTTTCTTCATAGGTTATATCCTTCAAACCAAATATATTCAGAGACAGCGCACATCACTGTGGTGTACATTAACCATGACATGCCATGGTGCATCAGCTGTCTTCAGGAGGGTCTGTCTTTCTCCACAATGCTGTAGGATGCCTGTAGCAGGCAAGCCATAAACCAAATTCTTTATACAAAAGCTGGCAAATGCTTGGCTGCAAACAGAGACGTTCCACCAGCGAGGCACTTGTTAGCATAAGGGCCCATCCATAAATTGTGTTTTTACAATAATTTCCTTCAAATTGGATTGTTGTCATGATCAGAGAGCCATTTACTGGAAGCAATTGCTAATTACAAACATGTCTCTTGTAAGGAGGATGTACAGCAAAATGAGCATTTTGGAGGGAATTTCTTGCATTTCATACCTCCTACAATTTCACTAATGGACATTTTCCAACAGGCCAGGCTCAGAAGTTCTTCTTCATCTGACTTGAGCAGGAGTTTTGGCTCAGCACAGTCCTGCGAGACTCTGCTGTATATGTTTTGGTCAATTAGAAAACAAAACATGAAAACAAATACTTCTTGAATCACTCTCAAAATCCCGTAGGGCACCTTGTCCATCCTGCTGACAACTAAAATATTTTCCTTTCAGTCTATTCCCACCACAGTTTTCGCTGGCCAGCATGGCATGGCTTTCCTAGATCTCATGGGAGACCAGTCCACAGATCACTAGACCGTAATTTTTTTCCACACCATCGCTTAAAGTTTTCCTTAGCTCAGTTTCATCCCATTACTCTTTCTGCTTAAAATATCCCAAATAATTCCTTCTATGCATACACCGGTAGCTTTCTGGTCCATCCAAAATCTTTACTGGAAATATCTTTTATTCTTCTGCTCCTATAGAACTTAAGAAGCCAGCTCTGCTAAGGATGGATTTCACAACCACTTTGGTGAGTAGCTGTCTGAAGAGGTACCTTTACTCCTAATTTTGTGTCCTTTGCATTTGTGGCTGCTGTAAGACCCCCCCAGGTTGCCAAAGGGACTTAGTGTAAGCCAGCTTTGGGTGGAAACTCACCCTGAACCCAAGGCATTCTGGTTCCTCTACCCAACACCTATATGTGTGCATTGAGCATTGGCATTTCTGGGTTACATATCTAAAGGGAACAACTATTTCCTCCTTCACATATGACAAAATAAAACAGATCACCCTGATACTTACAGCAACATGCTTCGGCACCTGCAGGAGCTGCCTGCAAGAATGATAAATCCTTTGGCCACTCAGTTACCTTGTGGTATGTAAAGAAACCCACCTGGATGAAAACAGGAGGGTCAACTTTATTCCTGGAGCAACCCCTTTAAAGGGACTGGAGTTACTCCAGAGACTAATTTGAACCACTATCTGTAGCACAGACCAGTTGCGTTGTATTTCCTAGTTGCAGTTAAGAACTACGTAAAGTATCCTGGGCTCCAGAGCATGGCATTTTTCCTCTTCAGCTGCATGGGATTCTTTCAATAAGGGTATAGTAAGGGAGAGTAATGAACAGGAGCTGGTCAAAGAAGCTGGGATAAAGCATTCTCCATCAGGAAATGCCATTTTGTCGGACAGGAACTTGGTGCAGGAGCCAGCACGTTTTGATAGAATTTCATTTAGAACAAAATTGAACCACAGTGTTTTGGTAAGAATACACTCTAAAATTAAATTTCATTGGAACAGAGTGAGTCAATTACTCTTTGCAAAAGAAAAACTTGTTCTGAACTGTTACTTTACATTATATTCCTAATTATAAAAGAAAAGAAATACATAATTGGAATGAAACCTTTTGATTTATTGAACTAGAACATTTTGACTAATTCAAAATAGCATGTCCTAGAAATGTGTTTTTCACAGGCAATTTCAACAAAAGCAGTTCCAATTCAGAACAAACCTCTACATTCTAAAATAAAAAATTTCTCAGTTAAATGAAAAAATAATGTACGAGAAAAACAAAGCAGCTTACACAAAACTGATCGCAATATTACACAAAACTCCATCTTCCAGCAACTCTTGAGCAGCTTTAGGGACATCTGAATAGACAAAACAGGGCACTGAGCAGCACCGGAAGAAACAGAGTACTACTAAAGATGCAGAATTCAGATAGGAAATACAGTGCTGTTCTTCAAGCGAGATATTATCAGAATGTGTGTGTAAGGATGTGCAATGCTCAGGGAAACCGCGTGGGGCTCAAAGCCCATGTAATTCAGTGGTCAGAACAAACCCTGGGCATCCCTAAATGACCCCCTTGTTAGATTTATGTATGACCCTGCTATAAGGAGGTTGGTTTATAGTATACTGACTTTGTTTCCTTCATTATGTGCTGGAGAGCTTATTGTTTTTATTTCACGCACTCTTAATCACAGCTCAAAGGTCATAAGAGGCTGCAAGATCTTCACTGCAGGTTTTAGCCCTAGGTGACAGAGAGCTATGCTACACCCCAGAGCTGCAGGGACAGGATGGTGCCTTGAAAAACACAGTTCCTCCCAGGAAAGGTCCTGCTACCTCTACCACCACTCACTGATGGTGCACATGGCTGCCCAGTGTCCTACCTGCTTTGGAGAGCAGGTCAGAGATGCCTCAAGGAATCATGTGTTGGAGGAGATGCGAAGGAAACTTTTGTCTTTCAAACAAATGGCAGTTCAAGCATGGAGGAGTTATCCTGGGGGTCTCTGGGCTGCTCCCCACCCAGCACAGCCTAAGCTGGGGGGTAACACATCTCCATCCCTGTAATTGTTTGTAATGGATAAGAAAAGCAGTGACCAGGCTATTGAGTAGTGAACTACACAACTGCTACCTAATGATCCTAATTTGCATTATTTTAATAATAATGAGTAAAACCAAACTGTTAAGTTGCACTTTCTACCTCAGCAAAACTGAGCTATAATTGTGTAGAGAATAATTTTATGGGTGAAGTGTGCCCTATATTATAAGAGATTAGAATAAGGTGCTCTAATACTCAATGTCTTAGCAGGTGCAGGCACTTACCTGAGCAATTAAAATCTTTTTAATATACAAATCACAGCCAATGAGACTACAGGCATGACAAACTGGATCTTTCAGGACATATTGTGTTTGTCTAAAATAGTTTTTTTTCTGCTAGCAATAATCTCTAACTTTTGTTTAAAAGAGAAAATGACTAAACACAGACTAATTTGCAGAAGATTCTTAAGATGCTTGTATTATATAATTTCTGCGAAAGCATTTAACATATCTCTATCTTTGTGTAATGCATGCATTAATGCCTTTCACTTAATATCTCTTTTTGAAAGTATACCACTTATAATATTGAAATATATCAGTTGTTATATCTGCTAGGGACTACTGGGCTGAGTTGAATAGACTATGGCCTTGAAATAGCATGCGGATCATAGAAAGCATAAGAAATTTTCTTTAACTGATGGATTCATTAAGTTCATTAAATGCTCTTCTTTGTGCTTGGAGCATTCTATAAATATGAACAGGTAAAATGGGTGCTATGTTTCCTGTGAAGTTTGCAGAAAAACATTTTCTTGTTACTCCTGAGCAGTCTTGCAACTTCAAAAGATGAAGACTCGACTCTGCCAACACCCAGCTCTGCACACAAATCACACACTATATTAATAGTTTTGGACCTTTGCTACCTTTCAAAATAGCAGCATGATTTTTACATCCAAATACCAACCAGAAGTGTAACAGA
The DNA here is from genome assembly GCF_963921805.1 of Phalacrocorax carbo. Lineage (NCBI taxonomy): Eukaryota > Metazoa > Chordata > Aves > Suliformes > Phalacrocoracidae > Phalacrocorax > Phalacrocorax carbo. Next base: position 48,907,336 of record NC_087515.1, on the reverse strand, counting down.
AACAACTTTTAGTAATTTTAAAGAGCAAAGCTAAGACAGAGGAGTGAGGCCTGTCACCCAGGACCACCACTTCTCCCGCCCATGCACAGAGCCCAGCCCAGTGGTACCATCCTGTTCTACATAAGGGCAGGAGGTGCTGGATCACCCATAAACCTACTTGCCAGATTGTTATGACCCAAAAATGCAGGTGAGGACAACAAATTGGAGTTTTAGAGCACAATGACTGTCCATTTCTCCTTATTGCCTGGTGGAAAACAACCCAGGTGGTTTCCCTTCAAATCCTGGCTGCTTCCTCACTCAATTCACACCTCTGCCTGTGCAAAGAGGTGCAAATTGCACCTCCTGGAGCTGCTGCCCCGGGAAGGTTTATCTTGATTGAGGGTAAGCATTGTTTGCACAGTTATACCCTTTGAGCCACTCCTCTCCTAGAATGCAACTTTAGTCCAGGGACAGTCCTCAACTCCAGCTCTGCAGCAGGATGTGCTGGACCACTTAGGTCCCAGTGGGATTGCCACAGCTCCAGTATTTGCAATGACAGGGACATGCCGAGCACATTCAGGCTGCACCAGGTAGGAGCACAGCCCTTCCCACCTGGGAAACTGGCTGGAGAAAAGAGGCACTGAAGACCTATAAGTCCAATTATCCTGGAATAGTTTAGGGATGAATGCAGACTGATGGCTGCATGAGAAACAGGTTGCACAAAGGCCAACAGGGACATACTAGAACAACATGTGCAACCACAGAGCAAGTCAGATGACGGCTGTGGTGCAAGATCACCCTGTTGGGAAGTCTTCTGATGTCCCACAGCACCAACAGGCTGAATCGGTTTACATGTACACACGCACACACAGAGAGCATTCAGCAAACGCACCATATAGATGAGTATTTGGCTGGAAACTGGGGACGCTTGAAACAGTTGGCAGGTAACCCTATCAGCCCCAAGTGAGATTTCCTCCTTCTTGGAGGAGGTTTGTGGTTTCCACACACCTTTATGTCAACAAATAGGTGGAAAATACTCAGAGCATGGCTAGTTAAGATGGAAAATCGTTTTGTAATATATGGATGAACACAGGGTCTTATCCCAAGGGAGGTTTACAACAGACACCTTAATAAAATAAAAAAAGTTATGCTTCCAAACTAGGCTTCCCTTCCCAGGCTACAGAGAGACAGGTGCCTGCAAAACATAATTTGCTTGACCTCTGCTGGGCACTAACACAACAGCACAGTTGGCCCTCAAAAGCCATCTCTCTGTATATCCTACATAGGAAGACTCTGGATACTGTCTTGAATATGTAATTCTTAGATAGCTAAACTTGCGCAAGATGCTTAACCTCATGTTAAAAATAATATTTTTTGCTAACACAACTTTTTTCATTATCGTACAACTCCATCTCAGTTACAAACACCAGTCCCACTGGAGCCCTTCTCCATGCTACGGGTCTCTGTCAGGTCTTCCTATTCAGTTGGAAATGGACCAACTTGTGCCACCCTCTGTACATGTGTGATTTTGAGTTGTTATCACAGGGCTTACAGTAATGCCCTAGGACCTTCTTCTGGAGACCCTTCCCATGGTGAGCAGCAGTCCTTGCCTGGGAGCACATACAAAGGACGACTTGGAGAAAGCAGTGGCCAACCTCTTTGCTGAGGAAATCTTTTGGCCGGCCCAAGACCCCAAGAGAGGTTTGTGAGTCCAGATCTCCCACATACTTCTTTTTTAATGCTTTTGTCATTAACTACAGCATACTTGGCTCTACTGTTGTTAAACCATAAACATGGGAAAATCCCTGAAGTTACCAGTGCCTTAAAAAAAATAAATAATGCAAGCTTAGAGCCTCTCTGCTTCTGCTGCGGAAACAATTTAAAACCGAGCTTTGGTTCATACCCAAGCTGCTCCTTAAAGGAGCTTGAAGCACTTTAATGTTCAGACATACTCGCACGCCCAGTGTCAATGTTTTGCCTCATGGTCTCTTCCAAGTTAGCTGGGAAATACACATCTGCAACTGCTTTGCATACTTTTTGCATTCTCATTTCCTAGGCCAAAAGTCTTCCACAATCAACCACAAATTAATCTAATTATTTGGATATTTAGGCTGTTTAGGCTCAAGTCAGCAGACAGTTAGACATGTGTCTAATATTGCCTTTGCAGTGTGACTGCTGGGAGACTATTTAAAGATAAGCACACACCTGAACACAGAAATGAATTAAGCCTCAGTAACAGTATCTTCAGGTGGCTTTAAACAAACTGGTTTTAGGCAAGTAAAGCACTGCCTTGGAGTAGAAAACCAGAGGATGGGAAGGTATTTACCAGGTGTTACAAGCACCCTATGAAAGGAATAGTTTATTTTTAACAAAAATACTCAACATATGGCTGAGATATTGGGAATAATTATGAGAATGGAACAAGAAACAAGAAATATTTTTGTAACTCATCATATGGCAACTTGGACAAGTTTCGGGAGATGTATTTCACCTTTAGCATCGCCTTTTAAAAGACTGGTCAATGATAAATCAACAGCTTTTTTCCATAGCACAAACATGAAGGTGTTGGTTTGTGCAAGGGGTGAATATTAAGCCAGCCTTGCCTGGAGCCCCAGGTTTGCCTGACCTAAAGAAAAGCAATTTGTAGAAAGGACCTAGCACAAGGCATGCAATACTGTAATGTTAAATGAATCAAAATAAAAGGCAAAACAAACTATAGGAATATCACGTTTCCAACTGAAATGTAGGCATTTATATGCAATACTTAAAATGTTTAAAGAAGATAAATTATCCAGCTCCATTATCCTGATGTTCAAATTCCACACGTGACTCCACTCCAGGGGAATGGCAAAAATGTGACACCCCTTTGGGGACCACCCTGGGACAGCCACCGGAAAGGACACCCCAGCAAGGCGTTGAGGGACAGGTGCAGCAGGAGCAGCTCTCAGACAGTGGGGATGGGGCTTGTGCTTCTTCCACAGAACAAACCACTCAAGAGGGAAATTATGGGGCCCTTCTGCAATGCATTTCCTAAATCACCAGTGGGGTCCCGTAAACCACCCCAGTAATGCATGAAGTGGTGGGTCCCTTCCTTTTCCTGCCTGAGGACCTGCTCTTCTGGTGGGCAGCGGGACCAGGGACTCTTGCACCACCTCACCATGGCTCTAGCCTCCACCACCCACTTGCTGCATGACCCCACCACCGCTCATGATACATTGTCCCGTCACCCTCACCGTTTACAGCAAAAAAGCTATTTAGCTGGTGCCTGCAACCCTTCAGCCCACAATGCCTTGACAGCAGAGGTTATAGGAGGGGAGAAAAAAAAAAAAAAAAGAAAAAAAAAAAGGAAAGAGGAAGAGAAAGAAAGAACAATGTGCAATCGGCACTGCATTAGAGATGGAAAAAGTACTTAAAGCCTGCAACATTCATCAAGGCTGAATACATAAATGCCACATTTTGAATAAGCCAAGCAAAAGACAATGACAAAGGAAAGGCGCATTGCTTCAGGAATCTCTATCATTTTCATTTGCTGCTGTCAGGAACCTGTTTTTTGCCTCTCACTCTATCAGCCATTATAGCATTAATGAAGTAACCTCACATAGTTATTGACTGGCTTGTCAGAGTCCCTGCCTGATCCCTTAATAGAAACCATTGGTCTTCAGTTAAAAATGGGGTGAGCTGGGAGGTGCTGTGGGCATGTGCTGAATTTCAAGTGCACTCCTGAGGTTATCAAAAGCCATGAAATGCAAATTATTATATTTTTTAAACACACAGATTTCATGCAACTGAGCATATAAAATTGACTAATACTGTACTTTATGCATTCCTAATAATGTTTCCAAATATGCTCTGCATATGATCTTTCCCCAGAAAGTTGTGGGTGGTATTTGAATAAGCAGAAATGGGCCTAGTTTTATTTTGTGAATAAAGTAGTTTCCTGGATGTTGCAAGTCTGTTCCTTCTAATATAAGGTAATGTTTATGCACTGTCTGTTCAAACACGAGTAATCCTTTGTCTGAATTTCTCTCTCAGATCAAAATCATTTTTCCTTCATCATTTTTTTTCTCCTTTCATAAAGCATCCTAAGTCCCAGAACTAGTATATTCTCATTTACTAGAAATTGAGGGTTGGCAGAGGGTCTAGAAATAACTTCTTTTCCCAGAAGGTAATAAATCCAGGGAGTAATCTAAAACACCGAGTTGTTAATTCCAGTACCATCACAGCATTGCCTGCGATACGTAAAAACGAGCTGGGTACATTACTGAATCAGCTTTGGTTGACAAGCAATCAGTACCTGCACGATATCTGTGCAGAGCGGGATGTGAGCGCATCTGCTTGTTGAGGACAAGGCATTAACAAAGATTTTGCCAGCTTGGTATTTGGTATGGCGCATGAGTGGGGAACAGCTATGGGGTGACCTTTCATCAGGTACTCCAGGGAGGAGCTAGGGCCCACGGTCTGATGATTTTTGTTGTGGCTCTCAATGTAATGTCCAGATGTGCACTTTGCACATCTGTAATCAGCTAAATCGTGGCCCAAGCACCAAGTCCTCTTGGTACATAGCACACTCAAACTCTGCAGCCCTGCCCTATGTGAAATGTAGTTCAGCAAATTCAGTCAGCTTTCTGGAGTCAAGCTTTACTTGCAGATAAGATTTTAAAGCTTTTCATCAACACATCTGTTCAGGACAGCCTCAAAGGTTAAACATTATGCCGATTTTGAAAACAGTAACAAGAAACCTCACATCTCACTCTGTATAAAGAGCAGCAAGTTGTTCAGCCAGACCTGATTTGAGATCGTTCAGACCTCTTGGGTCTGCAAAACTGGGTTGGTGTTCTCAGAAGAACAGGCTCCCATAATAATTGTGGTATTCTCTCAATTCTGATTGGGCTAAAAATTCTCTGCTAACAACTCTCACAGCGCTTCCACATCCCTGGTCTGAAATTAAGCACATTTTTCCTAATGAATACTCTGTTTGTTGATCTGGTGACGCTTTTTGAGTCTGAACTATTATGAAATTCTTCAATTCCTCCCCCCCGTTCCCCAATTAATTATTTGCAGGCTGTTTCCCCTCCATAGAAGACATTCCTTGTGTAAAAACATTTAGTGGGTAGTGTGTTAGGAATGTCTTTCATTTAACCTATTTCCAAAATATTCCCTTAGCCCTGCATGCAGTGCCAGCAGCACACTCGCTCATCCCCTCATACAGTTCTGGGAGAGCTGCAGGGCACTGTAAAAGCCTCAGCTGCTCTGGAAGCAGGGGAAAGGGGGTGCAAGGGTCTTTGAGGGGACCACAGCATCACCCCAGAGTATGAACACCCTCCAGTCTGAGACATCCCAGTGTTGGCTCCCAACACTTAACTCCATGCAGCTGGTACAAGTTAACACATATTTCCAAGGCTGTCTTTGCAAGGGAGTGAGACAGCTCTCCCAGACACTGGGCTGGGAGACGACCTTCTATTAAAAGTATTTATCATGGGCTGAAACCAACAGCTCCCCCCCAAACTTAGCATCCCAAGCACTCTTGGATGAGAACTAGAATCCAGTTGTCATCGTCATGCAGGATAAGCTTATTCTGTCTGAAAATAAACAAATTTGCTCTTCATATATGGGGAAAAACCAACATAACACCACTTTCCAGTTGATTCAAGGTCCTTGAGAGATTAAGTGGGACCACAACCCCTGTGCCCTCTACCAAAGCTCAGGTAAATTTTAGGTTGTTGGTTTTTTTGGTCCAATGCAAAGTCCAAGTAGCCAACAAGTAGCTTTTAGGTTTGCTCTCAGATCTGCACTCGAGTGAGCTTGCGTGCTAACAATTCAGAAGCAAGCAGAGAAGGGCAGTCGGGGGCTAACCTTTGTTTGGATTTCCACTTTCTAGAGTGATTTTTCCATCCCTAATTATAAGTTCTGTTATGTTTTGGGATTTCTTTTAATCTTTTTTTTTCCTTCTTTTCTTTACCTTCAGGGTACATGATGCCATGCTTGCAGCACAAACTTCAGAAAACACCACCTTCCCCCACAGGTCCTTGTTCTGTAGCAGTGGGGCAACACACGGCACGCGTATAGAACATCACTACCAGGACCTCATCAGTTCTGATCTTCTAATTGTGCTTAACGATTGCTGAAAGGAACCAAACAATCACAAGTGAACTTCGGCTTCCCTGGTAATTAATATTGTTATTACAGTATTGTTAATAATTATTAGACTCCGGCAATCTAGGAAACAAAGATTTTGAACTTCTGCAGAAAGACATACAGCCTGCCTGAATCTCGTTTCATGGTTTACAGCTTTGTCCTTATATTGAACGTTCCTCTAACTGATGTCCATCCCGTTAGGAGCCCAAGAAATTCTCCTAATTGCTTGCAAGGAATTCTGCTCATTTCAGGCATACCTAGATTCAGCCTTGAGACAATCTTTGTTTTGGGGACACACTGCAGTCCTAGGAGAAACACACAAGGCTTTTGTATGTTTCAGCTGCCACTACGGGCAATACCCAAGCAAGCATTGCTTGGCGTTGTGGTGAATTTTCACAGGAGCAGTGCAAAACTGAAATTATTCTTAAAGGTTACTAAACAGCAAACTTGCAATTGCATTTGCTATATGCAAACAGGCCTGCTATTTTGTGTGTTTTGTTGAGTGCAATATATTTGGCATGCAAAAGCTGTGTCTTCAGGGATTTTTTAAAAAATAAGTAGTCTGGACATATTGTAAGAGACACAGTAATTAGCATTCACTCAGCCCAGCAGGGCAGCAATTTAAACTTTTACAAGGAGTCAAAGTTCAGGATGCTGCCCTGCCATCAACTTTCTACATACAGAAGGGATACAGACTGGAATATCCAAATGTTTCAGGCTACTCTGGGTTATTTGAAACTCCAACAGACACATTACTATGGGGAAATGGCTTAATCTGCTCCAGGGTTTATTGCTATTGTATGTTCAGTATGGAGGTCTTGGAGGGTCAGAAAGGGCTGTGCTCAGTGCAAGTATTTCATACCATATAAAAAAGTTTCTGACCATACCTTTAATCCTCATATTCAGTACATCCTATTTTTATGCAGACATGCATATAAAAACACTCCACAAAATGAATCTGCATTTACACCCTACTCAATAATCCCATCGGCATGGGGAAAGGAGGGAGGCAAAGCACTCTGCTGTTCACTTTGGTCCAGGAAAAGGCAAGTTTGTTGTCGTGTAAAGCAAATAAATAGAAAAGTCAGAAGGAAAAAAAAAAAGCCCTACTGTGCTGGATTGATTTAAGAGTAAGTGCATACTGCCAGAGAAATAGATTTTTTCGCCCGTTAGGCAGTCATTTTTACAAACGTACGATGCGAGTACTGATTAGAGCTCACAGAGAAGCGAGCATTATTTTTCCTCTCTCTTTTTTTTGTTCATCCCGCCCTTCACTCCCCATGTCATGATGCCACTCTGCCATGGAGCCCCCCATCTGCTCATCATGACAGGGAGGACAGGAACCCCTGCCCACTGCAGAGAGGAAAATCCAGTGCCCTGAGGCTCATGGGGGAATGGCATGGGGAGGTTTGGGAGGGGACAGGGGGACTGTAGCTAGTCACAGGAGAGAGAAACACTTTGCCCCACTTAGCATAATTATTTGGGGGCTTTCAGCAAGAAACCGGTAATGAAATCTTTTTTTTCTTGTTCCCCCACCCCAGGCTTTCACTTGTAAGAGCAGGTAAAGCTTACTAGAAAGAGGAGATGAGAAGGCAACGTGTAAGACCACATTCATTTTGTAGAAAAGTCACACCCAGTGGAAGCAAAACAACTTGATGAGGAAGGAAATCTGGGTACCACAGAGCTAAATATAACAAAAAACTTGGTGAAAAACAGTCTCATCTAATTACCCTGAGAGATTGTCATTATTCTCCTAGCTTTACTTGGTAATAAAATGTTGAATATTTTCATTATGAATTTGGGTGGCATCTTTGCACCTTAGAGGAATAAATTCAAAAGCAAAAAGCAAAAGCACAAGGAATCAGCGCATCAAGATTTTATGCCTCTTGCAGGAACAAACTTCAGTTTTCTATATTCCCCACCTTTACAAGAGTTTCAAATTAAAAAGAAAACATTAACACCTTGTTTGCAAATAAAGGTATGATCTCTCAGGTTCTCACTATGTATTATTTGCCAAGCAAAACAAACATTGAACACAAACATTTCAGCTCCTTTCCCATCTCCAGAAAACCTACTGTAGGGTTTGCAGTGAAGAGGCTGCATATAAAACCAGGGAGATATAACCCTCCACCTTCCCACCTTCACTTCACAAAGGGAATTTTTTCCCTTCCCATTTTACATAAGGCAGCGCAAGACATTAAGTAACTTTTCTGAGTCAGTAATTCAGACTGCCTTGTGACTGCAGGAGGAGATTGGGCTGGCCAAAAGGGTGCTTTGCTTTGTTAACATACCCCACAATACTTCCTCCTAAAGCGAGACCCACTTGTCTCCCCCCACCCAGCTCCAATGCAAATGACTTAAGCTAGTACGAATTAGGAAGTCCAAAGAGTTTGTTTCTTTTTCTTCTTCATTTTAAGCCGACCAGATTTCTTCTTGCAGGTGAAATACTGCAGGAGGAGTGTGATGAGAGAATTGGTTTCCTGTATATTTGTGAATCAGCCCAAACTAAGCAGAAAGAAAAACTAATAATAATAAGAATTACTAATGGTATGAGATTTCCAGACTTCTTGCCTCCAGGAGGCTTGAAGAGTTCAGATACCTGTCTGACTGCCAATCTCTAGCACTTTTGGAAACTGTATGAAATCAACAGGATCTTGTCCAGCGAAGTCAATGCCAGCAGCCCTGTTAGCACCTGTGGCTGGGGTGCAGGGAGCCATCACCCCACCATCCCTGCAGAGGTCCTCTAAGCCCAGAGCTGAGCTCTGTTAAAAACCAAAACAAAGCTATTTTCTTTGCCTTCTTTGAGGCCTATTCCAATCACAAGTTTAGACAAACTCTTACTCCTAAATATTCTTTTTTCTGCCACAAGTGTATTTTCTAATTGAAAAGAGAGGTAACTTGTTTTAGTGTCACAGACTTTAATTAAGCATATTTTGTCTAGAATAGCTTCAGGGTTTATTTATTATTTATTAAAGAAAGGTTAGTTATTTACTGGGGGGAGACACATCTGTAGTTGCAACTTCATGGAATAAATGACACGGCCCATCACTCAGCCTGCTTTAGGACATTAGTGAATTACTATCAGGGTCAGAAAAAAATATTTATTTTACTGATAGTATTACATAATAAGGGTATTTTTGGTAGTTTCAAGTCTCCCTTGAAGCCATGGTTGTTTCTCATCACTATTCAAGGACAAGACATTAGCTTTGTTTAAGGGGGAAAAATAAACCACAGGTCTTACTTTGCACCTTATATGCAAGAGGGCTCCAACGCTACTGTGACAGGCAGCATAAATGGTGCTGGGTGCACACAAGGGGACAGATGGCTAAAGTCCCCACTGCAGACATTTTTCCTTCCCTCAGGCAGAGGAGAAGTTCCCCCATCAGGGTAAGTCCTGGTGCAAAGTGACTGATGCACAGGGATGCATCCTCCAGGAAGAGGTGGGACATGCTGCAGAGCAACTCCTGCTGCAGAGAGAGTCCCCTCCTTGCAGGGAGCTTATTAAACATCTGTTTGAGGGCAGGGGTCTATAAAGCCAATGAGGGGCCCATAAAGCCATGCTAAGTCATATTTTTGCTTTTTTTTAATTAAAAAAGCTTTAACTTTCCCCTCACCACTTCTGGGCTGAATTGGTTTGATCCAGAGAGGTAGTTATGCATAAGAGCAACCACTTTACACTGAATTAGGGGATTTCTCATGCAACACATCTCACCAATTACAAGGCAGGGATGCAATTCTATGATTTATAATACATTATACTGTTAAGTAATATAACATTATAGATACAATTTGTACCTATCTCTCCATGGATTAGAGAGGTGGCACATGAAGAGTGGATCATTAAACAGCAGTGCAAGGCCAGGGGCCAAGCACTTCTGTTTAACAAGCTGCTCCAAGTACCACCTCTCTAATCCATGGAGAGAGAGAATAAATTGTTCCTGTATCTTGTTATAAATCATGTTCTTAGGGTTGGTTTTCTTTTTTTCCTAATTTTAAAATAATAATTTCTGTTTAGGGCCATCTCTTTCCAGGGCTGAACTAGTTTAAGCTGAAGGCACTTCTGTTCCGGAAAGTGTCTGAAGCCAGATTGCACAATTTACAATCTGGCCGAATTTGAGGGCGATATGAGGGAGTGAGCTTGCTGCACCATCCCTCTGGGTGAAGGAAACTATCTTCCTGGCCAGGCAGCTGAAGGGCCCATATCCTCCCAGTTGTGGTGGCATGGCTGGAGCTCAGTCAGCTGGAGAGGACAACAGGCTCTAAGCTACTCAAAGTGAATGGGCTGTAAATGGTAACCATGGTCTATGAGAAACATCCTTGCTTCATCAGGAAGGAGTGTCCTGGGAACACTAAGAAGCCCATCAGCACCTAGTTTGTATGGCACATGCCCAATGCAAACCCCACCAGCAAGTGTCTGGGTGACCCCAATGCCTTCATGGGCAGTGACTCCATGTTTGCAACATTGATATTCCTCAAGGATAAATAATCCTGTTGCCATTCCCATGCAAACATTAACAACCGTGGCTGAGTAAGCGGAGGTATTTGGGAGGACAGAGTTGACACAGTGGTATTTCAATGCAGAGTGTGCAGACCTGCTCTGCTCAATGGCCATCCATAGCAGCTGATGGTGAGCTCTTTGACCTCTATCTCTTCTGTTTATATTACCTCCCTAGGGTCAATAAATGCAGATACAAATACCAGGCTCTTCAGACAATACACCACTTTATAGCACTGGCACAAATATTAGGGTTCCATGCCTCAGCTTCCAGGTTTATTAAACTCCACTATAATCCCCTTAACAATGACAACACCTTTCTATAACAGTACAGTTGCTTGGCTCCTGAGGAGGGTAGCACAATGAAAGAGGCTGAAGATATAAGGACACTGTTAGACTGCCTTATAGACACTAACTCGTCATGTGACAAGTCATTGATTTCTATTGACAATTTCATTGTAATGTCAGAATGTAACCTGAATTCATCTTTCATCCACTTCAAAAGTAAACAATGGCCCTTGGAACAGAAAAAAGGATAATGCTAAAAAATAACAAAAATTAAAAGAATCCAGCTTTTCCTCAAAAAACCCAAACAGAACCAAGAGCGCTCAGTAGGTATGTAGAGTAGAGCAAACTATTAATAGAGAACACATTATCTGACAAATTCTCTCACTGCTTCCATTTGCAAATTATTCACAAATCTACTGTCATTCATTCAATTTGTGAAACTATATTAAATTAACATTATTCCACAGAAACTATTTTCAGCCTAAGAAAAATTTCCAAGTGATATTTACAGTATTTGCTGACAACACGTCATCACCTCAGCCATGATAAGGTGTCCTTGCTGTCCCCTGGCTTAACAAGCAGCTCTTAAATAAACAGGGACTGGGGGATACTACGATCAGACCTTTGATGCTCTCTATGTTTGAAAGAGAAGATAAAAAGGAAAGGCTGGCAGGACTTGGCACTGGCACTGCATTACATTTCTATTAATAAAGAATAGCAATCAGCTCTAAAATTAATGTGGATCCCTTATCTCTTCACACACACAAAGAATTTGTGTCTAACGTGTTCACATGGTATACAATGCAAATGATGGGGTCAAGTCATTTGTTTTTCCTGTTTTATTACCTCTGGGCCTCCACTCTGGTCTGGGTTTATATGGTTTTCTGCAGCAAAGCACATGCAGTCATGTAGGGTAAAGATCTAACTGTCAGCATGGTCCCTTTCTGCTTTTCTAGAGGCTGGACAGAAATACAAACTGCAAATGCAAAATGCAAACTGAAATTTGCTGATTTCTAGTTTTCAGCCACCTGTTGTTCTTCACCACTACGGTTTAATAGACATGAGTTTGCACTTCATGTGGGTTAAAAGTTTTACTGGACTTAAGGCTAAGACACTTCTGAAGTCTTCCACAAATATTAGACATGCTGGCAGATGGGAACGCAGAAGTACAGATTTCCACACCATGATGAAAAAGAGACACCCTGGAGCCTTAAAAATAAAATAAAATAATGAAAATACACCTCTTCATTTCAGTTTCATGGGATTCTGATGATTTGAAAAAACTCCCTAAGCAATTTTCCTGCAGCACAGCTCCCTAATGAGGCTGGGGAACCAGCTTCTCTCCACACTACCACAAACAGCTAGTTGGGGCTGAACGAAAGATTTCTTGGCTGGTGCAGGTCTGCGATGAGCATAAAAGGCAAACTCTTTCAAGGTGGAAATCACACTACTGATGCCAAGTTGCTGGCCATAACTTAACCATCAGCCAAGTGACACACCATCCCACTACATACTCTTAGCTTCGAGGCATTTCTCTGGGGTTTGCTAAAGTAGGTTGCTTTTTCAGTAATGGTCACTTGGGATATTGTTTTAAGTGGTTATCTTCAAGCAGCCTCAAACTGAATAAACATCAAGGAAAGCATCCAAAATTACCGCTTGTCCTATAAAGTTTTGGCATAAATAGGATCTCAAGATATTTCATTATATTGTCTTAGACAACAAGGAAGAACAAGATAGAAATGCTTCATCAGTCTAGAAATTTAAAAAAAATGCTGTTACTAAAAGGAGGAAAAAACCAAAACAAAAAACTCAGTGAGGTTTGTTGATAGGGAATTTGTACTCTGTTTAAAACATTATCTTACTTCTTGTTCATCTTGTCTGTTCAAGTGACATCGTCTCTCCAGATATGGTCCAACTAACTACTCACGAGCAAAAGACAAAGAGCCATCCTGGGATCTTGTCACATCATCTCACACAGGGAGAAGAAACCTGACAATGCCTGGGACATCTTGGCAAGAAGCAGCAACAAAGAGGAGCCAGGAAGGGAAGCAGGGAAGAGCAGGGAAGAGTTGCATCTCTCAGCAGGGAAGAGCTGCGTCTTGATAGACTCCCCCTCTCATTCTTCTCCAAACTCCGGGCCCAGCTGGACTCAATGTCCCAACTGCTCTCCCCATTAGGATGGGGGAAGTGCACGGCTGGCAATACACCCAACAGGCTCGAAAGGATCCGAGAACACCCTCAGGTTCACAAGCACCCAGAGTTTGCCAAATCATTTCAGCTCATCTCTAATTGTCAGCGATCTCTATTAGCTCGGTAGTGTGGCTTTGACATAAGGATGAACAGAAGGGTTGTTACTGGCTAGTGATAGGAGAGGAGCTTCTGGTCCAAGGAAGAAAAGCATCTTCCATGGCAGAAGGAGAATCTTTTTTTTCCTTCCCACATAGGCTATACTGTATGGAAGGCTAAATGACAGAAGACAAAGAGACTACACAATGGATGTCCATCAGCTTAAACTTTTCCTAACACCACACAGGGAAAAAAAGGAAAAGAAAGCTTTATTCTAGTGCTTCACAGTTTCAAGCAATAACAGATCCATTTTAAAGTCATCTCCAAGAGAAAAAGATAAAAAAAAAAAAAAGAAAAGGAAAATAACACCACACACTACTATCACAGTACAGCACAACTCCTTTTGAACCTTCAGCTACAGGAGGTGGCTTGTCTGACGTGACATGTCCTTCTCCAGAACACCTCCCTCTTGGATGGCTGGCTCTTCTGACACACAGCACCATGGTCCAACTTTCCCCATGCCAACTCAAGCTAAATTTATGCAGACGGAAAGAAAAGGGAGACGGAAAAATACCTCCACTAAGGGCTAAAACTGCTCTGAGACCACATTTTCTCAGTTTACACCAAAATTCTGACCTTTCCACACTATTTCTGTGAACAGCAGCCCAAGTTAATAGGACTTAATAGGGGTCTGTGCTGGGTCCAGTCCTGTTCAACATATTCATCAATGACCTGGATGATGGGATAGAGTGTAACCTCAGCAAGTTCACTGATGATACCAAGCTGGGAGGAGTGGCTGATAATGCCAGAAGGCTGTGCTGCCATCCAACAAGACCTGGACAGGCTGGAGAACTGGGCCAAGGGGAACCTCATGAAATTCAACAAGAGCAAGTGCAAGGTCCTGCACCTGGGGAGGAACAACCCCATGCACCAGTACAGGCTGGGGGCTGAACTACTGGAAAGTGGCTCTGTTGAGTGCTGGTGGACAACAAGTTGACCATAAGCCAGCAATGTGCCCTTGTGGCCAAGAAGGCCAACAATATTCTGGGCTGCATTAAAGGGAATGTGGCCAGCAGATCAATAGGGGTTATCCTCCCCCTCTACTCTGCCCTAGTGAGACAATATTTGGAGTCCTCTGTCCAGTTTGGGCCCCCCAGTTTAAGAAGGATGTGGAACTACTCGAGCAAGTCCAGCAAAGAGCTACACAGATGATCAGAGGGCTGGAACGTCTCCCTTATGAGGAAAGGCTGAGACTTGGGTTTGTTTAGCCTGGAGAAGAGAAGACTGAGGGAAGATTTCATCAATACCTATAAATACCTAAAGGGTGGGTATCAGGATGATGGGACTAGGCTCTTTTCAATAGTGCCCAATAACAGGACAAGGGGCAAGGGGCAATGGGCACGAGTTGGAACACAGAAAGTTCCACCTCAATACGAAAAAAAAAAATCAACCTTCTTTCCTGTGAGGGTGACAGAGCAGTGGAACAGGCTGCCCAGGGAGATTGGGATATCTTCTTCCCTGGAGACATTCAAAACCTGCTTGGATGTGTTCCTGTGCCCCCTGCTCTAAGTGTCCCTGCTCAAGCAGGGGAGTTGGACAAGATGATCTCAGAGGTCCCTTCCAACCCCTACCATTCTGTGATTCTGTGACTTAAAAGCACCCCAAACAGATTTTTGGTTTTGCAAACCATGTTTCATTTATGCACGTCTGCCTGGTGATCCACCATTACAATTGTAATGTGATAGCTGCCAACTCTGGAAGTGTATATTGCTCAGCGTACCTGGAATGCTAGACAGACTGAAGCTGTTATAGGAGATTAAAATAAGTTTCACTATATAGAAATCAGGGATTAAGTCAGGCCTGGAGCTAGAAATTACTAGAGCTTCCCAAACAGTCCAGGGCCACTGCCACCCCTGCTTTAGACTTAAAATTTTTGCCTAGTACAACAAGCAGCAAAAGCATTCCCTAGATCCCAGGAGGGACTCCAGTTACACATTAGATCCTGGGACAGGATCAGGCATTCAGGTGGCACCTGTACCCGCTTGCAGAGGTGGGTGGCTTTGTTGCTTGAGATGAGATGTACCACAAACAGAGAAAATAAACCAACCCTAAATTAAAGTGCTTCCACCATAATGCAATTACACTACATAATGTTTACTTATCTTATATGCGCTCTGAGAGAAGATAAATGTCTAGTAAAAACCACAATCCACTATTAAACATGTAAAAATTACTTTGCTGCCTTCCCATTTCAAAAGCTTCCGTAGTATAAATAGTGGTCAAAAGTTCAGTGAACTGTCTTGTAGTCTGGTGCTCCATTCAAACCCTGCTATTTCCAGAGAGTCTCCTAACACCGTATCTAATTTCCAAAATGAATATGCTTTAATTTTCCTTCTTCATGCATTGTGCTTTTTCCTCATTTAAAACAGCAACAGCCTCTGGCAGTAAAGGACATCACATTTCTGTGTGAGATGAAGCTCTTTTCCCCCTATATGTGGGAGAATGGCATGGGTCAAGGGAGAAAAAATGTATGCAAAAAACATCACACCCCACTGACCTCAGTATATTTTACATTACAATTTTGCCATTTCCAATATAGGTTCATTTTGCAGTGGACCATATCAGCCGTATTTCAGGATTTACAAAAAAAAAATCAGTACCTGGAGCATGGTCTGCATACAGTATGCCCTAATGCAATACATGGATTGTCTTAATAATGTGTAGGGTAGCTTGCAGAGAGTACACATGCATGCAGGGAATACTTATGCATGCCAGGGAGGCAGAACAGGTGTACATATTGGGATTTGTATATATATTCAATTATATCTGCAGATAATACGCAAGTGTATTTTTATATCTTAAAAACCAGACTGCTGTATGCTGCAGGTGAAACCCCTGAAATCAGGGGGATTTTCAGTGGGGAGGGGGTTTTGCCATATAAGCCTTCATCCCCTGAGCCATTAAAGTCTCCATAATGGGGCACCTGACACAGGCTCATCCGTTTAAGCTGAGGTTGCCATACTTCCGTTGGGCAACAAAAGTAGCTTTATCCGCTGGCATACATTAAAAGGCCTCCTTCCACCTCTTAGCACAGGCAGAGATAATTCAGAGCCTGATTCAAAACGCACAGAATGTTCTGGTAGCTTCTCAGTACTTCCAGCCATCCTTCACCCCTAAGTGTTTTAACAGAGTTCAGCTGTGACCACAAGCTCACAAATTTAGCTGGAACACCTGAAATTTGTATTAACACTGCCAGGTTTCTCTAAAACTGTAGCAGCAGAGGAAAAGATACACCTTTTTATCCTCCCAACCCTTCTCCAAGACCAGACACACCAGGAAAAGGATGAAGTGAAAGCTTAGGGCAATCCTTGTTTTAACCAGGGATAAAAACCGCATACCCAATAGGAGCATTGCCTGACTAAAGACCATAAAAATTTTGACTTTGTGTTCTGCAAAGACCATAACACTCACAGAACTGACACATCTAACCATTACAAACAAAATCATCATCCACTATTTTGACAGAAAATCAAAGAAGTCTGACTTTCTTAAGAAGTACCAATTCCCATAAAAATCTTGCTGCAATCTACAGATTATCAGCTAGGTGAAAACTCACAAGAGAAGCTGTACATGCATACAAGTGTCTAAAGGTTAAACATGCCAACAAAGCAGAATCATGCAATGGGGGTAAATATAGGTGGGTAGAGGGATTAAAAAGTAAAAACAAAATTGAGTTCTCACAAGATCATTATCTTTCACATCAAGCAACTACACCTTACAACTGCCATGGAAAGGAGCAACTTCAGGTCCTACAACCATCAAACTTTCTCCGCTCATAATCTCAAAAAAAAAAACCCAACCCAAAACTTGAAGCACTATCATGCTACAAAGCTTTAAGACTTTAGGAATAATGGAAAGACTTACCTGAAGTTCAGGGTAGCCCAAGACAAAGAGACTCAGTTGAACAGAGATGTTTAGAGGCACACAGTGTGAAGCAGCACACAGTAAAGTTGTATGCACCAGGTGCAAACAGAAGCTTCAGCCATAGTGGAAACAGCTTTACAGGTGTTTGGGATACACTAATTATCTCACTTTAGCTCATTGGTTGCAATTGCTCTACATCCATACCCTGCCAGCTGGGCTCCCCAAGCTCTGACTCAGCATACCCTAAATCCTGGTGTGGATCTGCTTCTGGGGTAGATAAAGGAGCTTTGGGTTATTTCAAAGTCCTGGCCAGGGCACTATCAGGAAAGGGTCCTTAACAGGACCTTTTTATATCCTTTAACAGGAGATAGCTGGGAGCCTTGAGACCTTGGGAATGGGAGGTGGGAATAGCCTGCTGAAAATGAATTAAATTTTAAGAGCAGCATTTTTTTTTTTTGTTATTTTAAGTAGAAAGGGTAACACATGCAATATTTTCTTCAGCTGTTAGCCCTCTTAAATGTCACAGAGAAGTGTCCTGTTGCCTGGCAAGTTGTGGGCTTGGGGCTCAACAGGTTTGCTTGCTTATTGTCAACATTTACCTGAACTGGTTTTTAATAAAGGCCTTTGAAAAATGAAATTCTCCTGCATGAGATGAGGCATTGGGAATGTGACTGGAGGCCCCTGAGAGTTGCTGAGCTACTTAGTGGTAGTTGATTGCATGCCTGATATACCCCGTTCCTTCATAATTGCAAATCCCCTCCATGACGCTTTACACAGGACCCACTTTTCTGTAAGAGGTTATTGGATGGGAACCTGACGGTGGTGTTTACACCTCTATGGTCTCAAGAATTTCAGTACCACTCTGGCAACATTGATGTGTTTCAAGTGACCAATTTGAGCAAACTAGATGTGGCTGAGCGGAGAACTTGGTCCTTTCTATATTCATCCAGGTCTTTGAACTTATCAAAACAAACCTTAATTTCATATAATAATAACAACAATATTAATAATAATGTTTCTTTTGGCTTCAGAGCACCAGTTCCATCAAAGTAGCGACTATTGAGAGTTCAACTGCTAATGGCAAGCTATTTTGAAAAAGGAAAAGTCTGGAGGCAAATTATGAGGAAAAGAAAAGATATTAATCATTTTTAAAGTCATTCTGTCTCAGGCATTGTTTTCCTTTTCTTTCACTATTCATGATGAGTTTTTTTGCTTCAAGGCCAAATGAATGCATAGGGCCTGACCCATCCAAACACAACCATGACTGTCTGAACAATGCAGCCCAGCTGAGTCTACAGATAAAAAAAAAGTCCAAATGGAAAGAAAGAAAGAAGATAACTTTAAACAGTGGATCTAACCACTCACATGAAGGAATAATTCTCCTTCTGATCGTTTCATTTCCCAGTACTCGGTCTACTGTGTTTCCGACCCATCCATCCTGGGGGAAATTTGCGGTATTGGAGTCCCAATGAGCAACCATTTTGCTTGTGCGCTGATTTTGGCTGGGGTAGGGTTAGTTTTCCTCCTGGTAGCTGGTACAGTGCTGTGTTTTGTATTTAGCATGAGAATAATGTGATAACACACTGATGTTTTAATTGTTGCTAAGCAGTCAAGGACTTGTCAGCTTCCCATGTGAGGTGGTACGCAAGAAGTTGGGAGGGAGTATAGCCAGGACAGCTGACCCCAACTAGCCAAAGCCATATTCCATACCATATGAAGTCATACTCAGTATATAAACCAGGGGGAGTTGGACAGGGGTCAGCGATCCTGTTCAGGGACTGGCTGGGCATCGGTCAGCTACTGCTAAGTGGTTGCATCACTTTTTTTTTCCTGGGTTTTGTTTCTCTCCCTCTTTTTGTTGTATTCCTTTTCATTACATTATTATTATTGTTGTTGTTGTTGTTATATTTCAACCATTACACTATTCTTATATCAGTCCATGAGGTTTTTTACTTTTACCCTTCCGATTCTCTCCCCCTTCTCACTGGGGGAGAAGGTGAGTGAGTGTCTGTGTGGTGTTTAGTTGCTGGCCGGGGTTAAACAATGACAGTTTGCTGTTTCTCTGACCCTACCTCCCCAGCCTCTAAAGCCAGCTTGGTGATGTCAAGCCTCTTTTAGTCAATGGTAGGCCTCTTACCTCTCCTTTTTTAGCTTAATTCCAGAGCTAATGGAAACTCAGTATCTTTGCTCATGACTTAGGTAACCTGTACGGCCTTTGGTTGCTGCAGGACATGAGTGGACACCATAAGGAAGTGAGCCTAGAGACATTTGCAGCTCTCTCTGCTAACAAATTAAAGGGCTTGGATGAAAAATCTCAATGCAGGAGAGGTTTATTTCCCAAAAAAACTTCCCTCAGGAGACACTTTACCCATTTTGGGTGTGGAGACCACCAGGATTGCTGCATTAGGACACAGGTGGACACTGCCTGTGGCAACTTGCTTTTGCCAGAGGATGAGGAGGGCCGGAAAGAAGCTTTCAGAACAGAACCAAGGCCAATTCATGAATCTGTTTTCTCCCCCTCTGGTAATTCTCAGCATCCCCAGGTAGCCCCATCTTTGTTTGCTGCCCAAGAAAAATGGCAACTCAGTGTTCCCTTTACTTCAGAGATAAAAAGCCCAACAACATTACTTTGGTATATTTATATTAGTAACCATGTTCCCTGCAAGACAGGAATTTGCAGTGGAATATCTTTGGCAACCTTGAAAGTAACTGGTGTACTTTGCATACTCTGAAATAAACTCGGCAGCATGTACCCTCACTCAGACTCCACAGATGCATGCATCTGCAGAACACGCTGTTAATAATTAATATAATTGTATAAACCCCTAGGTATATAAATACACAGATCCTCACATTTTGCCTGCTTCTCTGTAACAAATACCCAAACTGAAACAAATTTAACAAGATACATTATACAAATCTTCAGACAGAAGTTGTATCAAAATTTTAACTATCTTCAGCAAGAAAGAGCTTCTATTTCCAGTAACGCTGGCAGCATATACCGTAGCTAGGCAGCCACATTTATTTTCAATTATCATTTTTGCCTTTTTATACAGCAAAATGAAATGCCTGGTAAATTATACATTTTTGTAAAACACAAACTTGTCTCTTTATTTGCAGCTCAAGTCTTGCAGTATCGTTTTGTCTGCATTAGTTCTAGCTCTTTATGAGAGGCCAATTACTTTTCTTAGCTGTAATATGCAGTGTGATATCTTACTTGCCAGCCCTCACTGAGATGCAGCCTGGTGCAAAGTGACCATGTCTAAGGCTTAGACCTTCAGAGAAAAGGCTGAAGAACCCCAGCACCCTGTTTGCCATAACACCACCCATAATCATTTGCTCCATCTTCAATACCTAAGATTTTCAACCCACCCCCCGCTAAATAAAAGCAGATTTTTGGAGGAAGAAAAAAATGTGTATAGCTGCTCCCCCCAGTCTCCCTTAGAAAGATGCTCTCATGGCAGATGGATCTCAATATGCTGTCTCCCAAATCTTAAGCAACTCTGAAAATATAAAGTTCACTTACACCAATGGGCCATATATATACACCTCTTGATTCCCTGTCTCTTTAACTGGCACTTTGAACTAGTGAACACCTCTTTAATCTTGCCCCATTATCATCCTAATAGTACCTCCCGATATTCGTAAATGTCTAGCAAGACTTTCAGCTATTTGGTATGAAGAAGAAATATCCAGCTAAATTGAGAAGATTACCACATCACCACATAAATCAGTGACAGGCTGCGTGTTATTACAGTTGATTCTTGTTGACAGTTGGCTGTAGGCAGTTGTGTTTCAAATGCCTTTTTTCACTGGGAAATTAAACAAAATTCCATGCAAGATGCAACCCTCCAGTTCAAAAACTGTAAATCCAAAATTAGCATTTCATACTTTAAAAGGTAGCACAGAACAATTTTCCATTGAAAGGTCTGTACAGTTGTCACAAATGGGTGCTTCACACATGACACTAATGCTACTGATGCCTTTTAAGAAAGCCACCTTTCTCTGATATTATTTTCTTCTCCTAATAATCTGCATACACTATAGTTCATCCCTATGGAAAAGAAAGAGAGCTCACTTACTTATCTCTCATATGGGAGCATTATGCTTTCAGCAATTCAGACAGATAGGCTGGATGGGAGGGGGGGGGTGCATTGCCGAATCCTCCGTGATAAGAGGGAATGAATTGTGGCCAGAGAAAGGTTAATCTTCCCTCTCTGAGTCCCTCCTTCCATCTCAGCATAACCTGGAGAGCAAAAGAAAACGCAAGACTTATGAAGTGAAAAGACACACCGGCACAAAACACTGTTCCTACTGGATCATGTAGCGCTTTATATACAATGGCCACACATGACCTAATTAACAAAAAGCTGTTGCTAGAAGTCAGGAAAGCAGCTTGAGTGATACCAGAGAGAAACAGAACTTGCGAAGGAGTTTCTGCTTCCAGCAGCTGCTGATCTGCCATTTTTTGGCTTGGGTATTGCCCACTACTAAGACCATTTTTTAGGGACTCTGGTGTCAGCAAATTGCCCAAGCAGCAGTAGTTGAGACAGAGTGTCGTCCCCTTCTCCAGACAAGTCCCTGACATTGGCTCTGTCTTGGACGCTAGCTTAGAGAAGAACATCACCACCACAAGAAGCTTACAATTTTGGTGATATATATAACATAGCGTATTGAGGCAAATAACTGCAGTGCTTACTCCTAGGCACAGGGTCAGACATATAATGGGGTTTGTCAGCCAGAAGTTGTTATGTGAATCTTCATGCAAATACTTTGCTGGCAGCTAACTGGCTTCTGGCCACAGGGAGTCCAACATACTGTAGTCAGAACTACTGGGTTGAAAACCAAATCACCAGCCAATTGCATCTGGTTCATTTTTCCCCTGTGTTCAAGGGCAGAGGTGTAAGGCCATGGGGACAATAGCCCATGTGAGGATCACCCTTTTTCCCAGTCCAGTCCTCAGAAGGGAGCTAAGGATGGAGATTCCACTTGGTGATCTCTGAGCTTGGTAATCTTGCTGCTTGTAGCTGACAGCAAAATACTTTCATAGTAGCTAGTACCAATAAAATGAAGTATTTCAGTCAATATTGAAATGGTTTCATCTGACTTCATCATCACACATTTTAAACAGCTGCCTCTCTCATTTGCTCATGGCTGGGTCAAGGTGTAGTTTTTACAGCATGTGTCAAACCTTTCCCTGGTTTAACTCTGCTGACAGAACCAGACAGGATGTCCACGAGAGCCTGACCCGATCACCCATGACAGGGCAAAGTGTGTTGCCCATAAAAAAAAAGCTCTTGGTGTTCTACTAACAGTTAGATTTGGACCTGATTACAGACAGAGACTAAATGAATTGCATCAAATAATCAAAGTGAGGTACTGGTTGCTTACCAGTTGCCTTACAGGGGTGAAAAGGACCTGGCCAAGAGGGTGGAAAATGGCAGCATGAGAGAAAACAGTGAATATGACGGAGCAGTGCTCTGTTGCCTATTGAGGAGAGGTTGGAAACAGGCCTAAACTTTGCTGTTGAGTGAGCTGCAGCCTACACAGATGATTGAATGATTTTAGGTAGCATTTGTTCAATGCTGGGAATATTTATACTTAAGATCTGTACAGAATATCATAAAAAGGATTATGCCACTAATACATTCTCTTCTAACTCTGTGAGCACATTTAGTATAGAATCATAGAATCATTAAGGTTGGAAAAGACCTCTAGGATCATCAAGTCCAACCGTCAACCCAACACTACCATGTCTCCTAAACCATGCCCTGAAGTGCCATGTCTACACGTCTTTTAAATACCTCCAGGGATGGCGAGTCTACCACCTCTCTGGACAGCCAAGGTACCTCTCTGGGCAGCCCAGATATCTCTCTGGGCATCCAAGGTATTTTAGTATCTGATTTCCAATTAATATTTCTTGCAAATTTTCAAAACACACAAGAGGTGACCTCACATTTCTGCTTAGGACCAGGTCCTTGGGAAACCAGACAGTGAGACACAAACCAAATTGGCAGTGTGAAGGAGCATAATCCACAGGGAAAACACATTTTCCCATCCACAAAAATGCCCAAAACAAACACAAAGCAGCAAAAACAAAAGCAGCTTTTAAGTACAAAACTGCCCGTTCTGATCAAGATGGGAAACCAAAGTGCATGATCACTAGGGAGAAAAGGCTGAGCTGAATGAGACATTTTTGCCAAGAATAATGCTTGAAATTATGTCTGACGAGAACTGCAATTGCAGGCAGAAGGTGTCTCAGTTTGTATACACAAACAGGTATTTTCTGTCACATGCAAAGCCTAAGAAGTGTGGCATCTACCTCTGCCTTCAGAGAGGAGACAGGTTGCTCACTCCATGGTGCAAGGGAGTCCTCCTCCAGGTCTGTGCTCATGTGCTCATGTAAGGAGGACAAAGAAAGGTTGATTGAGAGGAGGGAGGTTTGGGAGCACATGTGCACCCTCACCCCAACTACAGGAAGGCAACATGGGTGCCAGGGTCTGACAAAAGAAACATGAGGGCTTTGCTTGAAGAGGAGCCCAGCAGCAAAGCCCAGCTGCAGCAAAGCCGATGTTGTGCCAAGGTATCCCTCTGGATCAAATGGCCTTGCAAAACAAGTCAGTAAACTCACACAAAGAACACATCAACAGCCAAAATGATTTTTAAACAGAGAAGGTGAGGCAATCTGGGGCAGTGGCAGCAAGAGCACGTGAAGGAAGGAAGCACGGGATGCCCAGCTGGCAGTCATGGCAGAGCAGGTCGCACAGGTTTAGAAATTAAAAGTCTTCATCTGCCATTCCCTGGCATGTCATTCTTTAAAACTTTTGTTTCTCAAAAACTTCTGGTTTTGGCATCCTTACAGACATTGTGTAAAGGGGAGAATCACCATGTTTGTTGTTTCAGTGAATATAAAGGGTGCAAGCAACCCTTCCCCTCATCTGGCGTAATTTTTTGCACAGCCCAGGTGATTACATCTCAACAGTAACTTTTGTACCAAACCCAATAAGATGCAATGAAATCATAGTGCTTCTTTCACAGAAGCATCCAGCTTTGACTGGAAGATTACACTCAGCTTTGGATCGTAGGCCAGGGATGTCATAAGAACAAGTCCATTATTCCACAAATGAAGGGAAATATTTTACAAATTTTAGCTGAAATAAGTAAAGAAGTGAAATAAATCTGTAAACCATCAAATGGTGCATCTGTTTGTAATAATTATCATGCATGAAATATCATGTTAGTTGAGCAACATAATTCTTTTTGTGTTTTGGGATTTCCTATTTTGCATCCTTTTGCCTACAGATCTAGATCTCCAGAGCACATAATTTTTTTTTCGTGCTGCTGCATCTAAATGCTTCTTGACAGGAAATTTTTCCTTTCAAAGTATTGTTCATGTGGCTGTGTTTAGAAAACACAGTTCAAATACTGTTCTTCACTTTGTTCTTACAAGTTGTGAGTAATACCCAGAATTGTTCACATGGCAAGAGCTGCGCTCATGACAGGAGTCTTGAAATAATGTCAGCTGGCCGTCGCTCACAAGGCTCGAGTATTGCAGTCTCTCCTGACTCCAGGCTTTTCAGTATCAGCAGCTGAAGCTGGATTTAACTGCTGGCGAAATAACAGAGGTATGCAGGCTTAATGCACTGTCTTGAGTTGGGGTGCCCAGAAAACTCTTCAGGAAAAAAAATAAATTTCTAAAATATCCTAGGGGATATGAGAATCAGAGCTGAAATTTAGTATTTTCCAACTGCTCTCACCCTTCCTCCTGGGACTGCCGTTGATCTTTGATCACTTTCTTCATTTACAAACGCTGACATCTCGCCATTCTCTTCCCACTCCGTATCATTAATACAAATCTGGAAACAATGGCTTTCTCACTGCTAAAACATTGCAACATCCCACTATTTGTTTCCTCTTCTAAAATGGATCATTCATTATAACCCATATCCCCCAAAGAATTTTATCACTTGAAACCTGTTTGCAATGGTTCTAAAGTAGCTGGAAAATCATCTCGGAAATTTCTGCACACACTGGAGCCGACTTCTCCTGGAAGCCCAATAAAGTGCTGAGTCCCTCTGCAGGCAATATTCATTTTTCTTCTTTCTGATGCAGTCTCCAGCAATAACACCTGCAGCTGTGCATGATCCATTTTTTTGCTGCTGAAATTCACTGCTCAGCTGCATTACCTCTTGCACCCACTTCATCTCGGAGAGCTGCGATAATTGCCTTCTTGCTTCATTTTACCCACCACCTCCATGCTTATCGCAGAGGTCAGCTTTTGTTTTCTCTCTTCTATAACCAACTTGTTATTTGCTGGTTTCTCTTGCAAGGAGCAGGCTGCTGCTCCCTGGCTTCTGCCCCATTCCTGTTTCCAGTGCATTTGTGCACCTCCTTTGAGTGTTTCCTCCAAAAAGGACATCTCTACCTCTCAGCATTTGAATGTAGTATTTTACTTTGTTTTCCAGGGCCCCCAGAAGCAGAGGATTTGGGTGAATGCTGGCCTGTGTCATGGTGTATCACTGTAGTGCTAAACATCACACAGCCCCTCGCTCGCTTCCCCTGCAGTGGAATGGGAAAGAGAATCAGAAGGGTAAAAGTGAGACAACTCACGGGCTGAGATAGAGACAGTTTAATAGGTAAAGCAAAAGCTGCACTCACAAGCAAAGAAAAACCAGGAATTCCTTCACCCCTTCCTATGGGCAGGCAGGTGTGCAGCCATCTCCAGGAAAGCAGGGCTCCATCATGCCTAATGGTGACTTGGAAAGACAAATGCCATCACTCCGAATGTCCACCCCTTCCTCCTTCTTCCCCAGCTTTATCTGCTGATCATGACGCTATAAGGTGTGGGACATCCCTTGGGTCAGTTGGAGTCAGCTGTCCCAGCCACATCCCCTCCCAGCTCCTTGTGCCCCCCCAGCATCTCCCTGGTGGGGTGGGGTGAGGAGCAGGAAGGGCCTCCACTGTAAACCCTGATCAGCAGGAACAAAAACAGCCTTGGGTTATCAACACTGTTTCCAGCACAAATCCAACACACAGCCCCATACTAGCTATTGTGGAGAAAATTAACTCTACCCCAGCCAAAACCAGCACAATCACCAAAATAGGTTTACCTGCAGTTTGAGAGCAGAATGAGCTGGGATTTTCCCAAAAGAATGGGCAGCCATTAGAATTGTGGGGGTTTTTGTAATAAACTAAATAGATATAACAAATTAACTTCTTTTTACTTCAGAAAGGTTATGCAACCTTGTAGTGTTAAAATACATTGAAGGTGAGGCTTGGGACCTAAACTGCCTAACTGCTGCTGGAAAGAAAGAAATGCCAACTAGAAAAAAAAATCTTGCAGAAAATATCCTATGGCTGCTGCTAACAGTGCAGATAGCTATAGATATGCAATATTTACCATCAGGGAAGCTCAGATCTGATCTTCCCTTTGAACTATTCACAGTCAAGAATAAACCCCAATGTCAGTAGATGCATGGGTGAAAATTCAAAGTGTATGAAAGGGCAACCACCCCTCACTTTTTTACAAGTCACCAAAATATCTAAATACCATTGGAGACACTTTAAAAAAAGATGCAGGTGGTCAAACTCTAGGCTAACCTAGAGAATTGAGGAGGAGTTTTTCTGAGGACATATCATATTTTGAAATAACAGCAAATTCTGGGCAACTGAGTTATGGCTAATAAGGTCTGGAAAGCACAGGCAAAACCACGCTTACTAAAATCAGTCTCAAAGTGTTGCTCACAAATTGTCACCAAAGCACTGTGAGAGGAGTGCAGACAGGCAACTTCTGCAGAGCTACTAATGGCACTCTTACTTCCAGGGGCTTTTGGCAGATATTATGTACCTGTTTCCCTATTTGAAAATGTGCCTCTTCATGTAAAACAAGAGATCTTCATGTTTTTAAATAACACATACACTCTTGTAAAATATCTCCTTTGTTTAGGTGAGCTAGCCATCGAGCAGGGGTGATGCTGTCTGGAAATACAGGTGTTTCCTGGAAATACAGGTGTTTTCAGCTTTTCAACCCATGGCAGTGCAATGCAGTTGAACTTCCTAACCAATTATAATTCATTATAATATTAACAGCAACACTGACCATGCACACTTATATAAAAAAAACAATTCCTTGTTGTTGCTCAATGCTAGCAGGAAGCCCATGCAGGCTGGGTGTCCACACACTCAGGACACCAGGACAAAGGAGAATGGCTTCATCCTGAGGCCACCAGTCCAGCAGGAGAGGTACAGTCTAGTCTCACATTTGCTGCCAGCCAACCCGGCAACCCTGAGTCACATTGCTTTTTTTTTCCCCTCCCACAATTGTCTATTTAAATCTGAATCTCTGTGAAACAATAAATGTTTTTCTTCAATGGGGTGTGAGTGGTTCCTGCCACTATGGGACTTGTGTTTTGTCTGGGACCTTGAGGTACTGTGGTAAGAGATCAAGCAGAAACAGCTGGCAGGTGAGAAGCAGCTCCTCTTAACTTCAGCAGAAATCTTCTGATTTCAGAAGGTTGTTTTAATCCAAGAGAGCAAAATATACTTGGGTATCATCCAAGTCTGAGCATCCTGTGCTATCTCCGTTTCTTAAGATGAGTGAAAAGGCAGCCTGTGGTACCACAGTGGGTGAATTTGGGTTTTGCAAATGACTTTATTTCTTTGTCCAAGAGAGCAAGTTGGGAGGCATCTTTTCATGAAAGGTCCGTGAACACGCCAGCTGCCTCTCACTTCTCATTTTGCTTTTAAAAAACAAGCCGTAGACTGTGCAATGCCGCATGACATTAATGCGCAGAGCTTCCTGAGCCCAGCGGGACCTCAACCACTGCCATTTGAGTAGCAGACAGATGCCAAAAAAATCTGAAGAGCTATCGGGGCGTGCGGTGGCTGCTCCGCATCTGACACCTGCAACGCGGGTCCCGGTGGAAAGCCCCAAGGCCAGCTCGAAAGCATGGCCAGCAGCCTCAGCAGCAGGTCTGCTGCCACGTTATGTCCCTGCTCATCCCCCACATGGAGGGGATGTTTAGGGCCAACTCTCAGGGACTAAACCCTCCAAGCATAAACATCTCCTTGCATAGGTCCCATAGGGCAACTTGTGCCAACACAGCATGAACCACCCCACAGCTGCCGGCAGCAGGGATGTGACAGGGGATGTAGCTCATTGCTTGTTGCAGGCAGAGCTGCTGGCCACATGTCCAGGGCAAGAGCATGACCCACTGAGCTGCTGCCTGTGCCTGGGGACAGCTGAACCCCAGCCTGGACAGGATGTGTCCGTGGAGCTCCTTCCCCCTGTGCCTCATGCCACCTGCATTTGAGGGCTCCACTGTTGCACTTAGCACATCTGCAAGGCCCCATCATGGCTAAATTACTATTTTACACTTCACATGCATGGACACGAGGAAGCCCCACTTCTCCCCCAGGTACTTATTACTTTATACCTGTTTCTGCCTCCGAAACATGTCGGTACTGCTTAATGTGGCTGTCCCTGCGGATGTGAGCAGGGTGTGTGTTCAACTTCTCATCTGAAATATTTGCATGAGTGGCTGGTTTCTTCTCTGCCCCACTGGGGAGAGGAGTATCTCTCTCTCACTTCTCTATTTTGTTGTGATCTATAGAAGTAAGTTCAAAAGGGCAGGAACAAGGGTCTGACATCCTGATGCTTTGACTCACGCTCATGAAGTTACTGGTGCCAGTATGGCTACAGCTGCTCACTTCCCACCCAGACTCTTTAATTTCTGTTCCTTTGCCACACTTGACGATAAACAATAATGAGCTTTTACATTCCCTTGCTGTCTACTCCATGTCCCACAGACACAGGAAAACATATACCCACCCATACATACATATACACACACATATACATGAAATTTATCAGGTAATTTCTGGAAAAAAAATTAATATATCTACTCTGAAGATATGTGTAGGTTGTGTCCTTCAGCCTTACTGGCTTTTAAAAAGCTAGCGATCATAGTGTAATATCTTTTACCAGATTAACATAAAAACTTGGTGCTAAAGAGCTTTTTCTTCCTCCTTTTGCACCAAAGACCATGGTTTGCACTCTACATTTGTTAGCCCAATAAAAGTTGCGTTATGCATGTTACCTTAAATTCCCCATTCTCCAGCACAGAGCAATCTGCCTCTGTGCATCACACTCCCAGTCTTCATGTCTGAGAACCTATAAAGAGATTGCCAAGTAAAATGTGAACGCTGCACTCCATTCTCACTCACTAAAACTTTGTTGAATTTGCCTAGTTTTACACCTATTATAGCTCAAAGACTTTTCTCCTGTCCCCTGCAGGGCTGTGGAAGCAGCAAAAGCATCAGAGAAGGCAAATCTTCAGACCAGCTCACCACTTTCTCCCTTTAAACTGCTGAACAGAAGTATTAAGGCCTCAAAGTTTTATTTTTCTCTGGGTTTTTTTGTTTGTTTGGGTTTTTTTTCCCTCCTGTCACCGGCTACTGCAATTCAAAATGCCTCATATGTATCAGCAGCTTTAGTCACACTGATAATGCAGATTCCCCAGCAAGATACTCAGAATGAGCCTTCTGTATGGTTTTCTTCTAACACCAAGAGTACAGAAAATTTTAATCTAAGAATTTACTTCATTCTCTTGTTTGAGTTTTCATTTTCCCCAAATAGCAAGGAAAAAAAAAAGAGATTAAAAAAAAAAAGAAACACAATTTCTATTGCATGGAAAATGCCTGAGGGGAAATTCAGAACTAACTTGTAAAGGCAGATTTTGAAGTTGCAAAATCCGAACATAATTTGGCCCAATATTTTGTTTTGGTGTTTGGCTCAGTGAAAAAAACAGGACATGTTTTTTCCTGCCTAGGAATTATTGTTAAAATGAAAAATGAGTTTTCTCAGACAGAAAAGTATCATTGCTGCAAGCAAGCTTGAACAATGCTAAATCTCAGTCATGCGTAAAACCCAAGAAGTGGCCAAAAAAGCACTTTTCTGAGAAAGCTGGTGATCCCTGTTTTGGAAGGTTGTGCGGTACCCAAGGCCAGCTCGCGTTACCAGTACCGACTGTGGAAATTGTTCACCTTGAAATAATGTCTGCCTAATTTGTAGCGGTTAATATCTAATGGCATATAATTTTATATCCCAGCAACACTTTGTAGTAGTTTTAATTAAACCTGACTTGCAACGATGTGGGAAGCAGTGATCTGATAGGTGCAAGGCTGGAGCCACAGCCTGTGATGAGTGGGGCCAACAGCAGCAGCATTATCCCATGTGTGCTGGCACAGGCGTGCCTGGCAGGACCCCCATCCTCTTTTCCTAAGTACGCATATTAATTCAGAGTCCTGTCAATCAGGACTCATTACTATGGTAGTGGTGGGTCTAAACTAATCAAGAGCCACTCACCCCTCTCTGTGAGCATGGGCAAAGAAGCCCGTCGCCAGAACCTGCTGCAGAGCTCCTATAGACCAAGAGAGCAGGGAAAGCATGCGATAGAAAGTTAATGATGTATTAAAAATGCTTGTTAATTAATAAGATTTTTAATATTATAGCTTTTTCTTGCACTGTAACAGGTATGCAAGTGGTAGGAGGCCTGGTCACAGGTGGAATGGGCAGCTACCACCTCCTTGCCGCCTGGCACAGCCATTATTTCTGCCTTTACAACCCCTACACATCCTCCAACAAGGCCAGGAAATAAAAAGTCCCATATGTTACAATGCACCCTGAATATATTGTGTAACAGCAGCTTAGACGTCATTCAGGCATTAAAACAGAGAATTTTATGGGCCTAAAACAGATCTGTGCACCTTACTAGCATTTGAGCCTCTGCATAGGAAAATCCACAGCAGTTTTAACCAAAGGTCCACAGCTATCAAACCTCCGTCTCGCGGGAGGCAGCTGAGCTTCAGTGTGCAGAGTCTCGAGGCAATTCTCTATCTGCTTCTGAATTTGTTTTGCAAGTGCAGTATGTCTCTCTCCATGTGCCATTAAGAGCTCAATTCTTTTATTTGTGCCCCCCCGCCTTTTTAAAACATCATGTTTATGCAAGTGGACAGGAGGCTTTCATATCTGGGTCACACGTTTGCTGGAGGTCATTGAAAGGCTACAAAATGGAGCATGCCTAATTCTGCTATTTCAGAAGTTTTCTCACATGTACTCAAGACAATTACGCCTATTAAATGAGTTCATTATATTTCAGAAATCCTTTGAAATTCTGACATACCAAAAAATATGCTGAACTCCTTCTATTCCTTCTAATGACTCTACAAATGCTCTAATCCGAGGAGGTGCAGGGGACTGGAGCTTGGCTGCCTGTGACATGGCCAATGTATTAAGTGTGTCCTGACTCCATTGCAAGCTGAATGAACTAAGTAAAACAAAGCACCAACATCCATCAAGTGACCTTTTGCAGTGTCACTGTCATTGGCCCAAGTGCCACTCCACTGAGAATAATTTAGAGACATGGGATCACTGATGGTCTCTAGGAGCTGTGGGGTTTGTGACAGGACGGGACATACAGGGCATTCCCAGGACTGAGAATTGGCTCAGAACTGAGCTGTGAACTTCAGGGATGCAGCAGAAAAGCAGAGGTGGGCTCCATGTGTCCTTGTGAACTCCTGCACGCTGCTCTGGGGGCTGCTGTGTGGGACCTCCTGGTTTCTGCCCTCCCAAAGGAGCATGGGGGATATAAAAAGACATTTCTTAGCCTAAGGCTCACACGGAGGAAGAGGGCACAACTGACCCTTGGAGCACAGGTGGAACCATCCTATTGGGAAGTAGCTTTTCCCAGAATGAAAGGTCTTGACAAGCCTGGTGGCCTTCTATGACAAAGTGACTTGCCTGGTTGACATAGGGCAGGCAGTGGACGTTGTCTACCTGGACTTCTCCAAGGCCTTTGATACGGTCCCCCATAGTCTCCTCCTGGAGAAATTAATGTGTTATGGCCTAGACAAGTGGTCTGTGCAGTGGGTGGGGAACTGGCTGACAGGCTGCACCCAAAGGGCGGTGGTAAATAGCTCCTTTTCCAAGTGGCAACCTGTCACAAGTGGAGTCCCCCAGGGATCGATATTGGGCCCAATGTTATTCAACATCTTTATAAGTGATCTGGATACCGGCATCAAGTGTAGTCTGATGAAGTTTGCTGATGACACCAAGTTGAGTGGGGAAGTAGACGCTCCAGAAGGGAGAGCTGCTCTGCAGGGAAATCTGGATAGGCTGGAAGAGTGGGCCAACAAGAACCTTATGAAGTTCAACAAGGACAAGTGTAAGGTCACGCACCTGGGAAAACATAATCTGGGAGTGCAGGACAGGCTGGGATCCACCTGGCTGGAGAGCAGCTCTGTGGAAAGGGACCTGGGGGTCCTGGTGGACAGGAAGCTCAACATGAGTGAACAGTGCGCTGCTGCGGCCAAGAAGGCCAACAGGATGCTGGGTTGCATCAAAAAGGGCATCGCCAGCAGAAAGAAAGAAGTCATTATCCCGCTCTACTCAGCGCTTGTCAGGCCACACCTGGAGTACTGTGCACAGTTCTGGTTCCCGCTGTACAAAAAGGATGTGGACAGGCTGGGAGGGGTCCAGAGAAGGGCCACCAAGATGATCAGAGGACTGGGAAGCCTGCCATATGAGGATAGGCTGGGAGAATGGGTTTGTTCAGCCTTGAGAAAAGGAGGCTCAGAGGGGATCTCATCCCCATGTACCAGTACTTAAGGGGTAGCTACAAGGAAGATGGAGACTCCCTTTTTACAAGGAGTCACATGGAGAGGACAAGGGGCAATGGACACAAGTTGCTCTTGGGGAGATTCCGATTGGACACCAGAGGGAAATTTTTCACAGTGAGGACAGTCAACCATTGGAATAATCTCCCCAGGGAAGTGGTTGACTCGGCCACGTTGGACACCTTCAAGAGTTGTCGGGACAGGGTGCTGGGCCATCTTGTCTAGACTGTGCTTTTCCTAGGCAGGTTGGACTAGATGATCCCTGAGGTCCTTTCCAACCTGTGATTCTGTGATATTCAAGGGTGCTGAGCATCACTAACTCCCTTGTGAGTAAACAGGATCTGTGGGTGCCCAGTCATTGCAATTACACCCCACAAATGCTTAGGCATCTCACATTAACCACATTTGAGTACTTATTTGTAAGGAGTACTACAATACATGCTAATAAAAGTTAATAGTTTATTGTTGCAATGTTAATACCACACAAAGGTGATGTCATGGGATGCTTTGGCATTAAAAAGTTGTGGGAACCTACAAAAAGCAATACTTTAAAATATTGCTTAGGGTAGCATGCCCCTGAGCAGCACTATCATTTCTGGGGAGCTCTGTATATCCACTGTAGCAATTTGGAAATTAAAATGTACACAAGACGATAGCTCATTAAGAAGTGTTTCTTCTCGGCGGGTAAGAGAGCATTTATCATTGTTGGCCCACACCAACAATCAGCTTTGGACAGAAGCCACCTCTACTAATGAATGGGAGGGAACAGTTCTTAATCTCTCCAAGATATCTTATCAATTGATTTTGAATCATGTATGGTAGGTTTTATTCTCCCAGAATTACGATACTCCTTAAGTGCCAGAAGAAACCTTTTTTTTTTTTTTGTATGGCTTTGTCTCCTGACACTATGTCATTTTGTCTTGACACCATAGCAGTCTCCCTGCAGACTGTCTGCTATTGTCTCCCATTATCCTTGTCTCCCTGGACTTGCATTGCCCTGCTTTCCCTATTATCATACTAACTCAGATTTAAACAAACAAGAGGGAGTGGGGGGAATAAACCATCTGATATCTTTAATTTTAGCTACAAAATATTAAATAAAATGGTTTGCAACTCTGATATTGTGAGAATTACCTCACTTAAATTGATTATGTTTATTCCGCTCTCGCCTGAGAGTCGTGTAAAGCCCTTGAACGCTATCTGCATATGATGGCAACCAGAAGGCATTATACTGCCATTGAAGAGCAAGAGCCTTTGATCAGGTCCTCAGGAAATACTTCCTCCATCTTCCTGAAGTGTAACTTTAGACCAGGCTCTACCAAGGCCACTTCACTCTTTTGTGCATCCCCTAGAGCTCACCAGTGAATGAGCTGAAATCTGCACTGTTTCCCTTACTAGATGGCATGTGTCAAGGATCCCTACGATCACTTTTATTACTTTCTTTATCTAAAGAGCTCCTTGCAGGAGCCCAGGGTTTCAGCGGTCATGAAAAGAGCATAGCTGGAATATAACAGTATTTTATACCCTTTGGGTGAGACAATTAACTGAGGCCCATTAGCAGTCGCAGGCCTGGATCCTGAGCAATAGCAAAGAAGTGTCAGATCTCCCTCGGGAAAAGGGAAAGACCAGTCTCCTCCTGGAACTCACCCACATGCAGGAGAAAGGCAGGATAAAAGTAGAACAAAGCAATATGTTTTGCTGCATCTACCACTCTTTTGAGACTTGCTCTTGATGGAGAGCTGCTGAAGTCTGGTGGCTCTGGCCCACTGTTGTGCCACATGTTTTAAAGGACAGCAGTGGATATTTTAAGGGACCTGGGTGGTTGGAAGCCAGTAGCAGGTCTCCTACACTCCTTCAAAGAGCTCATATAGCTCCATCGAGGGTTCAATCCAGCTCCTTCAGAAATCAAAAGAGATGTTGTGATTGGTGCCGTTAGGCAGATCCTTCACAGGACCTATTCCTGGTGCTGTTAAGCCACTAAGGATTTAGTCCCAGGCACAAGCAGAGAATGAGGGGAGAGCAGAAAAATGCAGCATGAAAGAGAAATCAAACACTTTCTTTTGCTTAGCTACTATGGATTTCAGGATCTGAGCCTGGTATAGGAAGGACCATATTCAGCAAGGAACACAGTAGCGGCAAGGTGAAGTCCCATGGCTCAGCGCTAGATTGGGGAAGGCAAGGTGGTTCCTTGTACCCAAGAAGCCTAGAGGGTGAGCAGAGGGACCCGTCAGGAGCTGGCAGCTCTCGCAGCATGGGGTGCTGCCAGAAGCAACGGCGGGAGATTTAAACTGCCCCTAGGGAGCGCAAGCAACCACCACAGGCAAACAAGGCATGGTGCATCAGAAGGGCATGGCACAGCAGCAACGAATCCTCCTGGGGGCCATCACAGGTCAAATGAAGCACATGATTGGGAAAAGCCAACATAGCTTCACTAAAGGCAGATCGTGCTTGACAAACCTGGTGGCCTTCTATGACAAAGTGACTTGCCTGGTTGACATAGGGCAGGCAGTGGACGTTGTCTACCTGGACTTCTCCAAGGCCTTTGATACGGTCCCCCATAGTCTCCTCCTGGAGAAATTAATGTGTTATGGCCTAGACAAGTGGTCTGTGCAGTGGGTGGGGAACTGGCTGACAGGCTGCACCCAAAGGGCGGTGGTAAATAGCTCCTTTTCCAAGTGGCAACCTGTCACAAGTGGAGTCCCCCAGGGATCGATATTGGGCCCAATGTTATTCAACATCTTTATAAGTGATCTGGATACCGGCATCAAGTGTAGTCTGATGAAGTTTGCTGATGACACCAAGTTGAGTGGGGAAGTAGACGCTCCAGAAGGGAGAGCTGCTCTGCAGGGAAATCTGGATAGGCTGGAAGAGTGGGCCAACAAGAACCTTATGAAGTTCAACAAGGACAAGTGTAAGGTCACGCACCTGGGAAAACATAATCTGGGAGTGCAGGACAGGCTGGGATCCACCTGGCTGGAGAGCAGCTCTGTGGAAAGGGACCTGGGGGTCCTGGTGGACAGGAAGCTCAACATGAGTGAACAGTGCGCTGCTGCGGCCAAGAAGGCCAACAGGATGCTGGGTTGCATCAAAAAGGGCATCGCCAGCAGAAAGAAAGAAGTCATTATCCCGCTCTACTCAGCGCTTGTCAGGCCACACCTGGAGTACTGTGCACAGTTCTGGTCCCCGCTGTACAAAAAGGATGTGGACAGGCTGGGAGGGGTCCAGAGAAGGGCCACCAAGATGATCAGAGGACTGGGAAGCCTGCCATATGAGGATAGGCTGGGAGAATGGGTTTGTTCAGCCTTGAGAAAAGGAGGCTCAGAGGGGATCTCATCCCCATGTACCAGTACTTAAGGGGTAGCTACAAGGAAGATGGAGACTCCCTTTTTACAAGGAGTCACATGGAGAGGACAAGGGGCAATGGACACAAGTTGCTCTTGGGGAGATTCCGATTGGACACCAGAGGGAAATTTTTCACAGTGAGGACAGTCAACCATTGGAATAATCTCCCCAGGGAAGTGGTTGACTCGGCCACGTTGGACACCTTCAAGAGTTGTCGGGACAGGGTGCTGGGCCATCTTGTCTAGACTGTGCTTTTCCTAGGCAGGTTGGACTAGATGATCCCTGAGGTCCTTTCCAACCTGTGATTCTGTGATATTGATAAAAGAAATCCTTTCAACCCAAGCATTCTCATGGAGTGTAGTGCCTGCTCTGATACATGGATTTCCACATATGAATACTCATTATAATAGACTCTAGGAGAATGTCACATAAGATGTCAAAAGTGAGAAGCAACATGTTAGAAGGGTACTGCTTGGAAATGAAGCCCTGCTTTTATTGGGTAGCTGATCTGCTAAAAGCAGTTATTTGAAATATCTGCAGATCATTGGGATCCATGAATAATTGCTATCTGCACATCTCAAATCCTTTACAGTTTTGCTGTTAGACATAGCTGTGCATGCCTATAAATAGTAGAGCAATGTCGCTCACTGCATAATACAGTCTCTGTGTTTTTACAACTCATCATGAACTTCTATGTAATTTATTTTTTATTGAAGAATTCCAATTAATGGCTTCCTGGTGATTTTAAAGCCTCAAATTATCAGTCTCTGAAAACAAAGCAGAGAACATAATTATCATAAACCGAGAATTTTTCATTTTGAAGCTTATCTGTTTGTGCTAAGTATCTTGTCTGTAAGTAATTAGTGCCTTTATTTTTTCCAGTAAAAATAATGACCATTCTATGCTGCACATCCAAATTTTGTTAACTGCTAGATGTACTGTATACATTATATTTGAAAATGCACCACCTTGGACCAGCTTTAAAGTATTTCGTCAAAAGATAATGGTAACAACGAAATACATCTGTTTGTCAGAATAAATTATATGACATTAAAAAAAGCTATTATATCTTTTTCTCTTCTAAGAGTAAAAGCCTTTCAATAATATGCACTTATTTATTACTATGGCAGCATAGGATGACGGTTAGCTGCTTTTCAGCTATTTATAATTCCCAACTGCTGATCAGAACTGATCAGCCAATCGTATATACTTACAGAGCACCCTTTATGTGGATATCTCAGTCTTTACTGAGACATCTTTGCTTTGTGCTTAGTGTGTGCAGGAGTTCAAATCCAGAGGCAAACCGAACCAATGCTGGGAACAGTCGAGGTAGGTAACAGGAGAAACCTGCAGCATTCTCTCACAAGCACTCCTTGTAAAGGAGGAGTTTAAACCTGACACGCGATATGGTGAAATCCTGCTCCTGACTGGCACCTGGGGAACTGCAGTGGAAGGGGAGCAGGTATATTTACAATCACTCTAGTGCCAAGAGCAGATTTGTGCCACTAGTGTTTCAATGGTGCACAGACCTTCACACAAGCTTCCTGCACAGTCTCCCTTGGCTGTGCAGTGTCTTGCCTGGAGTTGGGACAAGTCATCCCACCTGCAAACAGAACCAATCAGTTTATAACCCAGAGTGCAAGGACTCATCCTGCCTGCCATCATTTAATTGTTGCATAGCCCTCATTAGACTCGAACAATTTCTGTACTGTGCAGCCCCCCGCAGATACATCAAGATTCCCCTACAGCTGAGCACTACAAGGATGGAGAGAGACCTTGGCGCGGGTCTCTGGTCCCACATTTGCTCTAAACATACAGAGCATCCTCTAAGCCACAGACGAGGGTGGGAACCAAGCCCTAAATGAGGATGAGTATACCATGTACCAGCCATACTCAATATTACCACAAGTCTAATACACACAACCCTTCTTTATTTCCCTGTCTTGTACAGTAATGGCTTTTCTATTGTGGCTCACATCAAGAGAAGAAATCACATAGTCAATAATCCAGTAGCAATGCATGTTGGATAAAGCAAGGAAGAATGAATTAGGAAGGCAATGAGGACGCTTCCCTACAAGAACACACTCCTGGTGATCTGTGGACTCTCCTTGAGAGCAAGCTAATTTCCAGCTTACTCCAGACTGTTAATCAAATAACACTACCAGCCTAAGATAGGCTGGTCTCTACCAGGCACTGCACCCTCTCCAATGCCTGCAAGCAGCTATGAAGCAACTCCCTGCTTTTACTTTTATAAGGGATCCTACTGATTGCAGTAGAAAATTCCTAAGGAAAGTGAATTTTAAAATGAACCTAAGGTAAAATATTAACTCAATTTTATACTGTAGAAAATCATGTCTTAAAAAATCTTAAGTCAAATTAGAGTAACATCTCTTACCAGCTCCCCTCTCATCTCATTGGCTGCTCCTTGCTTTGTGACTCCTGTGCACCATCCCCACTTCTTACAGTGGTTGGGTGGTGAATGTTTATTTGACATCTGAAGGGGGTTTATGGTCCCTTCCCAGCTTGACCACAGCACAGATCAGAGCTGGTGATTGTCCAGCCCCAGCTCACATATCCTGCATCCTTGAACCAAGATCCTCACCTTCACTTCTGAGTTCCCTCTCATTTTGGCAGACATCCAGGCCAGCTACTAAAATAAATCTTTTTTTTTTTACCCTCCCCAGTTAGCCCTGACCTTCTACTGGTGAAAGGTAGTAATAGTGGTAGTGTTTCTTGGCTTTTATGCTAACTGTGCAATCCACCCTGAGTCACCTCACCCCACGTCTCCTAACCACATATGCAGGCTGCAGGATGAAGGAGAGAAGTGCCACAACTTGCCGTCTGCCTCACAGTCTCTTTGCTTCCAGGCACTAAGTAAATGTCAGCTTTTTTTACTGTGTTACATACATTGTTAATTTTAAAAAGAAATCCAATATCATTGTTTTTCATGCTAGCTGAGGTGATTCTGAAATTTAATAAAGATAGTGGAATTTTTTATTAATGGCAACCAGGGTTTAAAGCTAGCACTAACTTTCTGTAGCGGCAAGACAGGAGAACAGATAATAGGAGGTCATTCTTATCTTGTTACATTACTACTGTCTTCAGTCACAACTTCAATGGCAAAGAATTCAAACACATCACTATTGCTTTGCTGACTTAACGTAAAAAATACTGGCACAATGCATTGTATCCAAAGTATCTAAAAATGTTTCAGGGAAAGGGACTTCCCAAGTACCTAAAAATATTAGGCCCAATAATGTTTTCTAGAAAGCAAAAATGCAACAGCAAGGAAATTATGTGAAATACTCTTTCCTGACTGGGTGTTTATATCACTCCAGATCTGTCAGGAAGGGACAAATTACAGGTTATCAGGGTAGGAATGAAGTCAGAGCATCCTGCAGCGTAAGCCTGCTTTGGTGGCAGTCCATTCCCCATGGGAACCCCTTGTCCAGCAGGTACCCAACTGCATTACAGAGCCAAGCTGGGAGGTGCATCACTCATGGGGAAATTACTATACCATAATTTTTAGTATTTGCATAGAGTAGATACCAGTATGACCTTTGCCTTCCATGACTGTAGCTTTGTGGTCTGCCACCACCACATAAAGGAAGAAAACTAAGAGGAAGAATGTGAAAAAAATATTTTTCTTTGAAAGTATATTTTCTTTATGGCTGTTATTGGAAAAAAAATATTCTACATTCAAACTATGCTGTGTGGTACTCGTTCTTTCAACTTTGTTGTTGTAGAAGGGCTCCCCAGGTCTCACCCATGTCTAAGGCCAAAGTAAGTAAGATCCTTCCTCTCCCCTAACTCTTTCATTACTAAATCAGCAGTTTATCTCTTCTCCCAAGGCCACCGTTGAGTGGCCACCTTACAGCACATTTACAGTCAGCAGAAAATCCAGGAAAGTCAGCCAGTGGCCACCCACACAGCATGTGGGACCCAGAGTACCAGCAAAAGGCTCATCCATCTCCTAGACAAGTCACCTAACAACCAAGCAAATGCTTTTCCTGTGCCTGTTTGTCAATACATAACCAAATAAGTGCAAAAGCAAGAACAGTATCTGCTTACTCTACAGTGATGTTATCCCACCAACAGTTGTATGCATCCTTGTATATAAAAGGTACCACAACTGCTCCTGAGGTTGTACGGGAGGGTTGTTATGAAAAGCAGGGAGTAGACACCCCTACAAAGTGAAATCCTAAAGAGCCTGCCCAACTCCAATGTCACACATGCTTTGATTTTGGCATCTGTATCTTCCTATCAGTAAGGCCTTAGCTTAACAAGAAAAATATGCCTTTCCCCCACCCTCAGGCTTCCAAGTCTGGCTTCTTGATGTTCAGAAGCCAAAGAGATCCCAGAATCTACTTCAGTGTGTATTCTTGTTCAGAGGAAGTTTAGCCTCAGGTTTTGCCTCTGCCAGCACTACATGCTGATATTGGGAAATATCAGAGATTACAGAGAAACCAAGAGCAGAACTTCTGCAGGAAGACTGAAAAATATGAATGAATGACTCTCTGCAGAATGACCCCTTCTTTCTGCAGACTTGCATTTCTAAGTTAGATTTGTCACATATTTTTCCAACTTGTCACTGCAAGCAAGGAACCTGCTGGAGCAAGAAGTTCACTGGGTTTTCCCAAATATTCTCCATACAGTCGTTGCCTCTCTCCCCAAACACTGTCAGTATGATTCAGGGCAGAGCTTCCAGGCTGGCAGGCAGCGGTTTATGCTGGATCACCCTAGATGCAGCAGCAGAAGTCACTGGAAACTTTGGAGCTAGAAATGGAAATTTGCAGTAATATGTGATAATGAGGAAGACTGCTCTTGTCTCTGCTGCAGAAGCCTGACCTTTTAACAGAGCAAATGTCAGGGAGAGATACACAAATGGGTTTAGGCCAGTATCAGTTGCTTTTCTGTGGGGGGTGCTCATGCAGGCACAGGTAGAGCAAGGGATTTGCAGCCACTGTACACGCAGAAGGGGCACCTGAGGTCGCTTTTGGAGAAAGTAGCCCTGGAAATCATACTCCTAAGTGTAAGGGGCCAGATCCTTACAACAGAAAAATGGACTGTGCATACCCCTGTTTAAACATGCCCTTGGTGGCACCTCACACCACCAGTTCACACAGAGCACACAGTGCACTGCCTTTCCGCTGGTCTCGTCTTCCTTCTTAATCTGCTTCACCCAGAACACTTCTGGTTTCCAGAGATGCGAGAAAGGACTAAGCTTGCGAGTGGGTCTGAGGGAGATGAGTAAAGTTGTGGACCAGAGTCAAAAGCCAGAAGGGAAGCTGGCTCTGGAGGGATGCAAATCCATTGCTTGGGATTCAGGGCCTAGCTTGTGACCCATCACCTGCACATATGGAACATCTGGGTGTCTGCACATACTCTTCTCAAATGCTACTTGGGTTCCCCTGTCAATTAAGGAAGGGCTACCACCATTCCGGAGGGGGAGCGGCAAAAAATACCAAAAAGAAGAAAAGGATCTGTTTCTTACTCTTCCCACACTACATGGGGACATCTGACACAGTGACAATGCAGGTGATCCCAGGTATCACACCCACCTCTCCCCCTCAGTCCAGGGAAGTCTAGCAGGACACATTTCTAAAAATCTACATATTGCACTTAAGTAAGCCCTTAACTTAAATCAAGTTAAATGCATCCGCTTCCTTTCCTAAAGGGAGCTGCACCTATGTAAAGGAGACCAACGTAACTGGTCCCTTAGCAAGGAGTCCATCAGGCTGGTACATTCAAACAGCACAATCAACAACTTGCCATCCCTGGCCAGAGGACGCCAGGCATCTTTTGGCACTAGTTTTGCTTAATTTCTCAGGTACAATTAAAAGGTAAGTGAGTATATCTGCTTTAAACTACATAGGAGGGTGCACTCAGAGTCAGCATCCTTTGTCTCATTTTGAGCAATGCCACAGCAAGGCAAGAATATTGGTGCCTGAAGCTGAACATTGCAAAAGGTGGGACCCCAGTGCCCAGAAACCCACATGCCTATACTGGAGCTTCCACAACTGAATTTCTTGCGCTGGTGAGGAAAGCCAATATAGCAGAGACACACATAACTGGTCATTAGCTCTTTGCTTTAGCCTCGCAGCAGGGATGCTCTCCCTGGTAAGCAGCTTGCAAGACATCTGCAGAGAGTGCCCCAATCATGGTGTCAGCAAGTGCACCAGGTAGCAGCGATGGTGTACACCAAGGGGCTCGGCTGGTTCATCAGGGCCAAGAGAAGCAGAGCCTTGCAGCTGCAAGGGAAGAGTCCAAGAAGTCAGCAAAGCATAAGTACAAATTGTTGTGCTTCCTGCTTTACTAACACTGGTGGGGGGATAGGAGAAGATAATAAGCAGAATTTTCTAGGAAGCATGCTGAAAATAAGGTACTAAGAAAAGTCACTGAAAACATCAGGCAAGCCAACAGGGAAAGGTCCAAGGAGCGAGCAAAAGCACAGCATATATGTTTTCATCTATTCAATCTGACCCTGGGCCCAGTGCCACAATCTTTTTAAGGTTAGTGGTGGGAAAGCTGCCTTTTGAATGTTTGCAGAGGCCTATTAACATCCTGTGCTGAGGAACCTTAAACCCCAGGTAGTATTTCAGAGGAAATGGACAGCACAAAACACAGACTGAAAATTAACCACAGCAGACCCCAGGCCTAAATAAGTTCCACTAGCCCTTTCTGAAATCACTTAAAGGCTTTCCTTCCAATTGGACTCCTGCCCAACCACTTTAATAGGTGCAGCAGGCAGGGGGAAAAGGGGGAGAGGGGGGGAGAAAAGAGAGAAAAATAAAAGGAGGGAAAAAGCAAGCTATTTCACTGGGTAATTTAAATATTCTTTGCAAAATAATAATAAAAAACTTTAACAAAAATTGCAGCTGTAGCAGGATTGGGAGGGTTACTTGGTGAAATACTCTGCGGATGGCTACAAACCTCTAATGGAAAGTTGTGTAAGTGGCTGAGGCCGAAGTAGGCATTAATTACAATGAAAAATCAGTTTAGTGCGGGCCACAACTAAATTGGAAGCTGGTCCTCTAGGTAAAACAAAGAAAGTGAACAGAAGCTTTAGATTTGATTACATGGCAATACAAGAAAAATGTGCTGTATGTTGTCTATTATTAAAGCTGCTTTTGGGCCTTCTGTGCATGCCTAAGGGATTTTAATAAAAAATTAGTAATAGCCCTGCTGCCCTGGCTCGCTGCGGCTTTTGGCATGTTTGTGGGTACAAGGCTAGTTCTGCAGTACAAATTAAGTCACTTTAGAAAGCAACCTTGAAAAGCATTATGTGATAGCAAAGTTCAAGCTGTAAACTTCTACTTTAAGAGGACGCAGTCCCTTGCTGGAGGCCAGCTCTGGGTTTAGAAGCAGCAATACAATTTCATCA
The DNA here is from genome assembly GCF_963921805.1 of Phalacrocorax carbo. Classification (NCBI taxonomy): domain Eukaryota; kingdom Metazoa; phylum Chordata; class Aves; order Suliformes; family Phalacrocoracidae; genus Phalacrocorax; species Phalacrocorax carbo. Next base: position 48,863,828 of record NC_087515.1, on the reverse strand, counting down.
GGAAAGAAACCTTGCAACTGTTGTATTTGTCTTTGATTATTCTTGGCAACACTAGAAATACATATCCAGGTTCATAAACACTATATAAGTGTATCAAATACTGCAAAAGAACAAGTTAATGGTAAAAAGTCACCAATCAGAGGTTTAGGGTTTTTTGGTTGACTACTTTGTTGTTATTGTTATTGTTTTGGGTTGTTTCTGTTTTGTTTTGCTTTTACACAAATGCTAACTCTATAACCTTCTTTTCATTGATATACAGATATTAATAATGTTGCCTTTATTGCTAATATCACCGCTTGGTCCTTGGCATGGCTGGATACAAATAAGCCAGGAAAGTTCACCTGGATTAATTAAAAAATATGAAAACCCCCCACCCCTCCAAGTTTATAAAGCTGACTTCTCGAATCCCTTTCCTAGAGACATTTGTTTTAAGGTGAAATTAATTATGTTCTTTATACTCTAGTATATCCATACCTCAGTGGATCCAATTCTGCCATTAAGAACCTGGTTACAACTTCCTGTAAACTAAAGGCAAAATTTCCTGTATGCAGAATTTTCTAAAATCCAGGGAAATAAGGGCAAAAGGAAAAAATATCATAGGACTAAAGAGACAAGGAAACATCTAGGAGGAGATCACAAGCAGCTTCGGGTCTCCTTGGTGGTGTGATGTTGCTATCAACTATTCCAGTGAGTTCCCCTCCCTTCAGCACTACATGTTGGGGGTGAGGGGTTGTACAGCTCCTGGGTAGGTCAATATTTGGGATTTTTTAGGTCACAGATGTTGGTCATGTCCTAGAAACACTGCCCAGCCCTAAAACCCTGCCTGGGTAGGAGTGCACAGTTCATCTGTACTTCTTTATTGCCAATGTTTGCTATTTTACTATTAATTGCATCAGCTTTCTGTGATCTGTACTAAAGATTCTCCTCCTGGGTTATTTCCCCCCCATAAGCCTCTGTTTGCTGCTCTTTTCCTTGCAAAACACAATATGGAGAACTCAGCCAATTCCTTTCTAAAGCCACTAAGCAAGAAGAGGCAGGGGGGACTCACCAAAAATCCCACCCAAAAAGCCAAGAAAAGACCTGCTGCTGGTTTAACTCCATGATTTTTAAACCCATCTCATTATTTTTCAAGCCTGACTCACAATTGGGTGCATGAGGTTGACAATTTGGCAACTCTCATCCTAAACTCAGTAGCTTGGTGAGCTGTACCCAGGGTAAGCAATGCTCATAAGTGTCTGTGGCCATAGGCTCCTGCTGCCCATCAGTGTAACATGGACAACAATGTCCCTAAGTGCTGTGACAAGGCAAAGAGGCTCCCCTCTGTAGCATAACCTAGATGTGACCTAGAAGAGTGCTGGAAAGGAAATAACTTTGGCTTTCAGCCCCTTGTCACACAGAAGAGTTGGGCTTCAAAATCCTTTTATCTGAGTCACATGTGGTTGCATGCATGGTTTCACATCACTGTGTGCCATGCAGTGCCTGCTCATACTGACACCTTTCTTCTTTCTAGCTGTACATTGCACGTTTGCAGTGTTGGGCAAGGCTGTCACAAGAAAGGACTATCCCAGTTTACTGTTTCAATGACCAGCTGAGCTGTTCTATTAAAAAAAAAAAAAAAAAAAAAAGAGTTGTGACATGAACTCTGAGCTCAGAGTATGGGTTTTTTTTTTTTTGTTTAAAAATCTGCGTTATAATAATAATTAAAAAAGAAACAAACCACTGAAAACCTGTAGGTTTCTCCAAAGCAGAGGAGACCTGGGGGTGGATGGCTTGCACAGACAGTCCCCATTGCAGCCCGCACCTCCTCTTGGTATGAGAATGAAGAGAGGCTGAAGGGATTTCCTTGGGAAGACCCACAGGGATGCAATGCAGCCAAGTCAGCCTCGTGCACCCCAGTGCTGAGGTCACACAGTGGCAAGCGAGGAGGGTGGGAAAACCAAACCACCATGCCTACCATTCCCCAGCAGCTCTCCCAAGCTGACTGCAAAGCCTTTTAATCCATTGCAAGTGATGGGCTCACTCAGTGATGGTTTGCAGCGGCAGCAGACAGTGCCAGACACCAGCCAAACAGATAAACTCTGTGGCTGGCAGGCAAGGAACCAGACCACATCTGCCAACTGGTACCAATGATGAATAGCGTTATGTAGCTGGAATATTAAAAAACCTAAGAACAGTCCTCTTCACATATAACATATATATATACACACACACACAATTTGCAGCATATCTGAGTTTGAAATGTGTTAGTGCATCAATGCTTACAGGCATCCCTGGAAGGTATAGACATGTCCTTTCTCTTTCTTTCCAAACCTGTTTACTTTTCCTAATGAAAAGCCACAGCCTTTGAGGCCTCCTGGCACCACATCTGCTCAGCGAGTGCAGAAGTGGTCTCCAGAATCAAGTCTCTTTCTCTGGTATCTCTTATGCTAAGATCTGTGAAAAAACAATGTGGGGGAAAAAAAAAAAAGAAGGGAAAAAAAAACCCACACTTTTGTCTGTGGATTCAAAAGAGCCCTCTTTATGCCAGATTCATCTACATTAAATTGGTCGCGACCTTCCAGGTGTCTTTAAGGTTGAAGTGTTTGCTGGACCATTTAAAGCTCCTCTCACGGGCTTCTTCGACCCTCCTGACATGGAGAGCTGAGCTTTTAAGAGTGTAGCCACCTTGTCAATACTCAGAGGTCACTAATAGCCTGCCTTGGGCCTTCCAGCAGGTCACGTTTGGCTTGCTAGCCCAACACAAAGGAAAAGGAGACGAAAGATGGGGAGGGGAGATAATTATCATTCTTTCCGCCCCCCCCCCCCCAGGCTGAGAGTTATGCTCCATGTCACTGTGTTAATGCGCTTGCATCCAGGGAGACACATAATGCTCCTCTCAGCCCTGTTTATTAGTGAGATCCATTTGCGAAAGGCCCTTCTTTTGTACCACAATATGAATGTGCTTTGATGGCAAATAATTACGCTAGTCCTTTTGACATGAGGATCCACAGGCTGCCCTAGTTAAGCCAGTAATTAGCCTGTCCTCCTTTTTTTTTTATTATTATTGAGAAACTACAAATTATCCTCATATGAGCACTGGCCATTCCTTTTTCTCTTTTCTATTCTGCCTTTTTTTCTCTCTCTCCCTCTCTCCCTCTCCCTTGTATCTCTCAGCACTTTGGATAAGGGGAATGCAGCTGCACTAGAGCAAGATAAAGCTCCGCCATCAAGATGATGAACAATTTGGATGAAGAGGCTTCGAGATGAACACAAAAGCTGAAGAAGTGCGGCTGATGCAGCCCCGGACAGCTGAAGAATGCTGCAGTCTGCAGATGAATAGCCCTCATTTGTGAATATACAGATTTTTCCATGATGAATAAAAACTGAGTGTAGGTCACAATAAATAAACTTTTTTTCCCCCTTCTTCTTAAATAATAATTCAGGTTCCCGGCACCAAACAGCTGTAAATTGAAGGTTGTGCTTAGTTTTCTCAACTCTCAAAGGGGATAATTAAGCTAAGCTCATATTGTTTGATATATTAGTGTAATGATGAGCTACTATATTCTTGCTTGTTTCGAGTTATTTTAGGGTTTTTTCCATTATCTTTTTTCTTAAATTACATTTCAAATACATTTTAAATGTAGAAACAGCATTTCTGAAACACAGTTGCCCTGTGTTTGGGTCTATCTGAAATGTATTCACATAACATTTAATTAAACATGCAACGTCCCCTTTTTTGGAAAAAAGCATGGAGGTAAAAAATATCCACATTATTCGATTAGTCCTGACATAATCTTACTCAACTGCCAAACCTTTATCCTTATTGGTGCAAGATAATTAGGTGGGGCTGTATTCTTTCTCAATACAAACAGTCATTAACCTTCTCAAACTTCAGGGCTGGTATTTCTTGGCAACCATAAAACCCCTTCAGCCCCCATAATTTTCTCATAATTTCTTTCAAAGATCAACAGAAGGCAAATATAATTTCTGAATTTCTAATTTTACCTGTATACTGGGGTTTACACTCAGACTGGTAGATGTCATTTTCTAGGAGAGCTGACCAGATTCCAGGGTCTCCAAGAATTTTAAAATATCTGCAAGTTGAAGAGCCATCTTGGGAAGGAGAGTAAAAACAAAGGAAGCCCATGAACCTGAGTGCAGGTGGACACCAACAGTCCCAAATAGGCTCATAAAAGTAGGATACTCTATTTTAACAGCACATCTGCTGAAGTGGATGAAACATGGTGTCGTCTACTTTCCAACTGCCTCAGACTGACACCGATCAGTTAATTTGGCTGTGAGGTGAGCTTTTACTTAAAGATACCAGAGAAGGAGTATAGAAGTCCTCTTGGTCTGTGGGGCACTGCTACCTACACCCCCCACTGCACACTGTTGACTAACTGGTTGATACAGTCCCAAAGCACTAAGTCAGTACAGTCCCCGCAAGTGTTTACACTTCTGGGCCAAAAAAAAAAAAAAAAAAAAAAAAAAAAAGCAGAAAACCTCCACATTTTTAGGTTTTGGCTTGATTAGGTTTCAACCTGAAACTCTCATTCACAGTAGGACTACTCATTAAAAGCATTTATTATTTCATCACTTCCCAGGCTAGAACCACACGTTACCTTTCCTCTGTACTCACAGCATACAAAGGTCAAATAACCTCCTCTCTAAAGGATCCTAAATTTAAACTCTGTGCTACAGAGTATATTACAGAAGATAGAAATAAGGGAGCAATGCAGTGATTTGACTTCGAGTTCTAGTATTGAATATAAAGTTCTGCTAACCCAAGTCAAACAGACTCTTCCTTTTGCCCACATTTTGTGACTGGAGTCCCACAGCACACTCCATTTATTTTCTAAGGCTATGGCACAGCTTCATAACACAGTGAGAAGAGACATTTCAAGTATTTCAGAAAAAAATAAGATTATCCTACATCTTGGCCTGTTTCTAGAATCAAAGTCATACCACATGTTTTTTATGGTTCAAAAATGTGTGCAAATTGTCCCTTTCATCTCTAGTTTGGGATCAAAGGGAGAATGACCCATGACATTTACAGCATGACTAGAAAGAAACTCCAGAAATCTTCCACCAAAGCCTGTTCCTATGAGGTTTCCCAGTTGCTTTGCACAGCTAAGATGCTCATGTGGAGTGGGTGAGCATCTGGGTGCTGTGCAGCTGGATGCCAGTACCAAACTTCTTCAGCTCTCCCAGCCACAGTGGAAAGGCAACTTCCTACTGAGGACTACAAGCCCCACTGTCACTTGCTTGGCCTGTTCTCATACTGCAAGGAGGCAACCCAAACGTAGAGGATTTCAGTGGGTTCAGAATCACATTCCCCATCTTCATTACAAGCTCAGCATGTTCTGCTCTAAAGCTTTGCTTGTAATCCACCACCCTTGTGCTCATCCCATCAAACAGCAATGAGATGTCACCATTGATGAGGTGGGCCCCAACGTTCTCCTCGTAGAAACACCCAACTCCACAATACACTATTCACAACTGTATTAGGAAGATGAATTAATCAGAAATTACAAGGAAAAAAATTGGTTTTTTCCCCCACCTGGGAGAAATTTCCTGCTGGTGGTTCACTCCAAGAAAGCACTGCAACAATCCTGATCCAAAGGCCATTAAAGACCGCGAGTCTTTACGCTAGCTTCATGGGGGTTTCAACCAGGTCATTACTAAATGCAGTGAAAAACTAAAAACTCCACCCTGTACAATGCCGCATATCAAAGAAAAGCGGGGAACCACTTGTCATCCCTAAGGACCACAGCTCCCAGGGCCCTGCAGGTTTCTTCACAGTGGCACTGATCGTGGTCAAACAGGCTTGGATTATTGTCTAGAGCTCATCCAGCACTTAAACCAATGATGGATTTCCATTCATGCTTGCAGTAACGGCTGAACATTTATTAACTGTTTTCTCACTCATTATCTCCCTCCTTAAAAGGATGCTCACAGCAAAACCAGGATCAATAGTTAGGAAAACAGATTTTTCATTTGACAGCTGGGTAAAATCCACACCTTTAATTTGTATATATCCCAGTATAGACACTGTTTACCAATTAAAGGTTTTTTTAACAGCCATTAAATTATTTTTCATATTATTGTTAGTACCCCAAATTCCTTATCAGAGCTGTGCTGTGCTAGGACCTGTAATAAGACAGAGGGAGAAGGCAGCTCCTGCTCTGAAGAGGTTGCAATTTTAGTGTGCTATAAAGGACAAGTGCAGATAAACCATCCAGGAGGTAGGAGGGGTTGAGGACAAGGTAAAGGTGTTAAAAAAAAAAAGCCCTGTTGTGCTGTAATAAGTTCAGCCTCAGTTTATGCTATTATGGGATTTCAATATTTTTCAGATTATGGAATCTGATTTAATAATCAGTTGTTCAATACAACTATTGTTCTTCCTTGACTCTCTCCAAAGAGTTGGTGGAGGTAAAAGGCACTGGTGCCCTAGTGGGAAGCTCCACTTTCACATTCAAAAGTTAAGACTAATGCAAGGGATCATCAATCAGTAACTCACTTTAAAATTCTCTTTAAAATGCTTTACTAGCTCACTTTACTTGGCATTTTTATCACTATTTATATCTCTAAAGCAGTGATATAATTAGTAAAGCTATTAATGTTTCTTATGTTTAGTCTTACAAAAGCTACAAATATCTATAAATCTGACTTATTGCAAAATAAATAATGACAATAATTCTGTCAACCATCAATATAATTTCCTGGACAGCATTGTGTAAACCAAGCAAATATCTGAACCATTAATGAGCTTAATCTGTGCCATTTAACTGCCCCTTCAGTAAATTGTTCTGCAGTCCAGAGAGGACCATTCAAGTTAGTTACTTTGCAAAATTCCCTCCTCAACCAGCATTTGCTTTCCCACAAAAGCAACTGGCCTGATTTTACCCAATTCAGCCTTACACTTTCCTATGACTTGAGTCAAAAACTCCTATCAAATGTGTGGGAAAGAATTGTTTTGGTTTTTTTCCATCCTTGTGAAAGTTTAGTATTTCAGAGGTGCTGGTGTTCTGCATGGTTCTTTAGGAGTTAAAAAAAAAAAAAAAAAGAAATTAAACAACCCACCCACCCCACCCCAAAAAGCCTCCCTTCTCCTTTTTTCCTTACAATAGTCACTTTTTAGTGGTGAGGGCATTCACTTAGGACACAATAAAGTCAGTTACAGGTCTCTGCTCTGCGTGGTTCAAGGTAGTAAAAGGAATCTGCGCCCCAGCATCTTCACCTTAGGGTTAGGCTTTCTCATTCAAGCCAGAATTTATACCTCAGGCAGGAGAAACTTTTTATGTCTAAAACTTCGAACCAGGATGTTGCAGAGTCCTGGTTTTTGCCATATTGCCTGCTCCTGCTACAGGGATTTTTGTGAAAGTTCCTGGACAGCTCAAGCCCTCAAGACTTTGAGCCATGGCATGGGCCACCCGTTATTCTGCTAACATTAAAATTAAGCGGTTTTCCACATATGCACAAAAAACCCAACAGAAAGCATAGACCATGCCTTGACAAACTAACACAAGCTCCTCTTCTCCACTGCATCTTATCCCATGGAAAGGTTTTCCCCTCTTCAATAGGGTACACAGACATGACCCAAACTTCCTGGGACCTAGTTGGGCTGACCTTCCGCAGCCCAGGGGAAAAACCGTAAGTGCCAATCTAAACAAAAAAACCCAAACATCCACAGCATTACCATTTTCAATAAGAAAATATATGTCTACACTCACAAGCCCTGAGTAATAGGCCTTTTAAGTAAAAAGTATTAGAAGAATATATCAGCTATAAGATATAATATCAGCAACTACTACCACAGGATGGACATTTTTTAACTTTCACTCTAAAATGACTGGATGATAAGAGAGTACAATATATATTTTTGAATTCAGGGTGAGAAGATCTTTTTAATATAAGTGTTTTATGATGTAGTCATACATCATTTCTAACGAAAATGCAAAACAACAACACAATCCTTTTCTGAAACATAGCTAATGATGGATTTCTGTTATTCTATTTTATTCCATAAGATAATTTTTCAACCCAAACTTTTATTTTATTGATGGCATAAGAAGGTCTCCGTACATCTTCTTTCCTATCAGAGACAGTTTCATGAAAACTATAAGCTAAAAAAAAAATCAAGTGTCATTACAGAGAAAGAATTTTTTGATACGCAATCATTTATTAGGATAGTCCCACATGATGGGATTAAAAGAGTTTAAAAGGACTAGGTATGTTTTGTTGATTGCTTTGGCACTTGAAAACCCCTCTGCTCTCAGAGCAGGAGTTTTTGTGGGTATTATTATAATAATAATGGGGATCTTGGAAGATGGGAGGTGGATAAGCAGAAGGGAACTAAATCCAATAATGTTTGTACTGTCACAAAGCCAGGAAGGTTTGGGATACAATTTAATCCTATGGAGCAGACCTACCCAACGCTCCTAAGCAAAAGATAAACAAATAAATATATGCAGTAAAACAGAAGGATATCTGCAAAGTGAAATCCCTTGCCCTTCCCCAGGCTAAATATTTTCCCCCTCAACTCCAAACCTCGCCAACAATTTGGCTGTGTGTGCTAAGCAAGAATCCCAACAAATTGCTGCCTCGTCCCCTTTATAGCCTTGGTGAAATATGACATCAGAGGAATTGCCTGTGCTTTCTGTCTCTTTCCTTGTTTGCTTGGTGTGTACTATCAAAGCAGACTGTGTCAGTACCTATAAGCAATCAAAATATTTTAAGTACTGACTACTGCAAAAATATGAAACACCTTTTTTAGTACTTGGTTGAAACAGACGGATAAAGGGGGAAGGAAACAACATTTTGTACCGCTCCAGCATTGAGGATGGCTGTTCACTGTGTCACTGCCTTTCCAAATGCCTTACTGTATTCTACCGCAAGAAAATTTCTCCCATAACCTCTTGCCCCAAAGAGTCCCAGGTTTGGCTTCCTACGCTATCATGTCAACCACATCCACTTTCTTTGATCAATATACTAGCTTAAAGCCTCTACTTTATATCCTCACCTGTGGGTTTTGTCAACATGTGAGCTAAGCCAGTCTCAGAGGTTATTGACCATCACATCACTCCTTCTGGGTTTGGGGTGGGGTGTTACTGTGCCCTACGCTACACCCCCTCTGTCCTCGGACTTCTAGCTGCTGTACCGCATGTCTGTTGACTAAGAGATGTTATCTTATATTTGCAAGTTCTGTCCAGCATTTGGCATACAATTAAAAAAAAAAACACCTTTTTTTAAAGACCGTATTTAAAACCCCCAGACCTTTACTGAAACAGTAGGTGTTAGAATAGTGGTGTGAGGTTGTAGAAATTTTATCACTTCTATGTATTTCAAGAAAATATGAATTAAAACCTCAACTTTTAATACATGCTGTAATTCAGTCTCCTCATGAAGTCAATGGAGCAATGCTGAGTTATACCAACCGATAATCTGGCCCATGGCAGGAAAACCCAGAATAGGCCATCATCCTGACCCATTGCTCCCTAGGTCTGCCTGCCCAGTGCAAAGCCACCCAAACTAGCTCTGAGGTGAGCTGCTTTGGACAAGAACCTCCATCTGACCTGCAGCCCTCCCAGGGCTGTGGTGGCCATCCTACCGAGGCTTTCCTACCCAACCACAGTACTCACATTGCTATGCTACAGTCATGCCTCAAACTGTGTATCAGAGAGATCCATCATTCCTGATCACTCCTAGCTATTGTCCACTTTATAATAATTTAGATAATACTTAGCTTTTGCCATATCAAACTGTTCTGCATGTGCCAGGTGAGACTAATCTCTGCAGTGCAACCTCTGGCAAACAGCACCTTGGCCGAGGGCTGTCCCAAATTATGCCAGAAACCAATACTAAAGACTGGTCAAAAGCAGGGTTGTTTTCAGGGCCCAAGGATAAAGGTAAATCTCAATTTTGGTCAATTTCTATTTCAGTAAATTAATGTTTTAGAAGATGCAACTGAAATTTGAGCAGCATGGAAAGCCAAGGAGGGAACAACTTCTTCCCTTCTCCTCCACTTGGAGACCAACCATTAGCCTCAGCCTCCTTGAAAGCAACCCACTCTTACAATATGGATCTGTACAGGGATTACATTCAACTGAAGCCTAACACGTTGCAGACTTACACTTAAGAGATAGGTATAAACCAAAGAAAGTTTATAATGAAAGTTGGGCAAGCTCCACCACTGCAGCCAAAGGCTCTCTCTGCTGTTTAATAAGGTTAAAAATAGTTGGATAGGAAGCACTGGAGCAGGGGACTGTGACACATCTGCAGCAGAGACCCAGAGCCTGCTTTTATAGCAGTTTAATAAAATAAAAAAACAGGCCAGTAGTTGCTCTTGTTTTGAGTTCTTACACTACTTTGTCTGTATACCTCCTGAAGCTTTTGGCTGTGGTGCATAATCAGAACAATAGCTCAGAAGAAGCCAGCAGTACTGGTTACAATTAGTTGTGACTATTTTAACTACCTGTTGCTGTGTTACAGATTTAATAAGGACTGGCTGGTGAGAAAAGGGTTCTTGCAAAAACATCTCTGCTGGGTTCAGGAGATGTTGGGATTTTATTTATTTATTTATTTTAAGTTAAGCGTCATGGTTTGGAAATGCTGTTTTAAAAAACTGATACACATTCCTTCCCTCTGTTTTGTATGCCCTTTTACGACTCTTAGCTCTCCAAGGCAGTCCATATTCCTTATTTACACACAGTGGCCAGTACAATAGCATCCTGTCCCTGGCTGGCCTCGGAACTCAGTCAGAATAGAAATCAGAATAGAAATAAAAACAATCTGAAGAACAAGTGAATCACAGACATCAGTGTGAACTTCTCCAAATCCTGGATGAAAAACCCCACAAAATCCACAAGGGCAAGTCTGAATGCATCAACAACAACAACAAAAAAATTTAAGCAGATATGTGAGAGAAGCTCCATTTAAAATAAGAGACAGTAGAGACCAAACTGTAAGAATCCAGATTTTGGATAAGCTTTCATTATTCATTGACTCAGGTTTCTTCTTTATGTTATGCAGAAAACAAAAGATTAAACTGATGCCAAGGGGAGCAAAGATTGGAGGGCGGGTGCTGTGGACAGGCTGACCCCCAAAGAGGTGGGGAAAGGGCGGTTTGACTGCACTCAGGAAGAGGCTACAGCACACTCAGAACTTCACAGCACAAGGGTGCAGCATATCAGCTAATTGGGGAAGATAAAAGGCAGGTTTTTATGAGACAGACACCATCATTATCAGAAATGAAGGATAAAAACTTGAACAGCTACATCTCATTTTATTGCTGAGAAGTCTCAGAAGGAAAAAAGAATTATCAAAGTTTTTGATAGTTCCATTTAACCACAAGAAAACTATGTTAATGCAACCATAAAGGTTTGACTAAAACCTACAAAATCAAGGCAATTCAGAGTTCAGGTCTCAGCTTCTTCCCTAACCTACCCATAGTACCTGGACTGTGGGAGACACAAATACTGCCTGCTTGGGGACACAGTCTCTTTTATGCAGGCAGATCATACTGCTGACTTTTGTAATCCCAACAGCAACCCACACCTCCAGGAAAGAAGTAGCCTTTAGAGCTGCAAAAAAAATGGTCTTATGTTTTTTATGCTTTTTCTTTGTTTCTTGTAATGAAAATATAAAAGCAATAAACAGTTTTACCATAAGCCAATCCAACACTGCATTTCCCTCTTCAAAGCACAGCCACAGCCTAGTTAAAGCAGCACTGCCAGAGCACCCCAGACCAAAGCTTTCTGAACTTCTCTATTCCTCAAATTAAAACAGAAGCCAGATTGATTTCTTAAAGTAAAAATAAAAAATGAGCCTACAAGAACACCCTGAAACCCGGCCAGCCTACACCAGAGCCTGTACAGGCAGTGAGAAGCAGGCACTTTAATGGCTAAGTTAAAAAAGCGCTGAAAATCTGGGTTTCTAATGAAAACAGTGACAGACCCTTAACCATAGAGCAGCGCAAGCAGGCGCCACCATAACAACCATTTAAGCCCTCTTTTCTCAGAAAGACTTGGCCCAGTAGTGCGGGAGGAGTAAACAGGACTGGTAACTTAATGACCTTTGAGCATTAGCAGATGGCCTTTTTACAAGCACAGATTAGCAGAACATGGGAGTTCTTAATGGCTGCTAACAGGTGCCAAGGCTGCTTTTCCCTCTCCACCTACCCACAGCCAGGAAAACACCAATCCACTTCAAATGGCATGTCTGCTCCCTCCCCATTTTTATTTCTGTTTACACCCCAGCACCTTTGATGACAAAGCAACATATGTCCCACACCAACCTGACAACACTGTAGGTTACCAGAAACAAATAAAAGCACCTCACCTTTGGGAAATGGCATCGTCAGCTGGATTACTGTCACAGTACCACATCTGACGTGCAGCTGGTTCAAGGGTGCCAATCAAAATGGCTGTTCTCTTCTTTCTGGTACAAGAGAGCCATAGGAAACTCCAGCAGCAGATTTTAAAGCTGTTTGAAAGCAGGAGGGAATCAAAACAAAGCCAAAGTAGGGGTCTTCCCTCTCTTATTTATAACATCTTTGTGTTCACCTGTGGCAATCTTCCTGACCCCTTCCCAGCCCACCTCTCTCACCAGGCCCCTTTCAAGACACCTTGGCATCTTTATCAGCTAGAGCAGCAGTAACTCCACCTCTCAGCAAATATTCCCTCACCCAGCCTTATCCTGGCCCAAGAACAACTCAGAAGCACGCCAGGACTCAAGGCAATTACCAAATTGGCTCCTCTGCATTTATCTCTGTGGGTGGGTAGAGAAAAGCCCTTGCAATTAATCTCAGATGCTGCCTGATTAGGCACAACTCAGGGGTTATGAACCTTTTGGAGCTAAGCAAGCCCACTCAAAGGCTGAAGCCACTGCAACTGGGCTGAGACAGACCCTGTCCCCACCTCAGGCATGGGGGGTGGGGGTGTCGTGTGTGTGCGCGCGTGCGCGTGTGCGCGCGTGCGCGTGTGCGCGCGCCAGCAAACACTGAGCAGGACACTGAGTGTTTAGGGTGAAAAACACCAAAAGAGTAGCTGAGGAGCAGATTACAGCACCCTCATAAAACACTGTGACACTACTCCTCAGGAAAGCACACCCACACTGCCCATCGCTGCAGCCGCTGTCTGGGAAACTTGCAGGGCCTGTGCTGCCTGGGCCTGCACTCACTGGCCTCCTGCTTTTTCAGCCATCCCCTCCCTGGGACTGCCCTTGCTGCAGCTACTCTGCTGGGCTCCACTCTATAGGCATCCCACTGACGGGGCTTTCTCTCGCTTGGCCTCCCACTCACTTAGCCTCTGGTCTCTGAGTCTTCACTCCCAATATCAGACTCCCAGTCTCAGGCTCCACTCTGGGCTCCTACCCTCTGGACCTCGCAGAGCCTCTACTATCGACATTCCACGATCTTTACTTCTCACTCACTGGGCCTCCCACTTTCTTGGCCTGCATTCTCTAGGCCTCCTACCCTCTCAGCCTCCACTCTCTGGGCCTCTCACTCTTGGAATCCACTCTCTTGGCCTCTATAATTTTAATGTCCCACTATTGGCCTCCAACTATCTCAGCCTCCACTCTTTCAGCCTCCCACTCACTGGGCCTCCCACTGTTGGCCTCCACTGTCTCAGCTTATCCTCCCTTGGCCTCCAGTCTCCTGAGAGATGCAATACATCAATATCTTATTTTTCAATAGAAAAAAATAATGTGGTACAATATCCAGATGAAACCATAAAAGGGCCTGTTAGTAACATGAGGTTGCAATGCCAATCTTAAAATTTTCAGCTTTAAGTCCTTATTAGAGAGAACATATTATGGCTGGGATTTGGGGAAAAACACCAGGGAAAGAGATTGGAAAACTCAAAAAACCCCTTGATAAAACAATTAAAACTTGCCACAGGAAGGAATTAATCATGTCCAGAGCACAGCTCCTGGAAAGAAGCACTGTGAGACACTTCATACAAAGTACTGCAAGAAACCAGTCCCATGTCAGGAAGGCATGAAGCAGTGAAGGTTGGAGCCTGCAGAACATGGTGTGTTAAACTGTCTGCATGGGGAATGATACAGGAGAGAGGATATGCAGCAGTGGAGCACGGAGAAAACAAAATGTCATCAAGCACCAGTGGCAGCTCTGGGGTCCTCCTCACACTAACTGCTGCTGTTGCATCTGGGCATGGGTGGACTCAGCCCAGAGAGGAAAAAGAGGGTCAGAGGCTGCGAGTCCAGCAACGGTGCACAAGTTAGCATGGGGCCAACTCCAGTAGTATTAGGAAAAGAAAAGCTAGGAGCAATAAGGAAATTAAAATGCTAAATCTCAAAAGATAGCAGCTATGGACTTCTAGTGAGTATGTGAAGGACACTCGGCAGAAGGGTCCCAAACCTCAAGGAAGATCTTGGAAACTCTTGGACATGGGGAAGCTCCCAGCAGAGCAGGACTGAAGGAGCTGAGGCAGCCCCTCAACCTAAAGGACCAGTGTTTATCTAGAGGTGCAAAAAAGAGATCATTTTGCATTACCTACAGAGAGATGCTTTAGGAAGTTGTGCTAATGTCAAGTATTTGCCTGTGCTGGACGTGTCCACAGAGTCGCTTTCACTTACATTCAGGACTCCTGCAATACTTGGATTATGTGGCATTTCATGGAAAAATACAATTTATTGATGTTGTAGAGGTCCAGGGTCTGCAAAGATGCTGGCTGAATCTGAAGAAAAGGAGGATAAAAGCATAATCAGAGCTTCAAAAAACTTTAGCAATGTGTTGCTGAGCAAATGCTGAGTGAAATGTGAATTTAAGGTAAGAGAAAGATGTGCAAGAAGGCCTTACAGCCTGGCGATGCCAAGCTTCAGAAGAAATAGCAGTAACTTAAACAGATGTTAGACCTAGATGTCTACAGACCCCCCTGGAAAGAGAGGATTAAGTCACTCTTTTGAAACTATATTTTAAAAACAGAGACCTGGGCTTCATGCGACAAATATAGGGACTTGCACCCCACAACCAACCAGACAAGCAAAAGGGTACCCAGGAAGGGGGCACAGGGTGGTGCCCTGCCAAGCCCTGATTTTGCTCAGGGGAGGACTGAGTGTTTCACCAGCTTCCAGCAGGAAAAGGGAGAAAGACCTCAGAAGTAAGCACTCTTCCTCAGAACGCTGGGCCAGAGGATGATCAGGGTGAGGCAGCCGAGTCTGTGGACAAGACACAACCAGAACTCATTAACTCACCGCTGCGGTGCTGGCAGTGCCTCCAGGGAGACCACACAGCAGCACAAAGCACCCCAGAGACTAATTGAACATGGTTAATTATTAGGTGGTTTAAGATTTAAGATATATTTGAATTTCTTTATTGTGTTTGCTGTAGTTATTTTTGGGTGGGGATTGGCAACTTGTGGGAACTTTGAAAAGAGCCATTTGCAAGGGACTTGTGTCACTCAGGGTTGGGGTGACACGGCTAAATCACCTTGGTCCCCCCTGAGACCCTCTGCTGCCTGCCAGCATCAGATGGTAACCTGCCCCTGGTACATGCTCTTACAAAAGGACATCACAAAATAAATGAGACCCATGCCTCAGCCAATGGGAGACAGGTTCCTGCTAGAATCTACAACATTTGAAAAATAATTTGTTTCATTAATGAAAGCTGGCAAATATCAGACTCTAATTACGGACTTAGAAGTCTAGTTTTTTGCTGGCCTAATACTTTATGAGCTGGAAATCTGCTCAGAAATATCATCTTCATAAACATGGATCGATTTATATTTCTGCACCAAGACCTGGTTAATGTTGTGGGTTTGCATACATGAGCTGAAGAACAAGGCACGATTTAGTGTAATGGCATAACCAGTATAACCACATCAAAGACAGTAGAGAGACACTCATTTCCAGTGGAGGGTGGATTCATGTGACTTCTGTTTGCCTGAGATTGTGAGATTATATGAACAGCAAAATTTAAAGTGAAAGGGGGTGTAAATGAAGCGGACTGAAACGAAGGGAAATGCTTGCATGAGTCTTTGCAAAGCCAGCACAGAACAGAGTTTTGTTCCAAACTATCTCAAATTTTTAAACCATTTCTCCTGAGCATTTTACCCACGTATCAGCTCAGCTAACTTGAGCTCTGAACACTGAGACCCAGGGATCCACTCTGCAGAGAGTTAATTCCTGGTGGCCAAATTCATTTGCAGTACAAGTCTCCAGACATTAGGGGTGCTATCCCCAGGGACGAATTTGGCCACTGGCATCTGTGTTCAGCCCTGGTTGAGCAGGAACAGCTTCTTTGACTTGCAGGGCTGATTTGTGCCAGCTCTGAATTTGGCCCTGTGTCTTTCTTTTTGTTCCATGTATAGCTAAATAGACAAGATGAAAAAGCCATGACTAATTAGACTGTTAAATTAAATTGCTTTAAATTTATTTTATGTGATGCATAAAGTTCATAAAAAGAGGTACCCAGAGTAGTATCAGTGACCTTTCTCCAGGAGCTGCAGTCCACCCGGATGCTTTTTTGAACCAATTGGCTGAAAACTCCTGGATTTCTTAACACCTTTTATTCCCTCTCTGCCACTTTCAAACCTGAAGGATTTATTTTTATCAGTCCCTCACCCACATAATGACTTTAAAATTCCTTAGGTTCATACCTTAAAATATAGCTGGGAATTAGAAGTAATGCCAATTAACAAGTCAAGGCTCAAAGGCACTGATGGAGTTAGCTTGCACTTCTCCCTTGAAAACTGTCATAAGTATATATAAGAATCTGCACACCTCAGGATTTCTGTTCAGAATGCTGTCTCTTCGAAAGCGCCTTCTCCATGACGTTTGCAACCTCGATGCCACCGCGGTGCCTATAGACTAGACAGCCCTGAGCCAAAAGGGGTAGCGGTGAACCTGTGCTGCTCCACAAGTGCCTCCCCAGGCAGTTGCCTCCCCCTGAGCTCTGGACTAACAGCAGATCTCAGTATCTCCGTTTGGACAGGTTTGGCTGGCACATCTGCATTTGGACCCACAGGTCTGTCCTCACCACACCACAAAGGCAGTTTATATGCTCCAGGCATCAGCTGATTCCTGGATCTTAAACCTGGAATTTCGAGACGGGCAAAACCCCCTTATTTGATATGCAGACGTTCCTCCCACTTCCATTTACCAGGCACACAGATAAAAGGTGATTTGGTTAGACCTTGTGAGCCTCTGCTCCAGGATTTGGCACATTAAGGAGGCCAGAGTTTAGTTCCCAGGTTTGTTGGTGGCTTCAGGCAAGTTATTTCACTTCCCCCAATTCAGTTTCCTCCTCAGTGGCAAAGTGTTATATAACATAGTATGTTTTCCCTCCGGCCACCTAGTGCTCTTTGTTTTTCTGAAAATGCTGTTTTCCCCCTTCAGGATCCCTCGTGGGGTGGGGTGGGGGCAGCTGCAGAGACACGGGTGGCATCCAGGCACTTAGGGAGAGGGGTCGCTTGGGAAATTCAGCAGGTGGACAAGTTTTTTCCTTTGTTACCGAGATATCCTTGCATCCTTTTGCTACTACCACCAATTATGCTGTTAAAATGACCGTCTCTATTTCATACTTCCTTAGGAGTGATATTGGCTATTCACCTCCCAATTCCAAGTTCAGGCTTCCTTCCCATACATTGTCACCGTCCTCTGAGTGCCAGCGGCCAACCCAATCTGGGTCAAATTCTGCCTACACATACCTCCTGCAAGTGCTGCTGGTAGCAGAGTTTGGCCCCCTCTGATCCCAGCCCTGAAGGGAAATGGCCATGAAACCTCCTCGTGCTCTCCAAGATCCAGCACTGGGCAGGACAGGGCTGTGTCCTCATGGAGCTGGGACAAGGCACACTCTGCACACTGGCTCAGCCTGGTCTTTCTATGCCCAAGGAAGACAACCAGGGAGGGCAGATGGCTTTTTGGAAGCCAAAAATGGTATATTGTGGCTGTGGCAGCCCCTTCTCCTGCTGATGCTGCACTTCCCTAGTTTGTACTCCTTTATTTGGGAAGGATGCGTTTTCAGCAAAGGTGTGAATATCGCTCCCTTTGCAGCTAATCCTGACACGCCAGCGGCCCACAAGCACACTGTATTGCTAAGCAACACTTGGCGAAATCCATGCCAGGTTGTGTCGGTCCCTTTTGATGTTTCACAGAAGCATTGTCATTTCCATCTCTGGCATTGTTTCCAGGATTTTGGGTGTCAGTGTTCCTGAAAACCATCACAGAAAGGATGTTTATTGAACTGTCAGAGGGTGAATGATTGACACTAGGCACAAGTACTTTTCATGTTCAGGTTTTGGCATGCCACAATTGGATTATTTCCTGATAAATGCCATCCAATTCTACCAGATGGACCACTGAGAGATATGCCAACCTGTGTGAGAAATGGAGTAGATGCTCAGTGCCACTTATTGGTAGTTGTGTGCTTCTCCAGTCTATCCTTTTGTGTAGCTGCAGGGTATTTTACTGAAGCAGTGACTTTTGTGATGCTCGTAATTAGAAGAGCAAGGCAATTTTCGTTGTGGATAAGGGTAGATTTCGACACCCAAATTTGATTTCATTCACCTTAGTGTGGAAGTGTGATACCTGTTCCTCTCTTCTTAGATTTGTTCTCCGTGACTTCAGCCATGAATTTTGAAAGTCAGGTATTTCTTATATATAAACAATTTCAGTAAACCAATCCTCTGCCTTCCTGTTCATCAAACGAGCCTAATGGCTCCTTTACAGATCCGAATGCACTACAAGGATTGTGGGGCAGGTAAAATGTCTAAGAGCAAATGCATTGTACATACCATCCAAAGTTTGTTAAACAGCTGAATTCATTTCATTGACACTCAGCTTGAGAGCAGGTGGTTATCTGCCATCTCAGGATGAAGGAAGGGCAAGAGGCAACACAAGGGGAGGATGCGACCCAGGGATGGATGTCAGCGGTGGGGGAGTAGGTTGCGGCTGTCGTATTGCCCCTGGAGCGATTGAGGGTATATAGGAAAGTGGGGTTGGTAGTAAGAGCTTTTTTAACAACACAGGTGCTTATGCTGAGCAGAGGGGGGAAGGCAGGAACTCTCACACCCTTGCACTGGGCAAGGAATTGCCGCAGAGCACCGGAGCTTTGCTTTAGTTTAGTTTGGCTTTGCTCGGTATTGAAGGGGAAGGAGTTACCTTTGTCTGTTTGGTTGGGGTGACATAAGAGGAAATCCCTAATTCTGGAGGATGGAAAGTCGCAGGTCTGTGAAAATACAATTTTTCTGTCTGAACCGACCCACTAGTGAGACAAAAGAAACATTAAGTTATCCATTCCTGTAGTCCCGAGCACTTTAATATATACATAAAAAGCAGGGCTTCTGTAATATACCTAATGAGCAGAAGTGAATAATGTGGTATAATTAGCTTCCCCTTTCTCAGCCTGTTCTCTCAGATATCTCAACACTCTTCTGACAACAGCATGGTACAAGTGGCGACTGGTGCCTACATCTTAGATTTACCATCACTTCATTGTTCTGCACTAACACATTTTTCATCTTTGCTATTATGAGGGACTCTCTCCGCCGTACTTAGTTCTGCATTTTAGCCTTTGGCTTAGTCACTGCCAGCTAAAATGAAACATAGCTCAAACAGAGGCTTCAGGGTGGAGAGGCTGTTATTGCACTATGCCCTCTCCAGAGACCTGTGGTCAAACCCTTGGGTGCACACGCGCATGCAGGCACACACATGCACAACACCCCTAAAAATGTGTCTGATTGACAGCTCAACCCTGCAATCACCTAAAAATAACAAGAAGAAAAATATACAGTCCTTTTTGGATGGCCTTGATTAACAAAGGCCTTGATCTTGCAAGGGTTTTTTCATCAGCCAATTTCTGTGCCTCGTCGGGGCTCAGGGATCTCAGAGCTGCTAATTTCCAAAGTTCACAAAACGCTGAGAAAAAGAAATGTATACAAAATAAAAGAGCTCTATGCAATCTCCTACCATTCCAGAGCAAACCCCAGAATAATAGCCTTTTTTGGTTTGCTGTTCTTACAAAAGGGAGTTGAGAGGCAAACTGATTATACAGGACTTTAAAAACCAGACAGATCAAATAATGCTGCTCCCCAAAAAACACCCTGAAAATTATGTTAGTGGGGATACTTCCAAGAAAGTAACTACAATTTTTATTGCAGATTTGTTAGTAAGCTTATAAATTAATTCAAAATGAAGCCTGTTTAAAAACCTGTTATGCAGAGATGCAGTAAAATGAAACACACAGAGGTAATGCTACTGGTCTTGAGAACTTCAGAATTTCCTTAAAGTAATAACTTTAATTCAGTTCTTTCTGGCATAAACTTTTTCATCCCATTATGTCAAAAACTGTATTATCCATCCATTTGTCTGTCAGAACGATTCCCCCTGGGCCCATATACCACTGGTTCTTCTATTCTAAACCTCCCCATTACATCCTACTATCAAGAGTCACAATTTTCAGCAAAAGTCTCTTGTGACTTTTGACAATGTTTTACAGTGAACTAGACCAGGAAGCTCAGAGTTAAAGGAAATCTTCCATTCTGGCAATGAATATGTAATAGG
Organism: Phalacrocorax carbo; assembly: GCF_963921805.1. NCBI lineage: Eukaryota > Metazoa > Chordata > Aves > Suliformes > Phalacrocoracidae > Phalacrocorax > Phalacrocorax carbo. The sequence goes on along the minus strand of NC_087515.1, from coordinate 48,843,326 downwards.
CATTACACTGTGCAGTATACCAAAAATGTAAGGTTCATTAAGTCTTTCAAAGGCAAGAACTTCCATGTAGCTTTGAATGAACCTGTCTTTGCCATGGCATTAGCAAATGATATTTAGGAGCAGGAGATATTAATACTACACATTAAGGAACAAATTTCTTTAAATGTTCTATAGCTATGCGTGGATGCAGATGATCCAGGAATAAATAAAAAGTGAATAGTCGTCCAACTTTATATGTAAATTGTCTTCAGCTTATATACATAAGAATGCTCTTTGCTACTAAATTCCTTCATATTAACAAGCAGGAGTGTAACTAATATATAAAATAAAGTCATTCTCTTTAATGAGAATGCTAAATATTTTAAAGAAATGCACAGCTATGAAATATTGTCAAGGGCATTTTTATACTTAAGTTTAAGAACACTTATGACTTAACTGTTGAATAATTTAACACATTCAGCCTTGAAGTACTATTTATGTATGTTTTTTAATGTTCGTACTTATGTTGGCTTTTCTTTGCTCAGGATTTAGGACCTTTGATTTCTGTTTATAAAATTTACATCTTTAATCTCTCAGCCCTGTGCATTTCCCCATTCGAATCATGCAACAATATAGGCAAAAAATGCTGAGAGGAAAAAGGAGCTAAAAGCCTCATGAAGCTTGGAACAGGGACTGTGTGGATTTTAGCAAACATAAGGACAGAGTTTAAGGAAATGAGCTCCAAGCAGAAAACCTCCATAAACGTGAGCCACAGCTCAAATGGAGATTTGCAAATGAATTTATGAGCTTTCTCTGCAAGGTGAAGAAAGCCCCACAAAGCACCCTAGCATACTGTGGGAACCTTGACTTCTATTGCATTGGTCCATTTGGGGAGCCCCGTGCCCAGGCACACGTGTGCCGGGGAGCAATGAGGAAATTCCCCGCGCAGCACCTGCATGGGTGATGGGACAGAGATGGGGCTTGGGAGGGGAATGCCACCCAGTGCTCCTTACCCCTCATGGGTGCTCAGGGTCTGCCCAAGCACAGACCCACCACCATGTGTGCTGGGGCAGGGACAGTGCTCCCGAAAGCATGTTGCAAATGTCGGCTGCAATGCTAACCTACCTTCGCACCCAAAATATTCAGGGTTATTCAGCTGATCACCACAAGCAGAAGTTTTGCTGAGTGATGAAACAGAAGCTGAACTCTCCCTGCAATCATGATATTGCATGAAATTCTTCTGGGGTAAACAAAAAAATTGACTGAAACTGTTTACAGAGTATCTTGTCACCTTTTGTTACGGTCTTTTGCAACACACTGATGCTCGTGACACAGCAGATGTAACTTGACATGTCATACACTGAGCAGCGACTTTCAGGAATTTCTACGACACATTTCTTTCAAGAAACAGCATCTTGACCAGACAGTTGGACTATGAGTGCATTTAAAACTGAGGCTAGAAAAGCTGGGCTGAGATGCAAAGAGCATTGCACACAGAATATTTGGTCTGGCTTTAAGCCTGTATTTTATGTGCTACAAGCTATAGGCAGGGAGATGGACAGATCATCTAGCAGGATGGATGAGCTGCTGCCAAGCTGATGTTACTGTATAACTATGGGCCCCTCAGTACCCATTCTGCTTCTGATAGTCATCACTTGCCAGTGTCCAAATGGATTATATATATCTGGCATGTTTATGGTATAAAGGAAGATGAATCTGAATATCTGCGAACCTTGGGCTTACAGGATGATGCATTTGGAAGGGAAAGCAAGTTCTTCAAGGGCAAAAAAAAAAAATTAGTAGGGTTTTATCAAAGGGAATTAACCTAACACCTCCTCACATGAGGCTGCACTACCACACATTAAGGGATCACTTAGCCAGGGAGACAGGAGGAGAGCATTAGGATTAAGAGTAAGAACTGCCACATATTTTAGCACAGGAATGTCTTTCAAGCTGGAAATTGTACACGGCAGCCACTGGCACACCAAGCTGAGTAATTTCTTTGGTGCTGATGTTTATTCAGACAAGCAGATTGTCACAAGTAGTCGTAGGGACCCGGCCCTTTGGGGTTCATAAAGTTGGATCATGGCTGAGCAGGAGACCCCTGAGGGAGGAGAACTGGGGGTCCCAGCCTGCCCTGCAAGAGACACCCCACTGGATCATCCCACTGAGCAAAAGCAGGAACTGGGGCACATCAGCCTTCCCTGGTGAGCATTTTGGGGAGTTGCTGCTTTCTAGGTCGTGGGCACTATTTGCTTGGGAGAGGCAAAACAGAGAAGCATGGGAGACTAGAGGGACCATGAGATACAGAACACAGAGATGTAGGATGAAGATGAGAAAACTACTGTCTTGCTGCACTGGACCAGATCTTCCAGTAGTGGCGATGAGATCTCAGCACTGAGCCTATTTGCACCAACTCAGCATCACTGAAATGTAAGTATTGCCCCCACTGGGGCATGCAGACAGAAGTGCTGTCTGTATGGTCTTTGCATCCCAGGAAGGAGATACCTAATTTGCTCAGAATAACCGCTTGTACTCTGCCGTTGCTTTCCAACAGACCTGAACAAGGAGGTAATTTTGGTCCACAAAAGCAATGTTAAATGAAAATATGTAAATAAAAAGAGAACTAGAGAGTGAAACACTTGTCGTCTTCCTTAAACTAAGCAACTCGGTGCGTGTCCTTGGGATATTGGCAAAGGGATGCAGAAAACTCAACGGGAAGTCAAAGTTTACAACAGGAATTCAAGACGAAATGAACCCTGCAGCTGTAATACACAAACTCACAACCTTCCCAGGCCTCGCTCCTTTAAAAAACACCAAAACCTCTGGATCTCATAGCTTCAAGGACCTCTTTTCCAAGAGTGCCTCCTGTAAAGTTTTATTTCCTTTTGAAGTCTGCTTTCTGTTTTACTCTATTTTTTTGCTAGGAATATATTTAGGTAGGAACTGGCCTTTACATCCACCAGCAGCCATGGCTATCAGTCAATCTATCACTAAACCGCTCATGAAGTTCACTAGACAAAGGGTTAGTGCAGCTAGTATCACAATAATGTAGAAACAGAAATATTACAAAGTAAAGGCTTATAAAATAATAAAAATTCTACTTAGTTCAGATACCTCCCAGTGCCTTTGGCAAAATACCTTAAGCATTCCACATAAGGCGGGCATTGTCTTTATAAGATGGCACCTCATAAAATGGTATTAAATATCACCAACGGGGCTTCATATTTCATCCAGCAGGGTTTAGGCCAGACATGTTCTATATCACACATTATTAGAATGACATCTGCTTTGCAAGTTGTGTACCCAGGAGCATACCTTGATAACTCATTTCAGCACTCATTCTCGAGGCTTCTGTGGCTTCGTAATACCTAATATGTTTAACTCATTTTGAACAGAAGTCTAAAGCCTGTCGTGGCCCTCTGGCCAAAACTGTAGCTGTCAGGCAGCGGAGCCAGCTATCAAATATTACTCATTTATCATTAGTGGTGATGCAGCTGTACAGAGAAATGTACCCACTGAAGTGAAGGGCTGTCAATTGTTCCCTGTATAATACTCCTCTTCTCAACAGGGCATTTCTCCATGGATGTATAGGTAGTGCACTTTGCTACTTCCCCATAGCGCAGAATTTATAGTAGGAAGGAAATGGGGAACATATTTTCATTTAAATGGGTCTGCCACAAGATGAATAAAGCAATCATCAATAGAATCTATAAGCAGAGAGATATGCAACGTGGTCTTTATAAACATTACACATAGGCACGTATATGTATAAGTGTGTCTGTGCGTGTGTACACATATACACATGCGGTGTTTATAAATAAACTCTCAAGATCTGTATCGGTATTTAAAATTTGGCGCATGTTCGGTACCAAAGGCTCCGCTTCATCTTTGCTCACCATTTCCATAAGAAGACTGGAATGTGCAATTTAGGCTTCAAATTTCCATGTCAATTCTGCTTACAAAACTCAAACACACGCTACCTTGAACTTCGCTATCCTCAACTCTGCTCCCTAGGGAGTAAAACAGCCAGATTAAATCTATATGAGAGATCTCCTGACTGCAGACGCTACTGCCTTTATTCAGAAAGGCAAAGCACAGCAATGGTCTGGGAAAGCACCACCGTTAAGATAGTATCTTCAGGCTCCTTTGAATCACTGCTGCATGCAAATATTTGTACACATGCATTATGAAGAAAGTGTGGCATATGTCCCTGAATTTTTATTTGTCTCTGTACAAGCAAGATTCAGAGGAGGGAGACAGGCTTCTGTGGCAAAGAGCACACCACTGGCTTCCACATCTGCCTTTCCTCTCATTCAGTGGGGTTTCTTCTCTGGAGCCCACAAAGGCCAAAGGGAATTTGCCAATTGCTTTCATGACTGCAAAAATGTCAAAAATGGGTGCTTAAAATCAGGACTACAAATCGATATCCAGCAAACAAATAGAACATACCTGTTGTTCAGATATTAAATTCTGACCCTGGTCCATCTATGCCCAAATTTCTGGAAGACAGAGATGGTCACAATGCTCTGTGCCTAGGAAACGGCTTCAGCTTTTTGAGCAAGGAGCACCTACAACCACCAATCCTCCAAGTTGTGTGTGAAGACTGACGTGACTTTGAGCAGATGTTACATAAAACCTTAATTTTATACCCAAATTGCTGGCCACCCCAGATTCACCCAAACCAAGTTTGCTGGAAAATCATGAACTTTCTCCAAAGAAATTCAAGAAAGCTTTTTTGTCCAACATGGTGCAACTAAGAGACTGTTACAGACTACAGTCAGAGAGAATTTTGTTCTTCTTCTTGGTCTTGTGCAAAGTCTCCATGAAATCTACCATGGATAATGCCACCTTAGTAACAGAACAGCAACTAAGCAACTTTATATGTATTATTACTTTTTTCTGGAACACTTCCACTGTGGGTATAGAAACCCAGTGACAAAAACACAGCTGCACTTCAGTTCTGTCCCATGTTTAAACACAGTTGCTGGCACCAACATGGTTCTCATCCATTACAGGATGAGTAATAGGAAAAAGGATGAAGAATGCAGCTCTGAAAGTAGCCAACAACATGGGACTGCTTCTGGGGAAAAGCTCCTCTCCAGCAGAATGAGCCAGAAGTAGACATACGCAAACTTGGAGTTGCCTGGGGCAGCAGTCTCTTGAAGGGATGCCACTGAGAAGGGCAGTGGAAGTCCCAGAGCCTACTTTGTGTACACAGAGGGTCTTTCTTTCCTTCCTTTTCCCCATTTCTGAACATTACTGACATGTCATGGCGTAGGGGCTACGCACCCTCCACCCCTTCCACTCTGACCACAGAGCCAGGAGGCTTTGCATGACTTTAGAAATAGAAGGACATTTTGTGCCTAGCTGAAAATGAATGCAGCAGAAAGGAAGATAATGAATGACCAAGTTTTCCTGGCAGATGTGGGCTATAAAAAAAGATCATGATGTGGTAAAACAAGTCTAACCAATGGGTTTGCCAGAAACACAGTGAAAACAGCTTCCAGTGTAAAAATGACACCATCAAATTCATAAAAAAAAAAAAATAAAGAGACACCCTGAAGCCTAGCAAACAAGCAGCAACTTGGGGCACAGCGGGATACTAAAGGAAGTGGAAACATCCACTTTTGTTTGTGTCATTTCCTGCCTTTTCAGCCTGTGGTCTCCGAGGGAAAGGACCTGGCACCTCACTGGCAGGGTGCAGAACCGAAAAGCAGTGCCATGGGAGCCAGGCACTTGCACCCACTGCTGGCAAGCTGGGTTGGGGCTCACCACGCTCCACAGAGCAGGACCAGAGCTGCCAAGGCTCCCTGTTTGACCTGATCTGATCTTATCTGTACTTCCAGGTGCCTTTGGAGCCTGATGCTCTCATATTACCACGGGTCTGCACCTACTGTTCTAGCTTTCAATAAACTTAGATATGTTTGCGTTCATTCATTAATTTCCTTATTTAATCTGAGTATGGACAGAAGAGCATTGCAAGGAGGCAGTATATGGTGATTTCTTTAGCTGCATTTTATTCCTACAAGAGGAAAACTCATCCTTTGACATGGCCCCTCCTTTCTTGTTTTTAGCTAAACCCTGGACCAAATCCATCTTTCCAGGTCAGAAGGGATATACATGACTGCATAAAATCCCAGGAGCCTCCCCTCAAAATAGCCACAGGGGTTTGCAAACAAGTCACATGAAACACCCTCTTTACCCATTCCCCCAGGGCTAAGCAAGCTCCCTCTGCAACACTCCCAGCTGCTTTGTGCTCAGAGGGTATACCATGGAGGAAAAAGTCTTGACTTTTTAGAAGTCTTTTTGTAATATTACATGCTAGGAGAAATTATGGGTTCAGTTATGACTACCAAGTTAAGCAGGGGCTGGAGAAGCAAGCTGTCAGTCCACAGGAAACTGCCATGGCTGAACTCCGTATGTTAAACTGTATGCCAGACTGCAGAGGTCGGAGACTGCTCCTGGAAGATAAACCTCCCTCTCATGGATGTGCCCCTTCCTCAGCTACTAGAGGCTAATGGCTCTGTCATGTCCTGGAAGGTAAATCAGATATGGTTGAGGAGCTTTCTGGTACAATGCTTTAGTGTGCATGGCTGGAGGGGCAGGACCAGGCTCCTGTTTCTTGTTTCCCATGGTTAGGAAGACACCTACGTTGTGCCTTCCCCAAGAGAGCAGAAAGGAGCCCTGCTCAATGTCCCTCCACAGGGTGTCCAGGAGCATTATGCTCCTTCCTAATTCTCCCAGGCAAAATGCCTATCGCCATTGCTGTGCACACAAGAGTGGTTGTATCTCAGTGCAGTTACCTTTCCTTATTGCTTTCATTCAGGTCCAAGCACAGTGCCATGCTCTGCAGCATTAGGCCTTATGTTGTCCTCTTGGTCACTATTCTCCACCGTGCTGTAAGTGACAGCATGCTATGAACCAGGGTGACCATGCAGCTACACTCGTCGTCTGTACATGCTCTGACTCATACATGATTAAAACAGCATTTGGACAGGGAAGAACTGAATTCAGACTGCTTTGTGTGACTAAAATGAACCTGATCTTATTATTGCACCATGACTTTTTAAGGTTACTTTAAGTCCTGTTGGAGACTCATCCTTCCTATTCTTGTTCGATCTCCCTGTAACCCTCTTGCACCCCAAGTTCCATCTGTTCCCTCACCCAGGTGTCTTCCTCTCTCCAGACTGTGCTCAGTGTCACCTACTCCAATTCCCAGCTGTACTACTGCATCATGAAGTCTCCTCAAAAGCTCTGCATCACTGCTGACATGCCACAGGAGGGAAAGCATTTAGTATCTTTGGGCAGAGACCCTGAGAAACCAGTAACAATAACTGTTGGGTAGCTGGCAGCCTAAGGGACCAGCCAGGAAGTAGGTGAGCAGAGGGCAGCAGGAGGGCTGGGGACTACGTTGTGCTCATGCTGCCCATCTCTGCAGAAACCACCTCCTGCGCCAAGTTTCTGTATGAATCTCACTGTCTGCTGAGCGGGGTCAGTGTTCGTTTAAAACATGCCTCAGTGCACTATTGTTTCCCACAGCTCTTCGACGTTTGCGTTATGATACAGTTGGTGAGTCATGCACACGTTAGTCATGGATGAGATTTATTCTTGTCTACAGAAAGTCCGGCATGAGTAAGGACAATGTGAGTTTGGCACCAGCTTCTTTCAGTTCTGGCCAGTGCCAAAGGTGAGTTATGTCTCATACCCAAGCGTGCAGCTCAGACTGGTGAGGCACACAGGGCCACAATTCCAGTTTAATGCCTTTCTGCTGAGACCAAAACTTTAGCACAGCCAATGCAGGCAGTACAGAATGGGACTGACTCATCTCACAAGCTCCTCTACAGGCCAGATGCTAAATAGACATCCACTGGTAACCTTCACCAGGCTAAGCCACCAGTGCGCAAAAGGCTCCAAGTCCTAGTGAATCCTCCAAGTCTCTTACCAAAGCTTACTAGAAAATAAGTTGGATGAGATTTTGGCTTCATTGAGGCTGGTAACAAAACTTGTGCAATGCTCCACAGTGTTAAAACTATGCAGGAATCTCATTTCCCTGTATATCTACCAGTCTCAGAGCATCAACTCTCTAAATTACCCCTGGCAATTTTTTAACTGCAAAACCTCCTTTTTTTTTTTTTTATTTCATAGGGACAATACAATCTCCAGAAAATACAACACATTTCTGACCGGGAAACTGTCTGGTGTTCAGCTGCCATAAAGTTAATGTTCAGCTAATTTTTCTTTGATGAGTTTACACAGTGAGTGTAGAATTGTAGTTGCTGACTGCAGCAGTAGACACAGGTCTGCAGGACACTTAGTCAGAACCTGGGCTTCTGAAAGGAGAAAATGTTTTCATTCATATTTTAAAATTCCATTCATTAACAGGTGTATACAGTTTGACTTCTTCAAAGTCTGCTGCAGATACAGCCTAATAAATCTCCATGACACCTCACTGCATCTCCATTTTATAGATGTGGTGATTCGAATATATCCAAGTGAAATGACTTGCCCAAGGCTAATGAAGGAATCAATGTCAGAGACAGGATTAAAAGTAGAAAAATTCCTGGCCCCCAGTCTCATAATCTAACTGTGGTCTGCCTTTCACTCATATAAAAACAGGAAAGGGAAATGGATCTATTTTGAATATTGTGAAAAGTAGTTCATAGCAGATGCGCAGCCTGATGTTTTAAAATTGCTTTACTTTGTCATAAAATATCAATAATGCACAGGATGTGGTTCTTGTCCAAGACTATACCAAGGTGCGAACAGCACAAAATGTGACACTGGTAGCTTTTAGAGCAGCAGAGGTTGCACTAAAAGAATAAAATAAGCAGAGTCTTTGAGATGTCTCTCCTACCCTGTTCCTTAAAACCAATATCTTCCTGTGTGCTACACAGTTGGTAAAAGCTGCTTTGAAGCTGATGAATACCTGTTCGGTAATGAATCTGTAGTGAGACGCCTATTGTTGCGTCTCTGAGGCAGAGCAAGAGGTCTGTAATGCCTTTTTCTCAAATACACAGGTAGTGCCCCCTGACACTTTTTGGTGGGTCTACCCACCTCTTTCTTAGAAGCTAACACAGAGCTAGGCAGCATCTTTTCTGGTGCCAAAATATAATGGGAAGACAATGCACCTGTCTAGCTGTGTAGAAGAATAATTTAAAATAAAAAAAAAAAAAAAGAAGGTACACTTGTGTCATTAAATATTGATGAGTAAGATTCATTGGCTGAGTTGGAGACAGTAGGATATGGCTTGAAACAAAACCCCATGAGAGCCACACCCCCTAGTATGCCCAGGGCCATCCCTTTAAAGGTAGGACAATTATAATTAATTGAGCAATCTGATGGAAAGCATACATCCACACACTGCAGCAGAAAGTGACACAGTGCACAGAGCCATCCAGGACACTCGAAGGGTTAATACTGGTTCACTAGACCAAGGACAGTAAATTCTGCCTGTAGCTACCACCAGACTATTGTATTATTATTGCAGGCTTTAGAAACAGCTTTTAATATTAACACTTTCCAACCCTCCCTACTACCTTCTCTTTAAATAATTGGTATTGAATAAAATTGATAAAAGCTTCCTAGTCATGCCTTTCAATAATTTCTTTTCACTTTCAGCATTTACAATACTGTACAGAAAAAAAGAAAAAATCCAAAGAACCCAGGCTTCCTTTACCTATCACTTTTAACTCGTAAAGACCAGAAATACTGCCACAAATCTGGGTCCCTTTCATTTTGTTGTGATTGGTCCCCACTATTTGGTGCAAGGATCACTGAAGAATCCCATCCACTATTTATTGGATACCACGCCATGAGTATTCAGAGTTTTGACAAACACATAGGCTGAATATACATAGTTCTGTACCCCTTTCAGTCTTCCAGATACCTGCATTCATTCACCTAACTACATTTTTAAGATGACATACCAGGAATTGTTCAGTCCTATAAGAGCTGACAAATCAAACACACAGGAACCATTGGCTACCTGTAATGCAAAAATCTCATTATTGATAACATTTTCAGCAATATGCTGAGCATGTCATCAGCCCATAGGCAGGCTAAAGAGAAAAAAACAATGGAGAAGGAATTATATAAAGGAGTGTGGGTGGACAGCAGAGGACTGACTCAGTGACCCAGGAGGTCCTTTCCAATCCTATATTTCTATGTTCATCTGGTCATATTGAAGTTGATGGGAGACATCTCCACCGACTTCAAAGGGCTTTTGTCCAGCTCCAGTTTCATTTCTTTTCAATCTATAGATGCAAGAGTAATGTCACACATGATTTTCATGAGACTTGCTAATATACAATCAGTTCTGGGAGCAGTAGAATGAACCCAGGTAGATAAACTGTTCATCCGAAAATGCTAAACATGCCAAGGTCTGAAAAATATATATCCTCATATCTAAAGTGCAGATAAGTCCAGCATTGTCACAATTGGATTTCCAGTCATCATTAGACATAATCAATTATGCCAAATAAATTGTCCTGTTATCTAGTCGCACTTTTTGTGAGCTACAGGGACAAGGTGAACAAATGTTTTTGATCTGGGAGTCAGCTCACCAGAAGGCTGGTCCACACTTCCAGCAACAGGAAGGAATGCGCCAGCTTTAGCATCCCAGCATGAAACCTGTAGCTTCGTATGGAAGGTTATTTAATGTATATGGGACACCACTCATTAGAGAGACAAGCCACAAAATGCTCTGGGAAGAAGTGTAGAAGCCTAATATTGATGGTCACAGAAACAGGGAATGAGAAGGTAGAACTATGCGGCTGTATAATTACACAGTGTTTTCCTTTCATCTCTTTTTTTTTACTGAGCAGGCCTGCTCAGTAGAGTCACTCCAATATGTTATCTAATGGCTTTATCTTTACTTGTGAGATTCCCAATCTGTGGTCAGACTGTGGTACTGCCTCATTCACCTGGGCAAGAGAACACCATTCATTCACTCGCTCAGATCTTAGGAGACAGACAGATCTTGCTCTACAGCAACAAAAACCGAGCTGCCTCTTAGTCAGGTCTGAACCTTTGCACTTAAGCCAGCCTTTCATGAAACTTTCGTCTGGATTTCAATGCCATTTTTTATAGCTGGGCAATCTGCTCACTCTCACTAGCGCCGTCCCTTTTTTCGTTCTTTACACTGATATTCTGATCTATGTGCTGGTCTCACATTTTCCTCTTAAGCTTTCTGCATCAGCCTTGTTTTCAAAGCCAAATAACACAAACAATGATTTCTAATCTGCTGTTGCTTCAGAAGGATGGATGTTCAGACACAATCCGTCTGTCTTGCTGCTTTTTCACCTGTTACACAGTAGCTGCTTCTGCTGTTCAGATACTTCTTTACTCACTTTCCCTTTCCATCTCTTTTCTCCTCTTAATTTACTGTAAAACTTTTAGTGATTTATAAAACATGGAAAACTCTCACATCCAGTTTAGTTCTCCTAAAGCAGAGTAATTTCCTCCTATTGGGTTCATGGTGCCTCTAATGAGGGTGCTCCATGGAAGGATTCAGCCACCTGAGGGCACTGGTACAGCCACTTACTTCGACTCCTCAGATATGGTGGGTCTTTCTCATGACCAGGACAGAAAAATTACACCACTCCATGAGAAAAGAGATGGTCAGAATGCTGAAGATACCCTGATGTACATTCAGAGGTCTGAGTGCTGCAGGGCTGTATCTGGATCTTCATACTACATAGCATACCCGAAAGGTGTTAGGCATGCTGAAGCCTGTTGTGTCTCCCATCTTGTGGGTACCATTTCCACAGAAATGATGGGGAAAGCATAAGGAAAGAGAAGGGAGAGAGACTGGGGCACATCTCAGTTTCTGTCCATTAAGTAAGAGGAATGCAACTAGGAAAAGCAGGCTCAGGAACTGGGAATAATCACTGATTCAGCTCCTCAGTGTAAGTTGATTGTAAGATGGTGTGATCAGTTGTCTTCTACTCCATTCACCTGCCAGCTTCAAGTTAAAGTCCCGTGGCCAGAGCCCTTGGGGTCTTGCCATGGCCTCACTGATAACGTCTGAAAACCCAGGGGAAATCACAGGTGTCAGACTGGCAACAAAACAACTAGTTTTGAGAATAAGGGCTTAGTCCTCGCTCCACGGCCATGCCCTGCAGACACCTAACAGCAATCCCAACAGGCTCTTGAGTGCCTCAAAACAGGTGATGCAAGGACACAGGAAAATGCAGCAGACAACTTGTACATGTTGCAACATCCAATATCCAAAGCAGAAGGGCCTTGCATGAGAATTAACAGAACGTCCGCATGTCTGAAGCCCTTCACATTCCCAAGGCAGCCTGGATCTGCAAGTGGCACAAGTCTGATGGAGTCAGATCGAAGCGCAGTGCCCAGGTAGCCTGTATTTGGGTGCCCACAAGTTCATATAGACCTGCAGACTTGGTCTGGCCAACTTCATGATTAACTTGTCAGTGGCCACGTCTCACAGAGGAATACAGTCATGCTTTGCCTTAATCTACAAGTGTTGTCTGCTACAAGTGGAAAAAGGAGCATGAGAATGGCAAAGCTGAACTGATTTGTTCTGGCACCAGTATTCCAACATGGAAAGATATACCTATGACTGGCACATACAAATTTAGTAGATAGCATGCTTGCTTTTTATTTGATTTTTAGCAGGTCTCTCCAAATAAGTATAAGAGCAGAATGCATAAACAAAGTGCCTGGCACTTACAGTTTATCTTGGTGATGGAAAATTTGATTGATGAATAATAAGTTCAGAAAGTGGCAAATGTTCAACATAGGGCTAAATAACCATTTGTTGATGGTTTTAATTTTTTTTTTTCTTGAAGTTGCTTTGTTCTAGTGCTCCATCAGCTGCTGGGAGGGAAAAAAAGGCCTTCCTTATTTGTTCCGTATATATTTCCACTGATCGAGTTGCTTATCACCAGGGCAAAAATTAAATGGAACACTTTTGCATGTCACATAACTTCTTGTTTTCTTTTTCACTTTACTGGGACAAAGCCTGTGAGACAGACCTTCCTGCTTCCAAAATACTAATTTTTAACCTATGACTATCACTGCAATACCAGAGTGGAGAGATGCACACAAACAGAACAAGGTAGCTCAGAGAAGGTGCCGGTCAAAGTAGGCTACATTAACAAAGCATAGAAGAAAAAAAAGACCAATTTTACAGAGGGGGAAATTGAGGCACAGAATCTTACAGTGGTTTGTGCCCAGGAGCTTATAGGAAGAGTGTGGCAGAATGGCAAGTGCAAGCCAGACCCCATAGCTCCTAATCTTGTGCCTTAGCAATGAGACCACTCTCCCTCTATGTGCAGGCTCAGAGAGAAGGGGCAACCTTCCAGGAGGGAAATCCTTGTTGGATTAAGCACTTCACTTGCTTTCCTCTTCTAATCCCTTTCCTTCTTCAAAGCACGGAGGATGGGGAGGGGACCAGGTGGTGAAACAGTGCCCACCCACCCCCCTGCCACATCCAGCATGGTCTTGGTGCTCCCCAGTGGCCCCTGAATGCCCACGCCCCTTGGCCAGGGAGGAGGGATATGATTTGTAATTGCAATATTTTCATTACTGTCTCTTAGTTCTTTGCACACTAATGTCAAGAGCTTTGTCTTTGTAGTGTTATTGGCATTTTTCATCATATTCATGAAGTGTGGGTCAATTTTCTTCAAAAGGCTCACTTCGCCAACTTGCCACAAAGACAGACAGTAATAAATTCTACTAGTGCACAGCGAAGGCTTCGTAGCTGCAAGCAACAATAAAAAGCAATGAGCTGGGTGTCACTAAGTAACTCCAGTTTACACTGTATTTTCTTCTTTTATTGAAAACTCAGAATATGAATTTATTAATGAATACACAGGCCTACTTTGAAGGGGTGGGGGGTTTCCAAGTCAATTTATTTGGTATTCACACAGTGTGTGCCTACATTGTATTGTTTCATCATTTTATGGCCAGGCACAGCTTGTTAGGCTGTGGCCCTCCAGAAAAAAGCAGGCTCATATAGCAACACCTTGACGTAGATGTACAGCTGCTTTCACTGTGGCTGTCTCACCTTTAGCCCCGTCTGTCTACTGCCGGCTTTCATTTTCCGCATTCATACATCAATAAGCTTTGCATGCTGACACCTAATTTTGCAGGCTACTTTGGTTATGGAGGCCGTGTTTTGCATATCACTACCCACCCCCTTCTGACATCTACTGCCTTTAAAGAGGGAGAGAATAGAGAGAGCACGAAAGAGGGATTCTTTTCTTCTCAGCCTAATCAGAGATTTCTTTATATTTGTCAAAAGCAGATCTGCCAAATCAACTTTAATTGATTCTTCCACAGTTCTCGTGTATGATTTTTGAAGGACTGGGCTTGTGTTCCAAGACACAGTGTTGTGTTTCAAACAAATATGAGGTTTCTACAGCAAATCAAATTTGGATGCCAATTAGTTAGTGTTTTCCATTCCAATTAAATTTGAGACCTTTCTGATTTTGAAAGACTTGTGTGTCTATGCAAGTATGTATGGATGGATGTGTGTGCACCTATCTCTATATATTTCATAGAGACATAAATATATGTAAGTATAAAATATTTACTGCACCCTCCGTGGTCTAATAAGCAGGGAGGGGTTATAGCCACCCATTTAAATATATATTTTGGAGGATTTTTTTTTTACCTTGTTTATTTCACAAGGGCTTACCAGCCCATTCTAACCTGTTATGTGACACCACAAAGGTTTTTACTTCTCAGTCAGGTGGCTAATGTCATTATATCGTTGACAACTCATAAAATGTTATAATCTAATAGGGCTTTCCCTCCCCACACAGAGAGAGTAAAAGCTCATTGTAGCAAAGAAAGGAATAGGGGCAAAAATCAAGATTAATGGTTAAAAAAAGGGAAGCAGGCTAAGTCCAGACAGAATACTGTAGCTTAAAAACAAATATAATTTGTATATTAAAATGTGTCCTGATCTTACTAAATTTACTCTAAATAAACCCAGCAAACAATATAGAGCATTTTCTACTGGACTTTGTGTATTTCAGCAAAGTCTGTATATCTGGTTTGAATTAATTTTTAATTTTTTTTTACGACTAAAAATCAGGTTTTAGGCAGACTCATAATACAAAGACTAAGACTGAATCCAACACTACTATGATGGGAAGGAAACAAAAGCTTGCTTAGATTTGCTAGAACTGAGATTCACCATCACAGTCAACCAAAAATCTATCTCAGACAATATCTGAGCTGTGGAAAAGAAATCTTCCTGGCACCCGTGGGTCCCATTGCCACACAGGGTGCAAACCACCCGCCAATAGGTTTTTCCCTCTTTGATCCCCAAAAGAACCTCAGGACAGACAGACAATCCAGCTCCAGCAGACATCAAGAGCAGGCAGACCCACTCGCATTCTATTCCAAGGACTCAAAACCACCATGGTAAGGAATTCACCCTCAGCAAAATTCAGGTGGGAACAAGCACATGCCTGCATTCCTTGGGGAAAGAGATTAATTAGTTTCTTCCTTTTATAAAACATAAACAAAGAAACAAAGACTGAGCTTGAAAAGGTAAGGAAATCCAGGCACACTTCACCAGCAGAGAAAAGCAATAATCTTCAGGTAGTTTGGCACTAGTACACCGTGTGTTTTGTATTCTGTCCTACTACGTGCGACCACTAGCCTACACAACCAAAAGCAGTAAAATGAGAAATTGTGACGGCTATTGAACACTATTCACATATTCACAGTGTCGCACCTGATGTCAATTAGTATGCATGTTTATATAATTGTTATACAAGGGGAAAATCTACAGTGTTAAACAGCCCTCGGATTCCCATTTCTGGATGGGCTTTTTTTTGTGGAGTGTTTAGCGCACACAAAATGAAATCCATGGGAAATCTGTCTGGGATGAGATCTCTGATGGATTTGTGTTGGGAGAGTTTTCATAGGTGATCAAAAATGTGTGGTTTAGATTAAATTCTTCAAGCCACCTTCTCTTTATATACCTGGGTAAAACCAAGCCTTTTGGGTGAAAAATCTGCAGATTTGACTGAATGGACATGTTGAGGAGGAAAATTTCAGAAAAGCATGCAAACATTTTGCAACTCTTGAAACAAAAACCTCTCTTCTGTATGAAAACTCTTTGACCTTGATATTCTTGAATTGTTGGCTTGTATAAAAACAAAAGGGTTCAACACTGAAATTAAACTCTGAAACCAATGTTGAACATCAAACTGACCTTTTAAAGGTGGGAGGGGGTTTAACCTCTTTTCTTACCAGAAGTCTAAAATTTCATATTTGGTCCAGCTGATAAATTTTTCTTCTATATTTCAGGATCTGCAATAACCCACCAAATCCTCTACTTATCTCCCAATGTGCTGACTTCTGTAAAAAATGTAGCCCTTCAAGCTACAAAATGATGGAGGAAAATCAGAGAACACACAATAAAGTCTATAAAATTATGAACAGTATAGGGAAAGCAAATAGAAAAGAACTAGTCATTATTTTTCACAGCATAAGAACTAGGGTATACCCAAATATGAGGCAGCGGGTTTAAAATAGCCCATCAGAAACACTTTTACAAAGCATAACTAAATTATGCAACTTACTGCACAGCATGTTGTGGAGGCCAGGAATATAAATGGATTTGAAACGCGATTAGACAAATTTACAGTAGAGATCTGTGAAGGACTGCCAAGCACCACGATCTGGCTCAGCCTCTGGTTTGGGAAGTAGCTAATCTGCTACCTGGCCAGGGCTGGGGAGAGGAGAGATCCCTCTGCATACGCACATCCATCCTGACAGCACTACAGTGAAGCAGAGTCATGCTGGGACCGTAAGGTCACCCTTGCAAGGTGGAGGATGGAAGCGAGGATGGAAGGATGTCCACAATGCAATATCAGACAGTTCTGGGCTGCTCATGGGATCTCCTTCCCTGGCTGGCTCTGGTTGGAGCTGCTAAGGGAAGTGGCCGAGGAGGGCTTCTGTTCAGAGCAGTACCTCCAAACCCCTAAGAGAACCACTCCACTGCCAAATGCACACTGAGCCCTTGACCCAGACCACATATGCAGCAGAAACAATAGCGCTGATGAGTGATTATGTTTCTTTGTCTGTAAAGTACTCGTACCAAGGTGCACTTATGTATCTGGTATGCAACGGTGCTGTGTATTAAGGTCTTTATGTATTTGTCACTTTAGGGATATTTAATTGCAGGGTAAGAAGAAAAAGTGAAAATTAAAAGAGGGCCACAGGCTGGTTTGACAACAGTGGCAAGAAGTGCCCTGTTCAGCAGTAGGAACAGGCGTGGGAAATCAAGATGGGCACATAAATTGGCTGAAGTGAGCTGTCTTTAACTACTGGCAAGGAACAGAGCAGACGTTTTCAACCATTTCTTGATTTATGGACCCTTACACTTCCAATGGAGAGGTGATCACCCATAATAGTGAATTAAAGCCTCCTGACAATAGGCTTTTTTCAGTTGCCTTTCAGGCACCCTTTAGAGAGGTGGCTCAGGAACTCTCTGGGACCTGTGGCCCAGCTGGAAGCCTACTGGCACAGGAATGAGCAAAGGGACAGGGACAGGTAGTGTCCAAGTTTCAGGTTTAGCTCTGCCATCCCCCCTTTCCATTTCCTATCTAACTGTGGTAAAAGAATAATTTTTAAAAGCCTTCATTTTCCTTCATAGTTTTAAGGCTAAAAAGAACTATTAGATCATCTGTTCTGACCTTTTACATCTAGAGGCCATCACACTTCCTTCAGTTTACGAGTACCTCTATAAAATAACCCATATTAATTTCAACCACCACTGAGGGAAATAAACCTGCTCCGGTCAGAGAAGGATTCCTTTGAGGTTCACCACTCACCACCATTAACACTCTCATAATTTACATCCTTTCTAATTACTATACTATTTTCCCTCTGTATATCCATGAAAGTGTTGTTAAAATACTAGGAATAGGAATTTAAATTACAGTGGCATCCCGTTTTGGTCACACATTACATAGTAAAAAGGATCCCTAATGGGAAGACTTGGACAGCTTAATCAGACAAGGCAAAAACAAAACAACAACCCCCCAGAAAAACCCACACACAAAGAAAAGGGAGAAATCACCATTCTCCCTAGCTCACATAAACCCAAAGAGATTAAACTATTGGTCAAAAGTCATCCCAAACTTGGTGGCAGAGATGGAGCTGAAACCTACTTTCTCAAGTCAAATCCAGAGTTTTAATCACCAGAATACCCTTCCTCTCCCTTCATTGCCTTCATTTATCATTTCAGGCTAGGCAGACTACATTGAAATGATGGCTTTGTGAAGCATAGAAACACAGTTTTACGGGCAATAAACAATAAATATGAACCTGAAAGACATCTCTGGGACCTCCCTACCAAAAAAGAGCCCCTTTTCGTTTTTTTCCGCCCCCCCAGAAGATGGCAAAAACATTCTCTTCTCCTCCTGCCCGCACCTCCTTGTCGGGCTTAGCCTGCTGCCAGCCACGCCGCCCTAGCCATGCCAGCTCCCCTGCACAGGCACGGCACGTTGGCTGCAGGATGGCAGCGAGCACTCCTTCTCCCTGCCAAAATGACAAAGTCCTGGCTGGCTCAGCCACCGCCTCTGCCAGTGTACCAAAGAATCGGTTGTGCGATTTCATTTAAGCGCTGCTAACTAATTATTAACTGTAGGCTCAGCATTCAGGGTGCAGACAATGGGATCGGCCAGGCACCGCTCTGCAGGCTGGTGGGGGACCACAGTCAGAACGGGTTTCTTTTTTTTAATTATTGTGCAGTGGAATCAGTCCTGGAGAAGCAAATTGAAAAGTATACAAAATTCTGATTAGTAACAATAACGGCTTTTTTTTTAGTGTTTCTCTGACTTCCCGCCCACAGGACCCCAACTGCCCTTTCAGCTGTAACACCAAAACCTGCACGCACTTTAAAAAATGAGATAAATTATTTTGTTTTACAGGATTGCTCCACAAAAATTAATTATGCAGAGTTGAGCCCAAAACCCATCTCTGGATCCAGACTTCTATGTATTTTGCTTGTGGACCCAGACATAAACTTTGAGGATGATGGACAGTCCTATTTTACGGCATCCCTGGGCAAGAAGGGCTCTTTTCTGGACTGAGGTCCAGTCTCTAAAGATTCAGGCTTTTGCTTGGTACTACAGTTTGCTTTGTGTGCAGGCTGAAGTCATATGGTATCTGTATTACCTCCTCTGCTGTGGGATTTGTGCAGGGAAGAGATGACTATCTCCTCTGGCATTCACATCTCACTGGCTCTGTTACTTTTGAACCGCAGAACTACATATTGGATCATGTTCACTGTGAAAGTGGCTCCATGCTCATCAAGGAATCAGGTGCATCTTAGCAACACTTAGGATGATTTTCCAATATGTTTCGTCTTTTCTAGTGCCTATTGATTAAGATATTTCCATCTTGGAGAGACATAAAGTGACAATTTTGTTCAATATAGGGGGAGGAAAAAAAAAATCAGGGTCTTTTGAAAAAAGTGCTTCATCCTAGAAAAGTTTTGCTCCATACAAGAGAATTCATTAATATGATCTCTGATCACTCCTATCAGAGGATACACCTCAGACAGGAGCGGGACCCTCTCTTCTCATAGCTTTTCCAGCAGCGGAAACACATAATTTGCATTAGGAACAGGGGATAGCACTCCGCTGGCCCCACCTGGGGAGTTCAGTGTTAAGGAATCAGCAGCCCCACCGTGGACTGAGCAGCGCCCCGGGGAGGCAGCAGCTCCTCCCTAACAGAGAGCATGTGAGCAAGGACTATCATGATTGGGGATAAGGAAAAGCACACGCTTTAGCAGGTCTCAGGGCAAGGATTAGAGGAAATGGGATGCCGTATCTCACAAAGCAAGCACATGTCAGGGTCTGAAAGTGAACTCAGCCCTTTGGTGTGGTAGCCTGGCACTGTACCTGCAATGAAGCCTTTCCTGCAAATGGAGACATCAGAAGGAGATGACATTCCCCAGAGGCTGGCAAAATGTTATACGAGTCAAACCTGACTCCGCTCAGGAAACATCTCTCTCGAGTCTGAGTGGAATTCTATACCAAAGATACATATTTTTAAATTAAGAATTCTTTTTCTTTCCACTTTCAATACCTTGGTAGTGCTTTTTCACTAAGCAGTTATTAAAAAGAAGGAAGATATAGTGTTGTACCTGAGTAATATTTCTTCCCCAATATTACTCAATTCACCCATGTGATAGTCCCTCCTCTTCTTCCTCAAGCTTTCCAATTTTGAGTCTTGACACATTTTGATCCATTTCCCAGTGCTGCCAACACTCCACTTTGCTCCTGTGCTGATCAGTGTGCAGCAGGGACCCCAGTTCATGCAGGCTCTCTTCCTGCATCTCTCCCAAGACTGCAGTGGGAGAAGGAAAGAGCCTTCTAAAAAGATGGTAGGAAGCGCTGATTCCTTTTCAGGCTGTATCAGGCTCTTACAGACGCGATTCCTCACATCCATCCACGGCAAGGCATTGTGGGATATTGTGTTTGACTCTCAACAAACTGTGTTGCTAGGATGATGTTTGTTATGATACATAATGTGAATAAAGGACGAAACTGTACACAGCGTGCTGATTTGCTATAACTGTCATCTGTGATGATAGTCTCTAGTTTATATCTCAAATGAATTTTACATGGATGGTACCGATGCTACCAAGTGCTGCAGAGGTGTATTTTACAAAGCTGCCTGGGCCTGGCATGAAGATCATGCCACTTTAAACAGGGAATCTGTTATTGTGATGTTTGTGAGAGGAGAACAAGTGGGAAAGTCACTTTCAAGTGCAGCTCAGTGCTCTTTTAATGAGGAATGGGGTCTTCTTCAGAGTCAGCCAACTACTGAGGAGGAGCTGACACCCTTAGTAGTCAACATTCTCAAAACAGCTGACAGCTCCAGATAAATCAGTTTGTGTACTTCCTCCCCTTCTCATATCACCTGCGGTGACAGGAAAGCACTAATTTCCTTTGAGAGGGAGAGAGATGGATGCACGCGTGCATCCTGGGCATGTTGATCCTTCAGTGTAAAATTAACAAAAACAGAGGCCAGGCAGAACTGGAATAGGCACAGCACTTTGTCAAGAGGAAGGGTTTGCCGTAGTACGGCCCTGTATTCATCATATGGTAATTTACAAATATGCATACGGCAGAGTCACATTGCATTAGCCCCTGGAAGAAGAAGCTATGACAAACACAGTGCGTTTGGTAAACTGACTGCCCAGTTCACAGCTATAATTCTCCCCTGCGCAGCACAGGACTTCATGCCAAGGAGGCTGGTACACAGCGCGTGGTATCAGCCACATGCACAAGTGGTGCTTGGGCGCACTGCTTAGTCCTACACCCGGACACAGGCCATCCCTGGAGGTACAGCTACCCGGGAGGGAGCAATCTGACACCGTCACCCTTGAACAGGATTGCCCTGGTAAGAGCAAAAGCAATTTCCAGGCGTTGAAAGGCTGCGACTGCAGATTATAGTCCCAATCCCACACTTGAACTGTCACCTGTCTGGGACCTGCAGCACCTTTTCAGGGTGGTCAGGAGGCACTCACTTGTTTATCAGTTGCTCGCTGCAATCAATAGGGAGTTAAGTACTGTCTGTACCCTCTTACACAGACAATCCTTGCTGCACACTTCCTGAATTCATTATTCTGACACTGTCACATGGCTAAATGATGTTATAAAAATTAGATACCGTAGGCTGTTAAAAGCATTGCATGCTCATTGAAAAGAAAACCACCAAAAAAACCCTCCAGATAAAACCATCGAGAAATTTCTCCCCAGTAGGCAATGCAGCTCATGACTTTCCCCTGGGTCCAGAAACCACCCCAGTTAGTAACGTCATGCGGCAGTTTCAGCAGGGCTGTTTGCTGTTCATTTTGTGTCGTTACTTCTGAGAGTCGTCTCATCCCACCGTCCTCACTGAACTGCCACATTTCCAGAGACAGGCCCTGACATGAGACGAGCTGAAACAAGGCAGAAATGAAAGACTCCCAGCCTGTTTAAACAGGAACGTGAACAGCTCGCTGTGACCCTGTTTCAGGGAGGATCTTGCCCAAAAAAACAGGCACGTACTGTCCAGGGCTGAAGACAGGCTGTCTCCCCTGCCTGTGCTTGACTGCACTGTATTTCAGCTGCATTTAAGAGTCCCTCTCCTGCACAAGGACCTTCTAATGAAAAGAAAAAAATGAGAAGAAAAAAAAAACAACCAAAACACCAAACCACCATCTAAAAATAGATTAGAATCTGAGTTTTCAGGTCTCTCAACTTCTCTCTTTCTAAGCTGACAGTAACCACAGTGTTGCTGTGATGCATGAGGTTACGTTAGTTAAATCACTGACAATTTCATCATTTATATAATGGGATACGATTGGTGTGATCAGATAAGACAAGTCACAGCAATGACGTGTCGCAGCAAAAATGTCTAAAAGGAGGTATCTGCCTGGCAACCATACAAAAATGCTTATAAATTTACATTTTAAAATAAGTATGGATAACTATATATGCAAACATAAAACTATAAATATATCTGTGCATGCATGTGTGCACACACATATGTATAATCACATACACATGCTCCTGTGGTTTTCCAGCTAAACCACCACCATGTGTTGTACGTTATTCCAGGACACCAAGCAGGAAGGCTGCAACTCACCTCTGGGGGCAGGGGATTTTGAAACCAATTTCTCCTGGACCAGAAATCCAGAAAGCCGCTCCATGTGTGTGCCCCTGTGCCCATGGTAAACTCCGGCATGGCCCAAGTATGGGAACTGAGCCCCACAAAATGAACGAGGATGTTTGGGGGGGGCAGGTCAGGACCATGGCTCCCTATCTTTTGCTTAAATTCTCGTGCCAAGGTCTTGGGAGCTTGGACCCTTTCAAAACCCCAGAGGTTGCACAGCGTGTGTGAAAGGCTGCCCCCGCACAGCTACGTTGCTCTGCGAGTGGCAATACCTGCTTGGGTGACACAGAATCAAACACCTCTGAGCAGAAGCACTTGCTTTCACTCCAGCTTCATAGTAGGCTGGGTTGTATCTTAAGTATTTCAGTGGAAAAGCTCTTTTGTGTGTAAATAACTATTAGGTGCTTTTTTATTTTTAAGCAAAGAAAATTCATAAAATAAAGCAGACAGAATTTATTTATATGAAAAACAGAGGGATTAAACATAACCAATAAATTACAATAAACTGTCCACAGTGAACAATGCCACCAGATGACCATAATGGAGATCCACTGCTCTTGTGCTTTTATTAAAAGAACAAAGCACTGCAATTAAATGTAAAATCCGGTAATATGTCATCGTACCTTAAGCATCCTTTTCTCATTCATTGAACACTGTCCTCTGATTTAATTGAAGCCTCTGGTCCCTTTGAGACAGCAATAGTCCTTACTCTAGGCCAAGTTTAGCATTTCATTATTTAGTAATCTGAGATGGAGTCATGCTATTGACTCTCAAGCAATCCTCTTTGCTTCTTATAACAAAATGGATGCCCACAGAAATAATTGATACCACATTCTACTCTCTAGTAAATCGTCCCTTAGTGGATTGTGAAAAGAGGTTTTTGATTTAGACTTAAGAATAACAAAAGTTGGGTATATTTTTCACTGATGACCCCCATATGACATGTCCATAACCCCTTTCACAGCAGGAATGTTGGCCTAAAGGCATTTTAGCAGCTAAAATGAGTGACTAGAGGCTTTCCAGGTTTTGTTGTATATATTCAGTATATAAGTGATGCCTTCGTACAGGAAAGTAATTTTTTTCTATGGAACAACTCACTGTAGACCTGATCCGGCCAAGAGCCAACGCTCTCCTCCCTGGTATCAGGCAGCCATCGGTGCTTAGCACCTCATAAAGGCAATCAGCAACTTGCAGATTCATTACAGTTTTGCAGGCTGGAAATGGGCTGAAGCTGCTTGGGGTGTTTTCTTTGTTACACGAAACAACCCAGGCGAGTCAGGCACTGGATCCCAGGCTGAGGCCCCGTGTCCCCCAAGGGTGGGAATGGCTTTAACCGGTTTCCCAGCTCCGAAACACCCTTGTCTTCAGGGAGGCTCTGTTATGCTCCGGCCTTTGGGATTTTCATCCTTCCCTGCTGTAAGTAGAGCCTTGCTCCCTGCAGATTGCCCATGAAGGGGTTGTGCTGTAGCTGCAGCCCCAGCTCCTTGGCTGGCTGCCCAAGCTTCACTGAAACTGCCCACACAGAAACTCCCCTGGTCACAGTGACACTGTATGTGTGGTCACCCTTCCGCCACCTCCCCAGTAGCACAGAAACAGCCTTGCAGCTACCAGCCGGGGCTTTAAGAGAGTCACAGCCGGACACATCCCGCACACCTTTCCCAATTCCCCTCATGCAGACCACTGCACAGGGATGTCCTAAGCCACTGTCTCTCCCCTAGAGGGCTCCCAGCAGGCTGGCCAGTGCCGGAGGGCTGAGCCTACTCTCCTTTTCCATCGGGATCATTGCACTACACTTACACAACGGCACAGGGTGACAGTCACCTCCTCCTGCCTTTTGCTTATTTGCAGGGGCATCAGAGCATCCCTCCCTTCCCTCACTAACTCCCTCCAGCACTTTGTGGTCCTGGAAGGACTTCGTGCATAGACCACACTGCCAAACACCTCCTCACCATCCAAACATACTCCTCAGCTTGCACAAAGCATTGTCATGCTGGTGCACCTGGGCAAGTCTTGCTGTACCAACAAAAGGGTGCCTGTCCATCTGTTCTGAAGTCAACGCATCGTGCTTAGCACAAGTATGCTGGAGGCAGCTTGCACTGCGGCATGGCAGACGCCACCAATTGTACAGTGAATGTGTTAAATCCGCAGAATCCGTGAAATGACTCACTCATTTCAGGAAGGGGAGTGTGGCAGGCGGAGGCCACATGCCAGTTTGTAGGATGGCTTCAACATCCAAGAGGATAAACTCCAATAATTCCTCTCACCAAACATGTAAGAGAGAATTGAGCACAATTTACAAGAGGTGATTTGTTAGGGACTCATCCCCATGCATATTAAATGCCCAGCGTTAATAATGAATGTGGGCACATGAAGCCAGTGATCCCATACACTGATGGGAAGTCTGCCGGGTCCACTTGCTTGGGTTCAACTCACTGATCCAGGCCTGGTGGAAATTTAATGCTGGTTAGCAGAGAGGGGAGCTGTGTAGACCTAGGGGCACATCCAGGATTAGGACATCTGCAAATCCCATGCACAACGGAAGTTAAACAGAAAAGATTACCCTGATGCCCCTTGCTTTCACGCTCTGGCACCTCTTTCTCCCTGGAGTACCAAAAAAAAGTGGATTTTCACTAACTTTGGAAGACCAACACCTGATGGTCAAAAGTGGTAGTTTCCTCTGGAAATCTGTGCCATCGTTCCCAGGCCATGCAAGCACAAAACTAAGCTGGGGAGACCAAGTTTCCCCCAATAAACTTGCATGCTTCCCATTAATATTAAAGGAAACTGCACTGGGACGTGTTGGGAAATAGCCCCATCACAGGTCTGCAAATCTCATAGCCCTCACCTACACCCATAAGCCTGCACTCAAACTCATCTGTATATAATTCTGTAATCTATCTGGCATGATAAATATTTCAAATTAAAAAGTGTTAGGGTCAGAGCCAAAACAATGCATTATATGGGATAAGATCTTAATTCAGCCAGTCCTGAGAGAGACATGGGGAAGGAGGAGAAATCCATGACAATTATTTTGCATTTTGGGAGAGTTATTTGGCTGTAGGACCAAACCATACCAGGGCACTTTTCAGCAAGTCTTGTTTTGTTTGTTTGCTTCTCTTCTCCCAGTACTCAAATTATCTCCAGGTCCTTAGATCCATTAGACTAATTAATATTAAGAACATATGCATATGCAAATTAGGCCATGGTGCCCATATATTTCACTTTACATGACAGCTTGAAGTGTAGTTGTGTGAGTCAATCAAATGCCATAAATTTGCTATGCACAAGAGATCATTAATATTAATTGTGGCATGGGTACTGTGCAGTAGCCCATGCCACCATTAGAAATGGACCCCTCACTTTAATTGTTCAGCAAATTCTTTGATATTTTTTTTTTTAAATCAGTGCCTAAGGCCTGATTAAAATATGGTTGTGGGTTTCTTTCCCCCCAGGTAGTCTTCCGAACAGCATCAGAATTGTATTAAAAAATACAGAGCAGACCTTTTCTAAGACAGATGGCACACAATGAGGTTAAAAAAAGTATCTTGAGATCCAACCAGCAAGAACAAAAAAAAAAATTGCTTGCATTGTTGTTTTCATTATCTTGCTTCTGTCATTTCATGAGCTTTGTATCTTGCAAGGAAAGAAAGAAGGGAGAAAAACTGTGAAATTAATCTTTTGTGCATGGCCTGATAAAGAAGAGACATGCTCAGACAAAAGATAGACTGAGAGAAGGTACCGTGATTGATGACTAAAGTAAAGGTGTCAGAAGAGTATTATGTAAATTACTGGAGGCACAGACCATTTCAGAGAGAATGAGAGGGAGAGGGGAAGCCAGGGAGAGAGAGAAAAAAAGGATTGCAGAGTCGATGTCACCAAGACACTGGTCCCCAAGCGCCAATTTCTTGCCATCTTTCATCTGCTCAGACAACCTCACCTCACTTTCTATTTGGTTTGCACAATGTAACAAAGGAGGAAAAAACTGTCAACATTAGCATGAATCCAACCCAAAAGTGGGGTTCGAGCATGCAGCGTCTGAAGTGAATCAGTGAGATGGGAACTTCGAGGCAGCCTTGGTGCTCATATGTGTGCCTGTGCAAGGCGGCAGCTCAGAGCCGATTCATTCTTTATTTTGTGCCAGAATCCTGATTCACACAGACAGGGCCAGGGTCTTTCTCTGTGTTTAACATCCAGCTTGATACCTCTCTGCCTTTGCACGCACCTGCAGCCATGCGTGTTGATCCAAAACACACACTTGGACCTGCCAGCAGCTGCGTCCAGAACAGCCCAAACATGCCCCTATTGCTCTTCTGCCAGCGCAGCTTCTTAATCAAATTCATGCCCACACCCACACACTGGACAAAAAGAGAAAGGATAGACAGAGAACTCACATCTACCAAACTCTACCCAGAAAACCTGAAAAGGTGCTGCTGACAGAACCACATGAGACGGCTCCTGGCCACATGCGCACTGAGCCCCAGCACACCCCATCTCTGCTGCTCCTATCTCCTCTGCGCACCAAGGAGTAAGGCTGAGCAGAGCTTATCCAGTGCCTGCCACAAACTTCCGGAAGGATCCAATGAAATCACAGTCCAAAACAATTTATATTGAGCAAAAATACATTCTGTCTCCCATTCCTCGTCCTTCTGGCACAGAACTGCCTCTGGTTTCACATCCCAGGAGGATGTATGTAGTTAATAGCTGGGACAGTACAAAAACATTTTTGTACTTTTACCTTTCTGGAAAAAAACCCAAAAAACTCCAAGGGAAAATTCAACAGGTTTTCAGGAATTTTCCCCTTTGTTCCTGACTATATGATTAATCTGGCTTCTGCTTTAAAACCAATTATTATGTATTGTCTTTTGAATTTCACCTCTGCCATGTCTTTGCCCCTGTTTAATTCAATCATTGGCTTTTATTCAAAAACTTCATTTTCCAAGGGAAAAACAGCTACAAATGGTCACCGATCACCTCCATAGTAACAAGGGAAAGGAGCATTCAAGGGGAAGAAAATACTAAATTGGTGTTTGATGAAATACACTATTCCACTCCACATGTACTGATATGCAAGGCTTATGGTACACAGTGCCCTCTATACATTAACTAATTACCCTGATATCCACCCTAAAGGGTGAATCCCTGGTTTTAAGGTGAGAGAAGAAAGAAGCGTGAGCTGAGACGCCGGCATGCTCACCTCTCCTATCTCTTTCCTTTGGCAGCTCAGTAAGGGCATCCAGTAGTCACATCTTGCCTGTGAGCCAAATGCTGCATCCAGACACAGCGACCTCCAGCTCAGCTATATCAGGTTCACTCTGCATTTGTCCTGCTGCAACAGAGAGCAGTATTTGGTGCATGAATCGCATCCTCCCAGCAGATCACAAAATTACATGTGCCCACCAAGCCTTAATTCTCACCTGGTACGTGCACCCACAGCTGCAGGAAGAGAGAGGGGTCCGTCCTTCCCCTTCCCCTTGCTGCTCTTCCTGCTGTCCTGCCCAGCACTGGAGAGCGAAGGGAAGGGGCAGGAGTCGGGGCAACGACAGCACATCTGGCACAGCTCCTGGCAGGAGCCACTTCAGTATGAAGCATGAGTGTGCAAATAAAGTTGTGTTCCAGCTTCCTTCCTTCAGATTCAGTCAGCTATCACATGGCTTTCATTTAGAGTGTTGAGAGACATCATAATGAGATTTAATAGCAAATTGTTTCAATTTTGTATCCCCTATAAGTTCTGTTGGCCAGGCAGGATAGTCCATGGAAAAAAACATTCATTTCTTCTCATCAAATTTTTCATTTTTCCACTCTTTCTTTTGCACCATGAGCGCAACAGTTGGAAAAAATTTAAAATCCAGAGAGGCAGCTATTTCTATACCATCAATTTGCCCCTTAAAGAGTGAAATGAGGAAATGGGGGGGGGGGGAATGATGTCCTGGGCAGCAAGCTCTGTGTGATTCAGTTTTTAAAGTATCAGTGAATTCACATTTTAAAGAATACTTTAGTTTGCAAGATTGAAATCCTTTTTAAGAAGAAACTCTCAAAGGAAGTTGTCATTTTAGGCTGCGCAAACCAAAACCCTTCCAAAATCAGGTGCTTAGAAAAAAAATTGAAGCACTTTAATAATTTAAATTGCTCCCCTTTGCACATGCCCAGAACCCAAATCCCTTTTCTAACTGAAGTGCTTATATAAAAATTTGACAGCTCTTATAATTTTAAATTGCTCTACACTGAGTATGCCCAGAACCTTGATCACTTCCAAATTCAAGGGCTTATAAAAATTTGAAGCACTCCAATAATTTTAAATTGCAATGCACAGTGCAGAGTGATTTAAAATTATTGGACTGCTTCAATTTTTTTAAAAGGTCTTCAATTTGGAAGTGAGTCAAGCAGCATTCTAATACAGTAGTTTAAGACATACAGTAGTGATCTAAAATTTAACATCTAAAAATAATGAAAATTAAACCAAATACACTATTTAGCAAGTGAGAACAGTTTTCCTAAACATATCTAGAAAATCCAGAAAACCGCAACTTCTGACTACTTGGTCCTTCTTCACAAATGAATCAAGAGCAAATATTAAAGGAGGAAACGCTCACGACGAAACCACAGATGTAAGGCCATCTCCAACCCATGAGTTGGACACCACAAAAGCCCTCCTAGAAGTGCCTGGAGAAAGGCGGGCTGGAGCAGAGCAAGACGGAAATCCTACTGACGGCAGCCTACCACAAGAAGGCATGGCCAACAGGCATCCCTGCATCCACAGCATGACATTTGCCCCTCCAAACCATTTCCTTCTGTTTTGAGAGGTGCAGAGGAGTGATCTCGGTGGGGTCGAAGCTTGTGCTGCCACCCCAGCAGAGGACTGGCTTGGCAAAGACTAGACAGGGCCCTTTGGTCCCATCCTGCAGGGTAAGTGAGGGATGGGTTTAGACTATTTACAGATCTGCTGGTTATAGACCAGCGCTTTTTTGGATTGTGTTTTTGTTTCCTCTCAAACCATATGCTTTCCAGTGGGGACTCACAGCAAGTGTCCCATGCATGGTTCAAAGCACTGGCTCCCCACTGCTTTGCTTCATGAAGAGTGGAAATACATAATTTCCACTAGGTTTAGTGTTAGACACTGGCTCCGTGTGTAAGTCCTTTTGGCAGCAATTCACTTCCCTTTAAAATCTTTCCCTTTTTTGGAGGTGATTTATATTAATAAACTGTTTCGGATAAGAATTGGCATGATATGTAAAACCCATGCCTGTTTGGTATTTCTGTTGTGTATGCTTAATTTGAGTGGTGGGAGGGAAGAAGACAACACTGTTTAGCTGGCTGGAAGTCTTTTTTTGTTCCAGACATGCAAGTCTCTTCTCAGAAGTCAACTGTAACTATTAGAGAGTTTCTTAAAAAAAATCAGTTTTGACATCCTGAAGATAGGGAACAAAAAGAGACTTGAAGTCACCACATTTTCCATGCATTCATGAACATCTGCAATGTAAAATTGTTTCACAACAGGGGCTAGGCTCTATTTCATCTTATAACAAGTTGGGAATCTTGTCTATTTGCAGCTTATTCAGTCTGTTTGATACTAGGGACACCATGTCTTTGGCTGCAAGCTTCATTTTGATGTTGGGGTCTTGTGGCCTTCTCTGTTGTCTTTTGTTTCTTCTTAAGTTAAAACTCACAGGAGATGACAGAGTCCTTATGCCTAGCTCCAGGCTAATAAAGGAGGTTTGTTAAATTTTGATTATTATCTATTCAAAACGAGCATCCTCGGACAAAAAGAGAGATGACACCTAGGGCAGTGCAGTTTCTAATGTGAATTCCTGGAAGAGAGAAACCGTTGAAGTATGGATTAGCTGGAGTGAGTCAAACAAGCACGGGAGGTTTGGACAGGAAAGCCAAGCAGCGATGTTTTCAGAATAGAGGGGTCTCTTTTAATACCAGGGCCAGCCAAGGAAGAAGGAAAATGACTCTGCAAGGGAGAGGAAAGAGCCTAGGACTAGGAAGCAAAATCAGTATAGGAGAATGTCTTAAATAGCTGGGATGTTCCCAGGTTCTTGGGGATTCAGGAAGTCAACACAAAGGTTCAGGAGGTCCCAAAAGGTGGTGACAGAGAGCACTTTACTCAGACTGCCAGTAGCTTAAAAGCTCATAGACGTGTACGGCAGGACATGTCACAGCAGTACACAAATGGCGTGGCTGGGGTTTTCCACCTGAGCCATGTTACTCATTCATCTGCACCCACCAGCAGCGTGATCTCTTTTATAGTCTAATGCAGTCTGTTAAACAAACGTTGAAACCTTTCCTTTCATGTTCACAAAGCTTTTTTTCTCATTTTTTTATTTGCATCTCTCTGGTCAGAATAATTCGTTCTATGGGGCAGGGTCAGAGCGAGAAGTTCCCATTGCAGTGGAAAAAGATAAATGATGTCCGCCTACGGTCCTACATAACGAACTTGCACTTTTACGCAATAGAGTCACAATTTATCACGTAAAAAGTGTCTGCTTTGAAAAAAATGGTGCAAAAAGGTTTTATTCAATAGGCTGTAATGGTGAGCTGTTACGGTCTATCAGGTGGATAATGTGCATCTTAAAATACTGTGTAAATACGTATTTCTATAATAGCCTGTTACATTTCCAAAGGAGCCATTGCAGCTTGCATTTGAAGTGAAAAGTAGCTCACAGGAGATGGGTTCTGGCACTTTTTTCCCTCAGCAGGAGGTGGGCAATGACAATTTTTCCTGAATTAGAGAGGAAAAATATTATTTTCTGATTCAAATGAATAATAAACAACAATGGAAAGCAACAGGTCAAAGAACTTTGGAAGGAAGGAAGGAAGGTAAGTGTTAATGTGATGAGAGCACCAAAAGAGCTTTGCTCTCTCCTACAGTCAACGTATTTCCTTGCTCCCCAACTGAGATGGCAGCATTACATGAATGTTCTCCATATTTTCTTCCCAAGAGCCAATAGAATTATTTGTTGTGAATAACATTCATAGGAGTTTTGATCCTGAAAATGCCTATGTATGAGAGCAGCTAGACACCTGAGAATATTTTTTTTTCATATTGTACAAGCATATCCCAAAGTCCTACAGAAATACTCATTATTGAAAAGTAATTATTAACATGATGCTAAATTAGATAGTTTTGCTGGCTTGCAAATAGCTGCGTCAGATTATGATCCACTTGTGATATGTGACTTGGAATCCAAGTCAGACAGAAGCTCTTGGTTTCAGCTCCTCGACTGGACAACTGGGAGTTTCAAAGCAATGAAGATCCAAAACTAAAAAAATGCCCAGGAAAAGTGGGGTGGAATTCCAGGAATTGGCAAAGTTTCTCCCTACTCACTGAACAGAAACAAGCCATGGCTGTTGTGGCTACATGAAAGCAAGACAGATCAGATGTTTCTGTTTAAAAAAATGCAAGTGACTTAATTTGCTTCATACCATTTGTTTCTACCACAGAAGACTAAAAGACTCTCTACAGGTTTTCCTAAACGACCTGCAGTCCTGCAGGGACAGGCATGAGATGAGCTGCAACATTGGCTTTTGGTTTTTCCTTCCTTCTCTGCAAACCACCATGCATGACGTACCTCTGCAACGAGCTGACAAACATGTCTCTGAACACAAAGACCTCCAAGCCAAGATGAAATGCAGACCAAGAGCCAAACAGAATACTTCTCTGCCTATGTGCCTGTATTTTGGTATTTACACTCTGTGCCATCCCTCACACACAGCACATATATAATCCTTTATTGTAGTGCTGGAAAAGGATTCTCTATTATTTGCAATTATTTCCTAATTTGGCCAATATGAGAGGTTATTGCTGCTGAAAAGGATGAATAAAAGCATATCTGAGGCAAAAAAAGTGCTAGTAGTAAAGTTTAAAAAGAGCACAGATGAAGATTAATAACCTCAGAAGTCAGGGCCTGGAGTACTTAAAACAAGTAAAAAGACATTACAGAGCAAGAGAACAGAGCCAGAAGGAACTTTTGTTATGACACCCAATGCCACGTGCAACTTCTCAGGTCACTCAGTGCTAAGTCTGCGAGCACTCCCGGCAAAACCTACCCCAATGCGAAGGAAGCGGGGCTGATTTACAACTTTTTTTCCCCCTGAAAAGCTTCAGGTGAACAAACTTTCTGACTTATATAAAAGTCACAGGGAAATTTAGGGAGTATGAGCTCACAAATATTGGGAGCCTGGGAAGGTGTGTGTGTGAGTGGGGGTGTGTGTGTGTAAATCAGGGCTTGCCATTTAAGGTGGAAGAGGGCAGTTTGGATGCAGACTGTGTTCAGGCACAAATGACCATGAAGTTGATGGGAGGATTTCAGTTGAGTTCAACAGGCTTTGGCCCATGCTCCAAGCAGGTGAATGATAGCTATACCACCAAAAATGAATGAGGCCTGTCCACAGGGACATGTGTGGAGACGGGAGGCCTTGCTCACAGAAACCAGATGTCTGCATGTCATCGCTGATCACTGTTACCAACAAATTTTGCCCTGTTCCAGCAAAAATGTGGGAGGATGTTCATCAGCACATGTACGCAGAGCTGCTGTACCTGCTCACATGAGTACCAGAAAGGGCACAAACTTCCTAATCACAGATATGCTGCTCGTAAAAGGAGTGGGCCCAAATATTTGCACTCCCTAGAATGGCTGCCAATGCTGCTGAATAAAGCAATTTGGACTCGGAGGAACTGAGTTAATAAAGGCAATGGAGAGATGATTAAAAATACTTTGCTAAGGAGAAAACAGTTTTAGTCACATACATACTGAGATGTCACCATTTAATAAAATGACAAAATCTATCTATCACATATGCATGAACACAGAACAATATAAAGAGGTTAACAGAAATTGATGGCATCCCAGCTTTAATTTTACACTGAATCGGAGTCTTTGGTGATTGAAATAGACAAAGATGTATAGGGTTATCTTGTTGAAGAGGCTTTGCTAATTACTGGCACTTGTCATTTCTCCATAGCTTTATCTAAGTCAGGAAGGCTAACTAGCTCTTTTTCCCTAGTGTGCATGGTTTGTTCAGTAGGCTTTGTGCTGAGAAAGCCTTTTTCATAACTGCACCTCATTATTAACGGGTTCATAAATAAATGAGTCCTAATATTTTCCTCGGTTAGCATTTATGATAGGGACATTTGGACTACAAAAGATTACACTTGTCTTTAATAAAAATAGGCACTTACACATGAAGCCTATTAGGGTCCTTGTTACACTGAAGAGGAGGAGGAGGAGGCAGAAAAGGGGAGGAGCAGGATTATAAAAACACGCTTTATAGCACTATCATATTTTTCATGTGATTTTAGTAGCTATTTATTATCTTACATTAGCTAATTATGGCTCTAACCTGAAATGGATTTCTGGGTACATACTCTTATCCTGCAGTTTGCCATGCTGCACACTCTCAAACCAATTTAGCAAACACTATAAATGAGGCAAATACTTTCAGACCTGAAAATTTCTGGAAAAAAATAAGCAAGGCAAGAGATAAAGCTGAGTGCTGTCTACAGCTGACACTCAGGTGTGGATGCATCCTTTCCCAGATTTGACAGACTTTGTTTCTGGAGATGTGGCTCAAATCGCTACAGAGATCAGAGTCAAGGAGAGCTGGAGATCAGCTGCAAGGATGGGGATGGTCACGTTTGAGGAAGGACAAGAGCACTGTAAGGTTGCATGAGATACCAGAGCAATCTCAAGGAACATGAGACCTATTCCTCCATGTTCTCTCCCTCTCCCCTCCTCTCCTCTCCCCTTTCCAGGAGACTCATCCCCAAAACACCCAGAAGCCCAGGCCAGAAGGGACAAGCTTCACTCACTTTTTTGCACAGGGGCAATGCTGACACAATACCAGGACTGGACCCAAATCTCACACAGCCCAGACTAGTGCTTTAGCCACACCACCATCTTTTCTTTGTGCTTTCAGCTCTGGCAACAGTACCTCCTGCAAAGCCCACTGGTGCCTGTTGCAAGCCCATTCTGCACACCACAACACATGTGGATGAAGATGGAAGAGCCAGCAAATATTTGCTAAGAGACTGTATTAAGAAGGATAGGTTTTGTAAGACCTCATGGTCAAATCTGACTCTTGTCTTCCAACACAGATAACAAATGTTGCCATTTCCCCATATATTTTTCAAAGGTGTCTGCTAGGATCAGGCCCACTGTCAAGCTTCAGAGTTTTTTTCTTAGCGTACAAAAACACCCCTAAAATAATTACTTCAATCCTTTTCAGAAGACATCCACAACATGGTCAGACAGGTTTAGAGTGTTTCAGGACTCAAACAGTGCTATCTCTTTTATAGTTACTGTAGCACACCTTTTATCAGCTATTTATAAAATGCTCTGTTGTTTTCCTTAAACTTCATCTTTTCAAAAATAACTTCAGACCTAACAAGCTGTAATGGACATTTCAAGATATCAGAAATGCATCTGCCTGAGACCACAAAACTTTTTGTCTTTCTCTTAGCAAGTAATAACACGAAAGCAAATACATCAGAAAACCTGTACCGCAGTATACTAGAGAGTCAGCTAATTTGGCTTTGTGAGACAAGTTTGAAGACCCAAAAGAATTTATAATATTTGTTTTTGTTTTTCTAACTAGATGTAGCGTGCTCTTTTTTTTGTTTTGTTTCACTTGATGCTGAAGTAATTTAAATCAAAAAATTGTTTAAGTATATCTGGCACAGGTTTTTTTCATAAATCAAAGTGAAACACACAAAACCAATTTAAGCACAAAAGTACCACTTCCTTCAGGATATCAGTAATTCTCAAAATTGCTTTAGATATTTGCTAGATATCAGAAATGGGTAATGTAGCATTTTAAGTGGCAGAAATGCATTAGTACTGTGTAAGTACATGATCCTTAATGTACTAATCTCAGCAATATGTGTAATGAGAACTTTCAGTAACACTTTATTTTAAGTGTCCTCTGAGAAATGCTAATTTACAATGAAACACCTATGGAAGTACATGTGACATCTACATGAATACAAAATGAATTCATTTTGATCAATGCTATTACAATGAATATGATATGAATTCACAATGATAGGGTGTTTAAAGGATTACCACATTTTCCTTTAATATTACATATGTTTTGAAGATTAGCGTATGTTAAAAACCATGTTACATGTTCATTAGCAGGTATATACGTTTGGATGTGTGAGAGATATGCCGTAGGACTGTTTAAAACATGTTTGCATCATTTAAAACACTAATAAAGAATACCTCCTAGTAGTGGCTCACTTCAGTCCCAGTAATGAGAGCTGTTGAGTTCAATGAATTCCTAGACTTGCATTTGAGGACAGTACACTAGAATTATGGGCTGGGCTTTGTACCCATTGCTCACCTGGGCATATAACTACTCACTCACTGAAAAAACGGTAGTAGAATCTAGTGCAGAGCATTTTTGTACTGAAGAATAATGTGCCTCATGCATTAAAGAAAACTAACTGATGAGCCCTTCTAAAATCTGACCATTAGTGTCATGAAAGGAATTTGCAGGTTTTGTAAGGATGACCCTTAGTGCCGGAACAGGGGCTGAAATTTCAAAAATCTGACCCCCACTGTTGTTCTCTCTAACTGAGAAGCGTTGGAGCAACCCAAGATGTAAAGAAAATGTTTTGAAAGCTTTTAACAAGCTAACTGGTGGAAAAAAAAATATAGTCAAAAGCTACTAACAAAATAAAACACCTGATTGAGCCTCTGTAGGTTTGCTGTTACCTCTCCCAAACCCGCAAGTGCTGGTTGCCCTGGCTGCCATTCCTTTCAAATCTGTGAAATTTCAGTTTCTTTTCTAGTGACAGTACAGAAACGTTCCTCTTGGGTCACAGCTCTCCTGGCAGATGGGGAGAGCGGTCCACAACTAAGCCCAGAAACTGCTGCAAGTTGATCTGCAAACTCTACTTTCAATGGCAGAGGCCACAGCCACTTACAACTGCATTAAAATGGTCAGTGTTTGAGGAACAAATAAATGGAAGAGAAACAGATAGGAAGGCAATAAGAGAGCTGGTCTGAGGTGTAACAGAGCTTTACATTCTTTGGAAACAGTGACAAGGAATGATGGCCCGAACCTCAGCAACAAATGCTAATAAAAAGCAATGACCCTGATACACTTGTTCTAGTTTTATTTCACTTGAAAACCTTCACACGAACTTTTTATATACATATTATATATAGACAGAGCAATGGTGTCCTTCTCTAAATGTGTCTGTGTTTACTAAAGGTCAATAGCAATCACAAAACAATCATATTCCTTAAAGCATTAGACCATTTTCGATCATTTCATACCAACCTTGGCTGCGTTTATTCAGGATTGTTTCCTTTCACATCTAGCAAGAATCATGTTTAGTGCTTGATGCCAATAAGCAATTGCGCTAATCAAGGTGCGACACCTGCCAGAGCAAAGGCTGAACCAGCAGTATGTGTTGGCTGAGCTCTGAAAGATCATGCTAATTGCCGGTGTCTGGCCTTTGGCTGGACTATAAGGTGTCGGGAGTTTCAGCAGTGATTTGCAAGGCTTGGAAACGATACAGGAATCCTCTTACAGCTCTGAAGGTTCCTTCTTATGCAGAGCCAAATATCTCCTGTGATATGTTACCCACACTTCCCACCCACATCCCTGACACCAACCAGTGCTCAGCACGTCACTGACAGACCCATTACATGAGCTACAAGGTTCATGCAACCTCAACACCACACAGTAGAAATTACTATCCGCCTCTAAGAAGTCCACTAAAGTGCTCCTAGCTCTATGCATGACCATATCACCAGAATGACCCAAAAAGTTTCAGTTAAGGGTGCATGTGTCTATATAGAAAATTGTCTGTGTACTTATACAAGCATACACATGCGTATAGAATTATTTATGGATAAAGCAGGCTTGTAAACATCCCTCTTTTAGGCATCAAGAAGAGACTGTTGATTTGACAACAATTTGAAGAGAGTTTAATAAAAGCATACCAAAGGTCCTGAACTATTATGCCTGTGTTGGCTGCAAAGGTGCTGCAAAGCACTTCATTCTGCCATCAGAAAAAAAAAAAAAAAAGAAAAAGAATTGCTAAAACTGTTTGATGTTTACATTTAATTCATTCTTTTAATTTAGCCCAGAAAAGACAGGCCATATCTCAGAAGAGTGGTAACAGAAAACATAACATCTCATTTGTCTGTTGCTGGGATAAGTAACCTAAATAAGGAATGAACTTCGGAAAACAAGCTTGAAATATGATATAGAATAATAAGAATACCATTCACATTTCTCACTTTATGTTTGCTTATCTGGGCCACGTGATTTCTGGTATGAAGTTGGTGGTACAAGATATACTTAAAAATTCGCATTTTGCTTAATCATTGGAAGCCTGGAATTCAAATACCAAAAAAAGAGGGAGAAAAAAGAGAGAAGGGAAAAATTGTAAAATTTTCTCAGAAAATTGCCTCAGAATTAAATTCTGCCCTTTTCTTCTACTCCAAAAAGTCATTACCATCTGACAGCTGTTTAGTGGCATATGTGTGTTGGTGGTACCAGTCCAATTCCTAGTGGGCAGGTGTCTGCATCACAAAAGCCACTATCACAATTGGCACTAATTGGCACCCTTTCTGGCAGCCTCCATAAAGAAAATAAGGATTAGATGGCATAGAGATCAAATTATCCTGTCACCATAAAGGTGATCCCCGTTAGGTCGGGAAGGCCTGTTGACAGGACAGTTTGGGGAAGTTTGCACTTCCCGGGCTCGCCTTTCGCCAGAGAGACATGAAATGTTGGGTGTCTGATGCTGGCAACAAGGCATATTTCACAGGCACTTTCACTTTGTATTTTTAGCTGTATTTTAAAATGAAAAAAAACCAAACAAACCAACACCCAGACTCAAACAACAAACCAGAAAATTCCCTCTTAATTTGGACAGTTTCCAATCAATACAAACTTGCTATTTTATGCAGACAGTCACCACATTGGGACATTGGGGTATCAGTATATTTGATGCTTTTCTTTGTATGGCATTTTTTGCCTTTTTTTTTTTTTTGAACAGCATGCAAATTCTGTGATTTTTCTAAGTATAGGGTGCAAAACACCCTGGAAAGTGGAGGGGGAGGGGGAATGTCTTACAGCTCAGCAAGCTTTATGAGGATATTCTCTTAGTTATTGAGATGAGTTGAATAATTCTCCACTAATTTATACACCAGTGAAACTGGCCTGTTGGCAAGTCCACAATTAATGCGAATGCCAAGTGGGATTGCAGCTTTGTTTCATCTAGGAAAACACTTAGCTGAACAGCAGCTTTCCCAGCTGAAAATGTGTGTCTGTCTTTAAACTTGCAACAGAAGCTGGCATTTCTTCGTTTCCATTCACTCTATCATTATGATGCATTATACAATGTAATGATGTAATATGCTGGAAAGCTGAAACGCTAGCTCTTTGCCAAAAATAATAATACAAAAAGTGTACAATTATTTTAATCTATGAAAGCCACTCTCACTACCATCTCCAGTTCCCCAGTCAAAGAGAAAGCTTCCCTAACAGCAGATCATCTCTTTCTGTTTGCGAATTGAATATGAACGTGAAAGGGGGGACGCTAGCT
The DNA here is from genome assembly GCF_963921805.1 of Phalacrocorax carbo. Classification (NCBI taxonomy): domain Eukaryota; kingdom Metazoa; phylum Chordata; class Aves; order Suliformes; family Phalacrocoracidae; genus Phalacrocorax; species Phalacrocorax carbo. The sequence continues at coordinate 48,804,112 of NC_087515.1, read as the reverse complement.
CATCCATGCCGAGTTACAACTTTTAAAAGTTGTAAACATATTTATCACTCCAGCACAGCAGCTCATCACCGTGCATCCCTCATGCTTACATTTTAATAGCGTTTTTCCCCGCAGGATGATCCCCTTACCTGCGGGACATGCCGTTTCGTTCTGCGAGAAGCTGCATTGATGCTAAGCGTGAAGGGATTACTGAAGGCAAAAAAAAGCACCAGAATTGGGACCTTGGTCAGAGGATGAAAACGCCAGGAATTTTTGAGGCCTATCTTACCACTTCTTAATCACCAAAGTCATGTAAATACCAGGCTTGTGTATGCACAACGATGCCGCTTCAGCTGGGATGTCACCTGTCCCAGACCACAAAAAAGGCTCTGAGGGAACAGAAACAAAATGCTGATTGGTTTAGGTTAAGCATCTGCTCTAATGCTTTATCTCTGATTGACTGACATGGAGTCTGTCCAGCCTCAAAGCCACAACACACCTCCATATGAAAAGATATGAAATCAATACACAGTGGCCTCGGCATGATGAGCATTTTGCAAAATATATCAACATACATGCCATGACCACGGATGTTCAGGCAAAAATCAGCTCTTATTAGCTCCACAGCTAACTGTAATGGGCACATGACAAAGGTGAAGCTACAAAAAGGAGCTTCATAAAAAAGTCAGCCATGAAAGTGGTTTGCGTTTTGGTCACCAGACTGGTAGCTCCCAGGACAGGGTTTGCCACTGGCAACAAAAGCCACTGTCAGTGGTCTAAGGACAGAGCCAGCCCCAACCAAAGCTCCTGTCTGCTCTGGTTGAACAGAGAGGAGAGACCCGGGGTGCGTGTCAGTGTGAAGCGCTTCTCTTTTAGGAGGAAAACTAAAAACTAGGATAAAATTAAAGCGACGGGGAGTGGTAGAATACCGAGTGGTGGGGTTAGGGTGCAAGAGGCTGACACCATGCATCAACCAGGCACAGGTTTGCCAGTCAGAGAAAACTGCTCCTACAGTGATATACAATTGCACAGTAAGTGTATCTTAATACAATAAAGTGTTAGCTCTGATTAGAAAAGAAAGATGAATTCTTCTGCTAAATCAGGGTAACCCTAAAAGCGTGTTAACATGAAATACTAAATAAAATGCTACTCATCTATAATAAATCTTATTACACATTTTGGCAATTTTACTACTAACATACCGAAGGTTTCAAGCAATGTTTGAAAATAGAAATCTTAAATTGAATCATTGTTGCATGAATATATGCAAAATATTCATTTCTAGCACTGTGAGGGTTGAGTGCTTTTAAATTGGAGAAATCACTCATGACTTCACCTTTTCATGCAAGATAAAGTTGTATGTGGTAACATCATTACAATGTCATGAAAGGAGTGGAAATCATACAACAGTTCTGCCTAAAGCTAATATACAAAAAAGTACTTCTATATTTTTCAATATTGTTCAATATTTAAAGGTGCAGTACGAGGCTTTAAATATATAAAAAAAGTCATTAGACTTCAGATGTCAGTGCGGCCTTCACTGAGTACTGAGACTAATAAAATCATTGACGAGATCTCTTTAATATTTAACAGAATTCATGTCTTAGGTATTAGCCTATTTTCAACTCCACTCTCTGTGGATGGAACTAAATATAGAAATAAAAAAGCAAACGATTTATGTGGTGGTCATTATAGATTTTTTTTAACCAGGGCACTAAAATTAAACTATTTACTCAATAATACAGTCATAACAACAGAGAAAACGCTATGACATTTAAATAGGCTTTCCTATAAATCCTTTAGCAGATTACTTCAAAAGTACATAACACTTTTATACACATTAACAATCACTAAATTCAATCAGTGAACATGAATGAGTGTATTTCACAACGAGTTGCCGCACCATGAATTGCCAATATAGAGTTCAGAAGACTTCTCCAATCTTAAAGGTGTTTTAAAAGACTGGGAAAGGAATAGTTTGAGCCTATATACTTCTTTGCCTTTTTTCCCTCTGATTAAAAAAAAAAAAACTAGACGTGAAAGTTCAGCCTCAGAAGTAGAAGTTACATTTTAAAAGCCCACCCTGTAATTTAACTATTTTTTATAGCATGTATGTGGGGGGAAAAAACAGGGTAAGGCAAACGCATAATGTCAGGCTCAACTTTAAACCCTGGTATGCACAAAATGGATAGCTTTACCTCATCGAGGCAGCCACTGCTCCAGTGCTTGTAGTCACAGGGATGCAAAGCAAAAATTTCTCCAGCTTTGAATTTCAACCCCGTCACCAAAATATTCTCATTTGTCAAAATGAAAATGCAAATTTCTAAATTATTGCCTTATCTTTATGTTAAAAAAAAAATAAAGTCCCGCCTGCCATGGCTGGGCCGTTGCTAGGTGACGATGCCGCGGCACGGACCGTCACCGGTGATGAATGGTGCGCCGAGCCTGTCTGGCAGCAGTCCCCGCATCGATGCCGCAGCCACCCTGCACAGCCCTCGTGCCCTCCAATGGGTCTACCATGAAACAGCACAAAGGGCAGGCTGTGAAGGACAGGGTGAGATTTTGGCAGCGGGACGGTCAGTCTGCCCCGCACTGGCCCAGCTGGGAGGATGCTGGAGTGGCACCAGAGGGTTCACCACACTTTCATGCTTTAGTAGTGATGCTAAAACCAATGGGGGTGCAAAACTTTACCAAGGAGCAAATAGAACCTATCTAAAAAACTATCGACGGTGTCACTGCAGTTCAGGTGAACCTGCCAGTGGCACAGATGCTCACGCACCATCTCCATAGTCTTCTGTGGCCATCATCAGATCCTGGCCAGCACTGAGATCCCTGCCATCACTGAGCTTGTCCTTATCTTAGATGCTCACAAATCAGGTTGGGGGTTCCCCTTGCAGAGGTGTCACAGGTGCTGCACCTGTCTTGTAACCCCTATGCCCACCCACCATTCCTCCACCTTTACACGTCCCACTGGGATGCAGAAAGTGAGGGAAAGAGCCTTTTTACTGAAAACCATCATGTTTGAGCGATGGACAAGGATGAGTCCTTGTGCAGCCTGGCTGGCAATAAAAACCCTAAGCACAGGAGGGGCAGCTTCCCCCAGACAAGAGCAGCAATCTGCCCTGGCCCCCAGGCGAGGTGCAAAAAGCCCTGGCCGTCACAGGGTTGATTTCTCCCGTCCTGACCGTTAACAGGAATCAGCAATATCCAAACCATAACCATCATGAGGTCCCCAGAAGCTGGGCCAAATGAGTTCTCTGTTTCCCTGCTCACACCAGTATAAGCCCAGCCTTCACCAGACCTCACCTCACTGGGGTTTCCACATGCTCATTTTCTTTAAAAATACACAGCGAGGATATGCCAATGAAACAAACAATTTGGTGGTGTTAATCCATAGATTATTGACAAGATGAATGAGATTCCTTGGGTCTAATGCTCTTTGCTACTCAAGGGCTAGCTAAGCTCTCTTTTTTCAAATATGTGGATTTTGAAATGATGGATCATAATAACAGAGCTGGTGCCTATGAATGGGGATTGCAAACACTTAATATTTCAATAGAAGTGTGTGCAACATGATCCAATCACTCTGAAAAATGTACAAAATGGAAATATATAAAGAAAGCAGCTGGCATGAAAGAGAATAAACAAAGAAATATTGATAAAACTCTGTATGGATTAGGCAAAATATATTCAAGCTGCATTTGAATAATCTCATATATATTTATATGTGTGTACATATATATATATTCAAAATACAGAAAGATTTCTTACCTCATCATTTCCCTGCTTTGAAAGACAGATCTCTGAATTAACACCCCCTCTGCAAATCACAGGGCTGTGCTTGTGCACAAGAACCCGGCTCCCCAGAGGCTGCTCACGCCTTGAGAGTGTGCTCACAGCAGGGGGTGACTCTGCGAGGAGCTCAGCACCCTTGCCCCAATTCAAGGAAAGCACGTGTTTCATGTTAAACTCATAAGAGACCCCCTGAAAGTTCTATTGTGTCGCTCATTAGACTAATTCTTCGCAAGTTTTTAAATGTCACACCCCAGTGATTTCGGGATCAGGCCAGGAGAAATCATTTGCATCATACTTACACTAGAGTATGTGCTTCCCTACACCTCTGTGGTAAAACCATTCTGACCACTGAGAGCTGATGTTATATAAGAACGGAGCAAATTTTAAGCCTGAAAATGCACTATCTCAACATGAAGTTCCCTGACCCACACCACACCCCTGCAGCCAAGCTGGGGTAACTGCTAGGGACCACACACACCCGTTGAACCCACGCCAAGTGCAAGTTATCGCAAGCTAGCTTAAGCCTCAAAGGAAAAAAAAAGCTAAATCATTTGGCTTTGCAACTGTTGCAGGTTAAGAGGAGGTACACAAATGGTGAGCACAACTCAGCTGATGGGTGGGAGCTTTTTATGCTGCAGTAACTTCCTATTCAATCTGAGTCTCAAGCTATTCTGCAGTTTGAGGAAGGAAGTGGTGGTGACAACCTTCTCTCATTCTTCATTATTTTCTGCTTGCTTGCTTTCTCTGCACTTCTACCACCAGATCATCACCAATTTTCACAAGACCACCTTGAGTGATGAGGGAAACCAGAGCACCACCGCCGGCTCTCCAGTATCCATCAGTACCTCTGGGTTTGTGTTGTGGGGTTTTCCCCTTTTGAATCATGGCTGCCCTAAAAGCCACCTTCCTTCCCCCCCTGCCACAGCAGCCTACCTACTGCTGAGATGTTCATTACAGTAAGCTTTGCTAGTTTATTTTTTCCCATGTGATTATTCCATACACTGTCACAACTTCAGTGATGATCTCCACCGGCTGTGCCTGCCCATGATCAAGAACTACTAGGGCTTTGCAGGAGCATCACTCTCTCCCACACAGTGCTGTGCCAGGCTGTTGTCTCCCCTGCTGGCACACCGTATACTAGCTGACTGGTCTCCAGCATTGTTCACTGCTCTCCCCAGTTTCACCAAAGTATCAGCTAGAATGAATCAACTAATTAAAAAAAAAAAAAAAAAAACCAAAAACAAAGCAAGAACTGAGCCCCTTTAGGTTACTGAGTCTGCATGACTGCATGTAATGCATGGGAATAGCTCCATCAGCAAAGCCCTTAGTCACAACCAGACTGTCAGGCACACACCACCTAAATGGCCTTAATCACTTTAAAAGCAAAATGGTTCATCCAGTTAAACTTCACAGCTTCTCAACAGCTCACTGCACTGGGCACAAAACTCAGCTCACCCAGCCTTGAAGCACAAGCCTGGTAACAGCTGTGTGTTTACATGGCAGCCCCATGGCCAGGAAGGTAGTATGGGGCAGAGCACAGCAGTCCAGACTCTGCTGGTCTCTCCCCTCTCAGCTCAACATGACCGCTCATTAACATAAACCCTAAAACCAAGTTCAATCCCAGCAGATTTCCAACACATGCAGCTCCTGGCCACCCAGCACAATTTAGCTAGTTCCAGAGAACGAACCCAGTATCTTTGCATGCAACAGCACAGGTTTACCGGCATGCTCCGAGCACAGGCTTTCTAGCGATGACTTCAATGAGCAGAAGTTTGAACACTCGATCTTAAACTAGCTGTAGTGATTGTACTAGTAGGTCAGCAGCTCTGTTTGCACATTCCCTTAGCAGAATAGCAGCTGCTTGACTGTGTGACCCGGCAGACCTTTAGCTGAACAGATCGGGATCTCCTTCTCTGGAAGCAACGTCCCCATCATAGCATTTAAGTCTAGCAGGATGGAAGGGATTCAGACCCCATCCAGCAATGTGCTGCCATTCCCAGCTGAGCCCTCTGAGAGACAGTGAAGAGGTTTTTGGACCAGGTATCAATTTCCAGGGACTTCACATCAGGAGAGAGTGTCTGAAAGCTAACCCAGCTACAATCAAAAGTTTTATTCTAGCTTTTTACATGCCTGGTTTGCTCCTCTCTTACTTTGCCAGCCTATATCTGATCACAGTTAAAAATTCCAAACTGCACTCTGCAAGCTGTATTTCCCCCAGATTTACACGCAACTATGATCAAAATCTGTTGCTTAATACCAGACCTCTATAATGAGCCTGAGATATTCTATCGCATGCTGAATTTCTGACTCACGTGATCTGAAGCAACGCAGCGAGACACAGACGCACACGCACATACCAGAGCAGAGGTTTGAAACAACAGCAGCTCTTCTCTTGACACAGGGCAGGGGCACTTTGGTTTCTTGAACAGGTGGACTACCTGACAAGCAGCAGGTAGCCTTGCTTTTGACTACTACATTTTAAATCAGGGCTGTTTGGCAATTCATTAGTGTCTGCTAACTGTTAAACACAGGAAAGTTCAAAAACGTGCATATGTTTCCTTCCCTGCCTCCCAGGTGGTATCTGTTTCAAGCAGCAACCTTTTCACTTCATGCATCAAGACTTGTAAACTTCCCATGGCTACACCAGTGGTTCCTAACCAGGTGCCTGTGCCGGAGCCGCAGTCTCTGAAGAGCAGCAAACTCCATATGCTGATCTCTGGCTATGTAGATGCCATTCGTTTCTCCTTGAAAGTTTATTGTCAGAATTACTGAAATGTACACAAATGTCTGTATGTGAAGGTGAAATCTGGTGGAAAAATAAAGATATAATAGGACCCTTTCTTATATAATTTCGTGGTGTGATGTCTGTCTGAAAAACGAAGTGAAATTATATGATGTCAAAAAATCATGTTTCAAAATGATTGACAACACGTGAGTGTTTTGCATTGTGAAATGAGGTGGAAAATTTTAATTGCATGATGGAAGGACATAATATTTATTAGAACCTTGTAACCACACTGGTTTTCAGCGAAGAGGACACAATTTTAAATTTTATATTAATATTTCAGGCTAAACCTTAAATGAACACAGAAGCAAAATTCTGCCTCAGAATCTGTGAATAAGTTTTTAATCTCTAATAGTGAAATAGGTTCCATAGGATTGGCACATCACCATAGTGACAAAAAAAATCCCCCATACATGCACTGCTATTCTGATCTGAACAAATATAGTGCCCAGCTTCCAGGTCACTGAGGAAATAGCTGCTCTGTACACATGGGCTTCTGATAAGGGTCTGCTGAAGAATTGGGTAGGCTGAAGTTCTAGGAAAGTCAAAATTAGCTACTATTTATAAGCCCCCTTCCATCCTTCCCAATGCCTATAAAAGACGAGCTTGCATCCATGCCCAAATGCTAACAAACCCAGGTCCCTGCAGACAGGAGGGGGGAAAAAAATCCCAGAATCAAAGCCACATCAGAGAAAATCCCAAGTAAACAGCAACAAGTTCATGGGGAGTCCTGTCTGACTGGGTAACAGTTTTATTTCCAGGTCTGGCCAGTGCAGCACCAGACGGTAGTACTTTTCAAAGGAAGTGGTCTAGAGAAGAAAAAATGTGAGGTGACATTAAAAAGAGGAAAAACGGAGATATATGTGCATGGAGGTAACTCAAAGCAATCAATCTTAGCTTTAAGACATGCCCTGAATATGTCTTATGTCAGTAAGGAATCTGGATGGGGCAATCTATTTAAGGTTCAGCAATATTAGTTAAATTTCCTCTCCCTTTCGCTTTCCTGGTGTGAAGGGAGCTTGAGGCACTGAGACATGGCAGGCAAAGTTACCCTTTCCCCTCCTTACACTGTGGCCACCTTTCTGAGCCCACTGATGAAACCACAGGCTCAGGGGGAATGCAAAGGAAATAGGAAATCCTGATTTTGAGCAAAGCTTTTGCAAAGCTGCACTCTGTGACCAGACTAGCCCAGAAAGGTGTGGGAGCACAGCTGCTTCACCACCAGTGCCTTCAGCAACTGGCTGAATTCAGCAAGTTTTTTCTGGCAATGTCTTTTTAGGAGAGCTTCGTGCTTGTACACATTCCCTCCCACCCGTTTGTGCAGTGTCAGGTCTGGTTTTGGAGATTTCAGTTTAGTTTGGAGGTATAAGATCAAGCAAAATCCATACTCAGCTGGAGCTGGAGTCCACTCTCCCCAGCCTGGCCAGGACCCTGAGCTACCCATGACAAGGCAACAAAAAAAAAGCAATCCTCAAGTATCAAAGTGACATACAAAGATGAGGAAAACGTAATCCTCTGTGTAGGCAGAGTTAGTCATGATGAATGTGGAAAACCAACTTTTAAATACTCTGCAATGGCTCTCACTTAAAAAAAGAAACAACTACATAACCAATGTAAAAAGCATGGAGAAGACAGAAATCCATAAGGAAATTTTGAGAGAAATTAAAAAAACTCAATAGACCTGAGCCCTATTCTGTTCTTGAAAGACTAAGGGGATTGTATTACAAATGCCTATGTGGAGCTGGAGAGGATGGTTGAAATTATAACCACTGAGCCTAAATGAAGCACCAGGAAGGTATGGAAAGCTACATAGGGGAAACAAAAAGGGTAGCTTCAAGTTGTCAGTGGCTCAGTATACCAGTAAGTCACAGAAATTTGGACTAGGACATAAATCACAGCATTGGAATCCTAAAGGGTCATTGAATGGGTCTGCAACTAGTCAAGCAGAAGAGGTCAGAAATTAAAATGGTTAGCAATGAGTAATAAGAAACCTTAGGTCCTTAAAGAATTGTTTGAAATAGATATTTATGCTCCTTGCTGAGGAAGGGAGAGATTTTTCTCTTCTCCATCAAATTAGCTTTGACTGAGTACTGGGAACAAAATATGCCCCTGAATATTCTTGACAGCTTTCAAATAGGGGTTTCTTTTATCTATGCACCTCCACTGAGCAAACCACCATGCAGAAAAGTTTTGCTCAAAGCCCACATTTATGCCCAGAGAGAGGGATTTATACATCTTTGCATGAGAAGTGCTTGTACCTTCCTCCAGACTAGGGCAGAAAACAGTAGGAAAGGGTTTATCCCACTGATTGCACAAAGTAATGTGTTTTCCAGAACTCCAGTCCTGGGAAGGTTTGCAAAACCCCATGGCTAATCCATGACAGATTAACCTGATCTACCTGACACACGCGCAGAAGGTCCTGTCCCACTCTCGGCAGCCCTGCCGGTGTCCCAGGGAGGAGGGGGTCCCCCTGCGCACTGCCAGCAGAGTAACAACCCCGACCTCTAACACTTGAATTCTGCTCTTATCCTGATGTGCTGCTCAAAGCCCAGACTGTCTGAGCCAAACCCAGACACCTGGGAAATCTAATCGATAGAGTGGAAAAAAAAATTGTAAAAATGTATTAGATATTTCTGAATAACAAATAAATCTGAGGAAACCACATTCTGCTCACAGCTATTCCATGAGAAGGAGAAAGAAGGCCAGATCAATTATTCATTTCAAGTTACTCAGTCAGCACTCCGTCAGGCTCTTTTCTAAGTCAAAAATGTTACAGGATAAACACAGCTTTGAAACAAATTTCTCCCCACCCTCGAACGAGGAGCAATTACAGATGTACCTAGGAAGCCCCACACTCAGGAAAGTCTCCATGGCACACACCTGGCCCCTTGCACTGCTCCATCCTGCCCTTCTGCATCTGCCCAGGGCAGGAGCTCCCCAGATTCGTGGGTCAGCTCCTTCTTCTCTCCCCTGTACATGCATACGCTCATATGCTTTTTTGAAGTCTGGGATTCTCATCATAATAACAAAGCATAAGCTGACCATTAACTCAGACAGAGACTTTCTTGGAAGGAACCTGGAAAGGTCATGGACCAATTTGGCAGTAAAGACTCCACTATCTGAAGATTACTACTCCCCCCAAATTGCTCTTTTTTCCTGTCATGATAAAGTGTTTATAAAATGTTTGCATCCTATATCCAAATATTAATGAAACAATTTTTAATAACACTACGTAAAACACCTGTGCCCTTGCGTACACCACTGAAAATTATTGCAATAGTATGAAATAAAAATGTTGGGGTCCTTTAAACCTTAAACCACCAAAGACCAATCTGCCTCCTTCCACCTGTTTGTATTGTTCCGTTTTTTGTTCAGAAAATAAATAACCATCTCTAAACAAGCAACTACAGAGTACGTAAGAGCATCACAAAGTAATTATTAGTTTATGACATCATCTTAATATTACAAGGGAGAGACTGAAAGACCCAGGAGAAACTTCAGATTTCCCTTTTGGGAAAACGTTAATGGATGCTTACAATCTGTTTTCTTTTGTTTGGATGTTACAACCAATAATACACTTTTATGTCTATAAATAAAGACTAAAGTTGAATAAATCCAACAAGCTCCTGAGCCTGCGGCTTTGAAACTTGATTCACATCCACACTAAAGATTTATGAGTCACTTGCACAGAATAAGTTGAAGCTGCAAGATTTGGGGTGAAATTATTCAAAAGGGTGATTATTTTTGGAATGATTATGCACGCACACCTGATCAAGGTGTCACCTGGGCCCCCTTGTCCTACATGATGAAATGTGGCAATTTTTCTGCATTTCTCTTCACTTGCACAAAAGAAGAGCATGTAAGAGCAATCAAATTGTTTATTTTTACACACACTGCCTCGTCTCGTGGATATGTTTCCCTTTTACTTAGATCACAGGACATGTTCTTTAAAGTATTCACATGAATATACTAAATTTACTGATGACTGCAAAGTAAAGGAATAAAAATTATTGCTGTTCTTAATATGTGGGTGTGTCTGTATATTTTTTTTAATATATGCATGTATGTACGTATGAACCAAAATACTTTTGTATTTGGGATGCAAAGTTAAGCACTCAAACTTTGGGATAAGCAGGCAGCAGTAGCTGTCCCTGATGCATGTGCTGTAGGAAGAGGAACTTGCTTCCTTTCTTTTACTTTCTTGCTCTTTTGCTCCTCTCCTCTTTCCTACAACCATTTGGCCTTCACTTTCGCCCAATGGGTTTGTAATCATCAGCTGTGTACCACAAGTACCACCAGATGAGGCCGTGGACTGTGAGGGGGACAGAAGCCATCTTTACCTAAGGCCTTTCGTTTGAATCTCTCTCTTGAGGTGGTGGTTTTGACACTTTGATAATTGGGTGGTTTTTTTAATTATTTTGTCCAAAAGACAGTTTTATAAAGTATAAATGGAGAAAAAAAGTTGGAAAATATACCCTGGTTTATATTATTTCTCTGCCTGGAGAATGAGTTTGCTGTACAGCCATCTGAAAGGTTTTCAGGAGCCTCCTTTTATAAAATTTTTGTGACAAAGTCTCAGAAACCTCATCGTTAGTCACTTCACTCTCTCCAGGTTCTTCCTGATAAGATGTTTTTCTCCCGTGCAACTTATGTTTCTCCCTTTTTATTCCTAAAAACTTTTTGCTTTGTTCAGGCAATTCAAAATTGATATAAACTTTCTCCTTGATCTCATACCGATTTGGCCTGAAACAAACTCCCTGCTGGCCTCCAAAACATGAACAGGTTCAGGTCAAGCTCCAGATTTGATACCGGATGCTTTTCTCTGGAACCGACCGGAGCACACTTTCAGGAGGTTTCTTTCCTCTCTGCAAAGACTCCCAAATTGAAAGGGACATCTCTCCTCCCAACTCTGTCTCCTTTCCAGAGAGTCTCTACACCGGACCATATTTAGAAACTTTATAGCTGTACCCGCAAAACCTTGGTGATGAGGGAGCCAGGCAGATAATTGCATTTTTCCAGATGCCTGCTATTTAAGAAAGGCAGGCTATGCTCTGCTGGTATGTGGGTAGCCCCACCAAGCACCTCTGGAAGTTCAGCCTACTCCTTCTTTTCCATAAAAGATCATCCCACTCCTGCCATTAAATTATCACCCATTCCTTCATTGCTACCAATCTAGTATGAACTTACTCATGCAAGAAAGAAAATCAGATACAAGAATGAATCCAAATCTTGTCTCGCAACTGCCTCTAACCCAGGGAGAAATCTCAGAGAGATGAGAACACAAGTGCAGGTATTAATTTTTCAGAAGACACCTATCTTTATTAGTCTCCTGAATCTGAATGTGTCCCAGCCACAGGATCTGTCATGGCCAAGTCCCCACTGCTCAGCAGTGACCAGAGAGCTCCAAGTCAAAAGCACTTGAAGGCCCACCTACTACCTATGATGTGCAGACGCTTGCAGCCAAGTACATCTTAAAATCATCATTCTTTCATTCAACAAAAGAATTAAATTTAAAGGAACAAAAATATTCACAATTTCAGGTAAAGTTCATTAAGTAATTTTGAGAACAAGTTTAAAATGTTCAGAAAACTCAAAATGTTTCAAAAAGCAGTGTTTTGATTTTTTCTTTTCAAAATAATCTTCTGTGCCCAGAAATTTGCCAACACTGACTAATAGAAGAGGGTTTTGAAATGAAAGTAAAACTTTTCATTCAGCTAAATAAAAATCCTTCTTGTCTTCCTGTTTCTCTGACGAAACAGAGGCTTTGTTATGGGTTTTCCCATGACGGTTAATCTAAGTCTGATTTTTAATTTCTTCTTTTCCCAGTTTGGCCAGTGAACTGATACCATCAGTTATTTGCCTTTTGCTGTGTACAGTGGCATTTCCCTTTTCTATGAAAGCACCTCCAGAAAGAGGAAAGGTGCCCTGCTGGTCTTCCTTGACACTACCACTTCCTCTCCTAGCACCATCACAAATTTAGTATCGAGTCCTCCTTACAGGAAATTAAAACTAAGTACAGAATTGAATCAACACCTTCTCTCCTGGTCTCTACCCTGCCTCTGTACCCCTGCACCCTGCTCCTGACTTGTCCTCCAGCTTTCCCCATGGCCTTGAGATGGGTCCTCATTGCTTCTCTACAGCATGTCTTGAAATGCAGAGGAAAGCAGGCTCCTTGTGCCCTGTCTTCTTTATGGTGCACAAATGCATGGACAGTTATAATTTAGCCCTAGGGTGGCATCATGCAGAAAGCCGCACTACAGTAATTATTAGCTTCTGCAGTGTTATTTAAAGGACTACCATCCTAGGGTTATTTTATAACACTGTTACAGATTAATAGTGATACTGCTGCCTTCAGTGTGCCGAGTTTCCTATGGGTTAAGACTCATGGCGGCCTGTACCATTTAAAAGAGCCATGCAATAAAAATAAAAGAATCATTTCTAGTAAGTTCTGACTCTGATTAAAAAACAATCTTTATGAAATAGATGCTAATAAAAATGCTTTCCTAATTACCCAGAGCTAGTTCATTTCCCAGCAAATATAATAAAACAGAGTTACTTGGCTCTGATTCACAAAATCTGAACCCAAGCTCATTATTAAGGCATTTAGCAGTGAAAAAGCATGTGTGCATAAGATGCTGTCCCGTCAAGCAGAATGCAAGAAATCTTTTGAAGTTAGACCTTTGAAGTCTCAAGTTATTGCTGCATTTTTTTTAAATGCAGGTATTTCAAGAAGAGAAAATCTCCCTGTGTTATTTACACAGATGGAACAGGGCACCCTATTATACCATCATATTCAGCAGAGATTTCAGTTAGAAGCAGAAAGTCTTAATTTAAATAAATATTTAGAGCTGGTAACATAGCACTTCTTAATCTGTGGAAGCATTACAAGGCTACGAGACTTTTACATAATAGAATAGGCCAGCCAGTGTCCCAAGGCTATTATTGCTATGACTTGTAACACACTGAAATCTCTTTCATCTGCCTAACCTGGGATTTTGATGATTGTAAATGCATGAATGTCTTTCAGTTTAGGGTGTTATGTTTATGTTTTATTTATTTTTGCTTATGTTTCCGCTCTCTTCAAAACTTCCTCCAATTTCTAGATGCACAAATGTTCTACCAAGCTCTCCAGTTTTCACTCTGCCAGAAGTCCCCTTGATGTTTAGGGAGTCTGACTCCCATAGTGACTACAGGCTGTAGGTCCCTATTTTTAAGAATCAAATGCATTGGTGCAGGACAGGATGGGACACCAGCTTCCCCATTGCATGAAGCAGTGGGAAGAGAGACTACTGACACACACAAGCTGCATTGGTGGTGGTGCAGGCACAGGATCAGCGTTCCCAAATCACATGGAGGCTGTGGGCACTTCTGAAGCCAACACCTTTACAAATCCATCCCCTCATCTTGCACTCCAAGGCAACACTGCCTTTATTTGGGTTTGCCTTTTTTACCCATTTACAAACACCTGTTTTCATTTCCACATCAAATACATATGATGCACCCTGATAGGACAGGTATAATCCAGGTCAACACCTGGGTAAAATCTAATACTACTGAAAGTGTTTTAAAAGTATGAACAGATCATAGGAAGTCACCATCTGCCCCTCTGCTTCATGGCAGGAAATATAGCACCTAAACCCTTCCCAGCAGTTGTTTCATGAAGGCACTTTTGTATTTCCCGAAGTGTAGCAAGCATTTCAAGCTAGCTGGCCAAGGTGGCCCATGGAAATAACACTTCCCTTCTGTGCAAGCCAGCTGGGAGGCTCAAAAAGTGAACATGTGTAACTCTGATAAGCAGCATTCCTCTGAAATGAAAAATGCTTGGGGAAGGACTTCCACAAGCAACCAACAGGACCGCAGGGATATCAGTAACAGCAGAGCTAACCCAACATGCAGGTTAGCTGCTGCTCTTTCCATGTACGGTGCACAGTGCGATGCTACGCCAGAGCTGAGGCCACAGCACCTTCATACCCTCCTACATTTGGAGGCGGACTTCAAATCCCCTGGGCTGTGATAGCGTTAACTCAAGACAAATGTGCCATAAAGGTACCACAAAGCATTTGGGATTTTCACATGCAGCAGAGCACTCGCTCCCTCCCCAGCAGGAGCACCGAGGAAGAGCCTTGACAGCACACTTGTGCCGAATCTGCCTCGTGAGGAGATAAATGCCTTACAGACCAAACAGCCATCCTGGCAGATGGACACATTCCCTTGAGGATTGGAAAGAGTAGAGAAATCCCTCTTTGCAGACCTGACCATCAATAGTCACTCCCCAGCTAACTTTTGGTCTATGGCTTGTGCTTCGACAGAATATGCATGACCTTGAACCCAGCCAACACTCATCTATAGCTACACCTGCATAAAATTAGCCATTCTAAACACACTCGTATGCCATAAAACAATCAAATTAACATGTCTTCTGCCTTCTTGAAGATTTCCACACCCCTTACGTTTAAAAAATAAAATCCTTTTGGAAAGAGCCCTCAGCCTAACCCCTATGGACAGGTAGTCCCACTGCTGAACTGAACTGCTTCTCCTTGAAATCAGTGTCTCCACACCGTTGGAAGTGACTGCAAGACCAGAGCCTTCATTAGCTAATCTCTTGGTGGTGCATGAGCCACAAAATAACCCAGCTCCCTCTCTATGGCTGTACAGATTCTACTAAGCCAGCCGGGGAGGGGGGAATTACTAAAAACTTATTTCATTCAGCTCTGACTCAGAAGTCACATTGGAGACAATCTGTGAAGTGAGAAGGTATAATTTTTACCAAGTCCCTTTCTTAACCTTAACCACCCCACAGCACAGCTCACCGCAGTTCGTGCACACCTCCTGTCCCCTCTCACCGCTTCTGGTAGCATTGGAAACACTTCAACCCAGTAGGATGCGCTAAGGATAAAGTTTCTATCTCAACTTCAGATTGCCTTGGTTTTTTGTGGTGGTAAGTTAGATCCTTAACATTATCTTAATGCACTTTTTATGGCTTAATTTCCCCTTTTGTGGTGCTGTTTTCCTCAATAAGACTCTTAAATTGAAATCAGATTTCCTCTGAAGGAGCCAGCCTGATTTTCTTCGAAAGCCCAGTACAATACAGACATTCCGCTGAGACTGACAATTTTATTATGGCTGCATTTCCTTTTTTGCCTACAAAATGTTTGTTTTATAAATAGGCCTTTTTAATTTAATGTAATTTTTTTTTGTACAACAGCAGAAACAGTCAAAAAACACACAACACAGCTACAAAATTTTGGTTTTGCTATACACGCCTTCCTTAATTTACTTTCCATTGGCTAAGGAGAGGAAATCAACTTTCTACCTAAGGCAAAATGTATGTAAAATTTCAATCTAAAGCAAAACTTGGCTCCCCTGTCTTCAAGCTATATCACTGAAGATGTGGTCTTGTAATTAAAAGTAGGCAGGGGGGTGGGGGGGTGGGGAACTAACTATGAACAAAAAACTACATTGCACTTTAATGAATGAGACAACTACAAGCAGAAACATGATGAGGACTGTAGAAACTAATCAACTGACAATTGCTTTTACAATTTTTACACCACTCATGATTTAACAAGGAGAGTTTTTTCATCACATGTTTAATTGTAAGCACGGGCCACAGTGGATCATTTTTTTAAAATATATTTAAGATTGCATAAGTGTTTAAACATCTTGTGGAACTACAGTCTCCCTTTCGACTGTGAAATTAAACTTCTATCTGTTCACCCTGGGAGGGCACAAAGCCTACTATTGAGAGTTTTGGCTCTCCTTATGGCCCCACCAGCCACACCTACATCACGTGGCACAAGCTACTGCAATGTCCCTGTGCCCACCTTGACCATGAACTGGTCCCAAATGCCCAGATCTTCTCCCTCCATAAACCAGGGAGGAAGGGAAAGGGAGAAGAGGGAAAGGCTTATATCCCAGGTTCAGCCCAAAACAGCATTGTGATGCAGTTGAGTATGCCCTTGGCTTCAGGGGCTCAAAGGGTTGGTTAAATCAGGAACAGCCTTCACCACACAGCTGGAGCAGGGCTCAGTGCCACCTTTCAGGATCTGCAGCACAGACGACACCTACGCCAGAGTTTCTGCTTCCTCTACAACTCTAGGCAACTGAATGACACATCCATCTCAACAGCCCTTTAACAGAAAATAATAAGAAAAAAAATCTTCCTGACACACATATCTAGATTATTTTTTATATTTTTGTAGTTGTCAACGACTGGTCTGAACTGCTCCAAAACAGTTTAAATTTTGGTAACAGGTTTCATATGGTCTCTATAACATCTCAGTGTATTAATTAGTTTTCAAGACCCCCAAGCAATAAAAATGTAGCCATTCAAGGTCACAGTTTGACTTATTTACAATTGATGTATAACTTGGCAAACTCTGCATTCAGCTACTTCGTACAATAGAAAATATATTGTCATTCAGGTTAACAAAAGACTCTTTTCTTTGCCACCTCACTACAATGGCCCTGCAAATGAACATCGCCTGAATAAAATCCTAACCACATTTTCACTCTCATTAACCACAGTAGGGTATCACACAATTTGCCTGGCTCCTACTTAGACCACTGTGCACCATTTTACTAGCAGCAGTTTGATGGGTTTTATGGCAGGTGATATATGGAGTGGGAGTTTCGGGAGTCGTAAACAGAAGCCACAGTGTATCACAATGTGGTTTAGGGATATAATGACTGTGTTGTAAAGCAAAGGATGACAATACTGCACTAGGCTTGAGGTAGTGAACCAATAGACCAAACAGCTCAACATAATTCAAGCCACAAACAGAGGATCCTAGGTGTGTGCTGGCCTTCCTATATCTTTCATTAATTACCCCTGATGAATTTGAATAAGAACTACTAAAACCGAAATAAATCTGCAGCCAAGAGAAAAACTATAGAGTATGTCCTTGTATTTCTTGGAAGAAGTTCCTCTTCTCCAGTGCCTATATACACACCCATATTACCAGTTCTTAACCAGGCTTTTGTATCTCCAGCTAGACAGTCCCCTTTGCTGTTGGGGCTATCATCGCTTCTTAACACACCAGAACAAGTAGTGGCTTGGAGATCTGTTGCACACATGCAGTGGGGCAGGTGATGCTCTTGGTTATGTCTGCAATAGCTGGGCTGGATGCCACACTGAACAGAAAGACCCCCCATAATATTTTGTTTGTATTTATTCATGCTCTAAAGACAAACATTGCTCTACTTTTTCCACAGGGCACTAAAGTGTTCTTCCAGCCCTACAGACACTCTTAATTCCTGTCTGAGCTGGGTAATTTTTGAGGGTGATCCATTTGCTATTGGTTGATCCCACTGTGAGGTATTTGGATCAGGATTTCTGCAGTGATCCCATAGTGGTCAATCCCTGCAATTCTTGCAAAGGGCTCGTTTTTTTTTTTTTGTTTTTTTTTTTTTCCCTTGGTTTTTTTTTGTTATTGATATTGGCTAATTATTGCACAGAATAAGAAAATTATCTGCCTGGTTCCCAAAGCTGTGTCATTAGCCACACTGTGATAGATTGGTGCCAGTGACAGAGCTCTCTTCCAGCATTCAAAACCTGTTCAGCTGCATTTAAACTAAATAATAATACTTAGCACATATAGTGCTTTGCATATTCAAAGCACTGTACAAACATCAATTAATTAATCCTCATAACATCCCTGTGAGGTAGGTAGGTATTATCTCAGTTTTACAGATGGGGAAACAGACACAGAGAGGTTAAGTAAAATGAAAAATTAAGGTGGAGGTGTGCTGGTTAATTTGGAATTGCACTTTGTGCTGTTTGAAAAATCAGAAGGTGCTGTACCAGATCTCCATTACTCTGCCAGAGAAAGCAACATTTTGATGTGCTGACTCCCCTGGTAGGAGCCATTGCCTCAGTCAGGCACCTTGAAGCCAAAGCTTCACGTTTGCTGGCTGGAGAGTGCACACAAAAATTCCCCCTAAAAATATCCTTCTGCTTACAGTAAAATATAGGTAGACGTATTTCCTACTTCTAAGCATACTCCACAACTACCAGAGAAGATTTTGAGATAAATAACCTATTTTGGTAAAATTACTAAGAAGGAGCTAAGGAATGACCTGCTTAGAGGACCAGCAACGATTTATGCCAAAACCTCCAGATAGTTGTTCTTTTCCCCTGTCGTCTGTATTGTCCAGTCATGGACCAGCACCAGGGAGGAACAGACCTCCTCATGTCACACAGAAAGCAGTCTCCAGCCCAAAAAAAGAGTGAGTACCTCTGAAAACAAAAAAATACAAAGTGTAAGAGACACACCAGCCTGAGGGAATCACCCAGAACTTCTAAAGAAACAAAGGGGATTTTATGTTTGTTTTCCTGTACCTTAAGTGCTTTCGATTTTCAAAGGATGAACCATTAATGAGAGCAAAATCCAATGTTTTACTACATCAACCCATACCTATGTACTACTCCCTACTGATGTGTACCTGCCATGTTATTCTATCCTTGTTATTTTAATAGAGACCTCTTCCCGTCCATTTAATATTCAACACTCCCTCAATGTGTGGACTCTATAGTAAGTAGGAAAAGCATAAAATTGGTATTAAGTGGATTTGGGGGCAGGGGAAGATGGAGTAGGTGTTTGCTCCATCTACCCCATGCATTAACCTACATGAGCAGCGAAGAGGGAACAATTGCCAGGATAGCAGCTCCACAGAAAAGAAACCAGAGGACCGGGGGCTGTGGATCACAGCCTGAGCATATATCGACAATAGTATGCAGCTGAGAAAAAGGCAGATGCCATACTTCCATGTTTAAACAGAAGTAGCATCTGCAAGACTCATAAAGCAATGCTTGCACTTTGCTGAGTGCCAGGGAGGCCTCACCTGCAGCATTGTGTTCTCCTGCAGGCATCGAGCTTCTTGAAAGGCATGGCTCAATTGGAGAGAGTTCAGAGGAAAGGGAGGAGAACAATCAGAGGTCTAAAACCCATGACTTGTGAGGAAAGATTGAACACAGTAGGGCTGTGTGCTCTAAAGAGAAGACTGAGGGGAGACATGGTAACAGTCTTCCAGTGTATAAAACGCTGCAGTAAAGACGAAGGGAACAATCTTTTTTCCATGCCCATGACCAAAAGGACAAGAAAAAGCTGGCAGCAAAGAAGATTCCAGTCACGTATTAGCAAAGGTCTTTCCAAGAACAGTGAAGCTCTGGAAGAGATTGGCAAGAGCCTTGTGGTGCTAGAGGTGCAGGAGATGTTGCCTTAGCATGGACAGATATGCACAATAACTTTCCTCAAGGTCCCTCCATCTCAGTGTCATAAAGAAGACGTGCTCTAAAGATAGCACCTTCTGTTGCTCTAGCACCCAGTGAGTCTGGTCTGCAGCCTATGGCTCAGCCAGACTCAGTGTACAGCCAGGTCATGACTGCCTTAGTTATTATCAGAACAGCTTGGAAAGAGCTATTGCTGGTCTTTTAACTAGATAATGTCGTTGGTGATATAACACTCACATAACCAACCCTCTATCCTTCCTCCTAACCTTGTACTCTCATAATCACTAGGTGCCAGAATTTGAGGATTTTAGTAGCCAGCATGACCTCAGGCAGGTTCAACTTGCAGCCAGTAGTGTGGCTGCCAGTGGACCCCAAAGGCTGGCAAAGGGGGTTGGTGATTCCCTTCCCCACCCAAGCAGCTCCAGGCACCTGCAGCCAGTCAGTACCTCTGCATCTCTCTTGGTTAAAAGTGGTTGCTCTTTTCAATATCTTCCTCCTTGTGTATTGGCTTTTCCTCCCTCCTTCAGCTTCCCTCAGTAGTTCCTTTGATAACATCTTCCTTCTCCTTCACTCTGTTGGCATCTTTTCATAATCTCTTTTAACCAAAAGTATGTCCAGTGCACTTTCATCAAAGTCACAAACATGCAATGTTTAACTAGGAATAAAACAGGAGAAAGGAATCTGCCCACCCTGTCAAGTGTGGGATGCTTTATCTGCTGCTCTGAACATCCCCTCTAGCCTCTTCTGACAATAAGCAGTGATTTGTCTGAAATTGTTTGGACATTGCTGATCTTTTGGTTCCAGCAGAGACAGCAAGCTTTTGGAAGTAGATTCCTGATCCTAAGAGAACCCAAACTGTAAAGGAACATCCATCTCTGCTGGCTATGATCTCTTGCATGGCAACCACACCACTGGAAATCTTCTAAGATCATAACAGTTGAAAAGCTATCAGTAAAAATATAATTAACTTAAAAATATTAAGGCAGGTTTAGTCTTTCACAATTTTCAGTATTTAGGAAAACAAAGTGATACAAACACTAAACCCTTTTTCTGCATAAATGTATGGTTCAGAGTAAAACAATTCATTCCATGCACTATCTGCAAGAAACATTTGGCAGCTTTCTCGTAAACTCCCTTTTACAGTGTTATTTTGGACATGTTGCACCTCTCTCATCCTCTTTGAACAGCCCTGTTGGCTCTTGTGTGCAATATTAGGTTCTACCTTCTTTTCAGATGTCTGTAATTTTAGGAGACTGTAATTGTTCAGGATAACATGTCCTTTAGCCTGTTTTGAACAAAAGGTGAGTTATTAAACTCTTGCAACAAGAACAAGGATCCTGCTCCTGAAAACCTATTGCACATAAGGGCCTGTGGTGCCCTTACACACAATATCCTACACAGCACCTTCAAATCCTGCCTCTTAGAAAAAGACACCCTTGCATGTGAAGCCCACAACTTGGGAGATGGGAGGCAGGGCTTGCTCCAGCTGATTTTACCCATGGGCATGCTGAGTTAGTCCTAGAGTTGGGAGTAGCACAAGGGTACCCTTCCTTCCTGTCTCCTACAGAAATCCTAGATAGCGTGCTCTCTGATTTAAATGAACAAAAAAAAAAATGAACAGGAGTTAATTAATTTGCTGCAATATTGATATGACAAAACGAAAGCAGCATGTAAACAACAAAGAAAAACTCAGTCATTCACAGGCCAAACAAGGGATTGGGTAGTTAATAAAGGCTTATACAGTAAACCTTTGTATTTCCCTGATGTTAACCTGTACAAAACCAGCTCCAAAGACAAAGACAGTATGTGATGGTAATACTTTTCAACAAACCAATTTAGGGGTGATAAAAAGGAGCAGTAAAACTCCTGTGTGGCAAAAATGAATGCAAGAGAAAAAAGAAATCTGTGAGACTGACTACACCAGGTACAAGTACAATGTCCCAATGCCTGAAGAGAAAGACTGTTTCTTTGAAACTTCTAGTTTAGTAGACCTGAGGAGTTCAGGTAAGCAGTAGAAAATTCAAAATAAAACTCAGCTATTCTGGTTTGTTTATCTCTAATATTAATTGGTTCACCCAGAGGTTCTTTTACTTCTTATTGTTAATTTTATTTCTAACAAGTATACAGTGTTCCTATCTGTGACTGGCTCTTGATGCAGCCATCACAAAAACTAGTATTATTTCATAATAGCACCAGGGAAACGTAATTATTGTTAAATTAACTCACACCCATGAAATGTAACAAACATCTTTTAACGGAAGACATGCTGCAATTTTGTTCAACTGAATTCATTAAAAAAAAAAAAAGAAAAATATCTGAAATGAAATAAAGAGTAGTCTTAGGTTCACCACACCTCGTTTTTGTGAAAGGAAGAGCCATATGCCCAGCACAGAGAAAGAGAACGAGCCTTTCCATAGCATTTGTTTCTTGGCTGACAGACAGCTAAAACTGGTCCAGTATTTATGGTCATAGAAAACAAACTAACCAGGACATTGGAGGAAGCAACTAAAATCTTCTGGGGAGGCAACATGGTGAGCTGACCTTGCCCCTGGAAGGGGGGGCTTCACCAGCACTGGGCTGACCAAAGATTTTAGGAGACATTTTAGCTTCTTTCTGCCTAGAGGGAAACTGGAACATAGAGGAGAAGGGGGGAATAGCGGTGACAGTGTTTTTTCAGGGCACCAAGCCAAATGCAAACCTCACTATAAACATATATGCCAGCAGAGCAGTTTGCACCCACATGAAAACAGTGTGCTTTACTGAGCACTTAAAAAAAAAAGGTCAGATGCAATATTGCAGCTGCTTTCAAACCTAGCAGGTATGTTTAGCTTGAAACACAAATTCCCACACATCATATACATCAAGGCAGAAAAGAAGAATAATTCTGTTTATCCTGTAGCTTTTGGGGGCCTGTGCTAGACAGGAACAAAGACAAGATGCTAGTTATGGTTTTTCCAAGCTCCGCAACTCAGGGACACTTGGGAGCACTGAGTTCAGAAGTTCATACAGTACTGGGCAGTGCAAATGCATCTCATCAGAAACTGGCCTCTCTTTTCCCATGTAGCACGCTTGTTCATATCGTCACTAAGGCAGTTATTTTGCATCGCTGCTTCAACTCTCATTTCATATACTGCTTATTTTAATTTCTTTCTGCAGGCATTTTTACAATGACTTATACAACCACTTCCTGGAAAAAGGACCTTTGCCATCCTTAACAAATGGGAAAATGCCTGGGATCCCACGATTGGATATCAGCAATAAATACTGTTGGGAAGGAGAGGAGCCTGTGAGGCGCAAGCACTCTCAAACCAGGCAACGCACAGAGATGAGCACTTAGCCCTGAAAAGCACCACGCCCTGATTTGGCACCTCCTGAAACCAGGGGTAAAACTATTCCCAGCTTTAGCAGGGGCAAGATCTCAGCCATCCAAAATTCACTGACTCATTCATAATATGGTCTAATAATGACAATTAAGAAAAGGAAGGCAGCACTTTGAATCTAATATAAACCCACAAATAGACTGTTACCTCAGGAACCTCATGTAGCACTAGCTACAGAAGAGATATTCGGTTCCTTGCACACAACAATAGGGATATGCAAGAATTGTCACCACAATCACCACTGCCTTTGCGGACTTTCGTTCGAGGACTTTCTCTTCACGTTTGGCACCTGGCTATTATTAGCATTAGCAATGGTTTCATGTACAATTCACATGAGGAAAGCTCCTTCAGGGACAGCATTTTTTGTTATAGCCTCTGAAAAAATTGACGTTTCCTGCGTGGATATCTGTTGTTTCCAGTTTTAAAATTCCTGCTTCACTCCAAAGAAAATGATGATGCCTTTGCCACTTTTTGACACAGACCTGAACTCAGTATTCTAAACAGGACTATGCAGAATTGAATTACATTTCATCTCCTTCAGCAATCCATCTTTTCCATTTCTGTTCATTTGCTGTAGCTGCAGAAGTATTGAGTGCTGCAAGATATACTTAGTTTTCCAAACCATGCAAGTCATTATGAATGGCCTTGTGTCCAGGTAAAGGTTAAGGAGGTCCTTTGTTGTTCTAGTTTAACTTGTCCCTGACACTGCAGCCTAATCATTCCACATAATAACAGTCCTGATACACAGGCCTGAGTCAAAGTCACAAGTCAATAAATCCATTCCTTCCTCCCTTTCAGGCAAAGTGTTGAATAGCACTGAGTGTGCAGTGTCACAAAACCCTGCAGTCTATCACATCAAGGTCGTCTAGTATACGGTGCGAAAAACTTACTTTCTTTAAGTGCCTCACACGTTCAGAAGCAGACGACATGTTGTACGGCCTAATGAGTATGCTTCAGATCATTTGGAGGAGATTAAAATAGGGGCCTGACATAAGAATAGTTTTAGTTACACTTGCTTAATCTTCTGGCTGTTGTTGCTCTGAGTTTGTCAGGCCTGGGGGAGGGGAGCCACACTGCCACTCAGAAAAGGCTAAGCCACTTGCAAAGAGCACAGCAGCCCGGTGCTACCTTCTCTGTCGAGACTCCTCATATGTGCAAAGAAAAGTCATAGCTGAAGACTGGTGGATTTTATTTGCTGAGGTTCACTGTGCATTTGAAGTCTATTCTAATTCCAGTAATGTGAATTGTTTGCCTCTGAGAAAAGAGATGTAGCACTACATACTGAATCATCTCTTCACCTTTACTTAAAAAAAACCAAAACCCAAAACCAAAAAAAACCACCCAAACCCTTAGGTGGTGGGTCTCTGGAAGAACACAAGACTGAGTTATAGTTTGTTTACTTTGTTAAGGGACTTACAGCTCTTCCACGTTCATAAATTCTTGTGGTGGACTAGGAGAGCGAGTATAAATTAACTTGAATAATAGGACTATGTGTACTTTCCAATTGTCTAATGCATTTCCCAGAGAAAAACTAGTCAGGCTTTTCAACTATCTTTTTTCTTTCTTATTCCTTAATTAGTAGGTGCACTTGGTGTATAACAAGCGTGGGCTTATTAGAAATACCTATATGAAGGTGTTGTGCATGTTTCTCCACGCCTCTCTGCCTTCTACCTCAGCTCCACTCAGCGACAGATTTCCTTTTCCAGAATCTTAGGCCTTTCTTTTCCAAATTGTGCAGAGGTTTTATGATATTGCCAAATGTCCACTAAGGATTTAGAAAGAAACCATTAAACCCATTTTCATTTTCCTCAAAGGAAGACTCTGAACCCTGGACTCCAGCCGCGACAGGCTAATGCACTAAGTTACAGCTCTGTCCCGCTCCCCTTTTGTCTATCATTTCAGCCTGCTTGCAGTGTCATAGAAAAGAGAGGACACCATATCCCAGCCGATTCAGGGAAGCAAGAGGTTGCCAGAAGACCATCATAGATACTGGGATTTCTGAACATTGCTGTTCTTGAAAACCGACCGCTCCCATAGCATTTCAGGGAGCAGAGACAGCTGAGAGGACACCATGCAGGGGATAGCCTGCTGTCCTTCTGGAACTATAGCTCATATGCAGTTATGCTATTCAGAAAAAGTCATGCCAGGCTTCATCCATGAAATGATGAAGATGCCTGAAGACTAGTTAGCTCCCACCTCCCTCGGGAGCACCCACTTTTGCCAGAAAATTTTTCTTTCTCATGCCACTTATTTCGCAGTGTGCCTACTGACTGGCTGGTGTCTAGCACAAAGGTCCAGAAACTTGGCACATACTCACCCCGTTTTGGCTATTTATCCAAGCAGCAAGCAGATCAGCAGGAAGGTGCTGTGAGCTCTCATTAGGACCCTTGCCATGGTAGTTTGAGATGTGATTTACAAGTTGTGCTGCAAAATGCATTTGCCCTGCCCTGGAATCCAGAAACCGTCTGGGCAAGAAAAACTTTCAGAGCAATTATGAGCAATGGAGAATAAAGTGTCAAATTGTGATTTACTAAACGGAGTCACCATCCCACACCTTTTGTGAAGCCTCCAGACTTTGAACTAAGTTGTAATTGTCCTCAACTTCCGTGTAACCTGCAGTCTGCAGCTCTGAAAGCAGAGCAAAGATGGAGAGTTTATATCCATGCTTATTACAATTGGTCATAATTATCCCAATGAAAGCAAAGTAAATCCTTTCCAACAAACACTAGAGCTGAGCTCTCATGTTATTGAATTATTATGGATCTTGTATATTATACCTGGGAGAATGCAAGTACGACACACCCAACTGTCTCTCCTCTTAACAGAGGAGGTTCACTAGAGCAACAAAATATTGGAGACATTACAGTTACCATCCTACCTCAGACAGGAAACAGTATAAATGAAGCCAGTGTTGTACTTGTGAGACCATCTGTCATGCTCTCGTAACCAGTGCGGTATATACTCATTATATATTGCTTTCTGTTGGACATGACACTTTTTGCAGTTGCAAGACTCTCCAGATTCAACCCTCACTTTTTTATTTACACCAGCCTATCTTCATTTTTACGGATTTCTCTGGCATGGTTGGATGACTGCACTGGCTGTATGCTTTAAAACAGGAAGAACATTTGAAATGAATTTCCTTAAGAGCTTTGAAGCCTTCTACCACATGCAGATTACAAACAAGGTACGGCAGGTAGCCGGCTAGTTTTGTTGGAGGGAAATGGAGTGGTAAACTAAATGAGGTGCCGTTTGCCCCCCACTTCTGCTGCACCAGCATGAAGACTTATCTGCACACACATTTAATCATGTGGTTTGTTACTGGCTTTTGGGAAGGTAGCATACTGAAGATCAAAAAGTAAATATTAAGACCACCTATTTTAATGGCTCTGGGGAGAACATCTGGAGAGAGAAGTTTTATGACTCTGTTGGCTCGTGTCCTTTTAAAATGTTTTCAGTGCAAAATGATGTACTTCTCTCACATTTTACTTCCACCAAGACAAGATGCTCAGTAGCATACTGGGATGCCATGCCACAAATATACTCGTTCTGCTGTCACCCAAATATCACTTTCCAAAAAGTGCCTACAGCTGACTTCAGAAAATTCATGGAGTTAACGTCTAGAATGGGAAAGCGTTACCAACATCATCTCCTTCCGCTGCTTCCTACTGTTGCTACCATGCCATGCTTCCCCATTACTATTGTTGCTTCCATGTCCTGATCAGCCTCCAGCTTTAGCAACCTCATTCTGCCCAAGTCATTCACTGTCATGTAGTCTGCAGACAACCTTCTTATTTCCAGCTCTTCTGTCTGTGCTTTTGAACCCTTGGGGGTGAAGGATGCCACAGGGGTCCAACTACTCTGAAAAGGATTTTCGCTATGGGAGTCTGGGTCTGGGTAACATAAAAAGAAATTGCCACAAACAGACCATCGTCATTCCTAGCCATGAGCTCTCGACAGCCAGAAAACAGTGACATGAGATGATGATTACTCCTGGAGGTGCCTGTTACCTTTGTCAAATACTTGGATACTGCTGTAGTACCTTCTTAAGTAGTCATCTGGTACCCTCCCAGCAGGACGTGTGTTCTCATGGTTGCACTACTTGTTCACAGAGTTAAAAGTCAAATACATTGAATTTACAGCTTCTATCAATGTGCAAAAGCAACTCCCAGCTCCCCACCAAATGGCAGCACGCAAACCAGCAGCAATACCAAAGCACCACCCGCACACGAGGACACCTAGATTTTATGAGACCACACTGTGCACCTGTAGTGACAGAAAGGGTACTGGCACTTAGCATTTTGTTTCAGAGTGGTAATGCAACTTTGAAACAAATCCCCCGATTTTCTTCACCGACAGCACAAGGCAGTTTTGCTACGTATCACCTGGTGCGCATTAACCAGTTCCCTCTCAGAAAAACAGAACCAGAAGTTCTGCTCCAGGTACTCACCAAATTGCTCTGACTGCTAGTGCTTGGTGGGAACACTCTGACAACTAAGTCTAGTCTAAAGTCAATCCTTCCCATTGCATATATATAGCTGCAGCAGAGCAACCTGTTGTAATCCAACTTGTACCCAGCTATTTCTTTAAAAAGACATCATCCTCAGAAATTTTCTGTAATAATTTTTCTCCACTGAGTAGATAAGGGAGAACAGCTGGCTCGGTTACATCCCTAAAACTGAGTGAGATCTTAGTCCCACCAAAGTCAAAAGGAGCATCCCATTGACTGCAATGGGAGTGGGCTGCAGGCAGTCTGTGAAGCAAGCAGTGGCTCTGTTGGCCCAAAAATGGACTCCAGAGCCAGCTCCTCTACATGGCAGCACAGAATACTAACCTCAGGGTCATCAGGGCAACTCTGAGTTTACCTTTTAAAAAACGTCTCAGTATTTCCTTCAGCAGAATATTTAATCATGAGTGTAAGTTTGTCAAATGCCATCTCTGACCTCCAAAGCTTGTATTGATCACCTGCAAGTCCACTGTGTTGCATTACACTCACTCAGGCTACAAGACAGTGAAGTCAAGAATAAGCTAAAAAGCTAAAAATTTTAAAAAGAGATAAGAGATAGCCCAATTCCCAAGTTAACAAATGGTACTACAATTAGCTTTGCAAGAGAGAGACAAGAAATATTGAATTATACTGTAAATAGTGCAAGAAAATCTCACCAAAAGTGCCTTTGAAATTCTGAAACCCCACACAGAACTGAAGGAGGAAACAGCCTTTTCCAAATGAATAAATAATGTCTGTGGAGACTAGTGGGTATTACTGCAATTGCATGTCAACTAATGTTTCCCACAGTAAAAAATAATAGCAGCGAGATTTAGACGATAAGATTCTGCTACCAAAACCTAAATCCCACTCTATCCTAATCAGCTGTAACCCACTGAAGAGAGAGGGAAATGGGAATTGCAACACGGAAATCCTTTCATGAGTTCTTCCACCGAAAGCAAGGAAGTTGTTTAGTCCTTGTCCCAAACACAACTCCTTTGTGCACAAATCCCTGGATGCCATAGGGAGCCCCAGTAGTACAATGATACACTGAAAAAAAAATGCAAAACTCAACTGTCCAGTTGCAAGAGGTAGCAAAACATTATACTTTTCAAATTGGATGTGCATGAATTAATTTTGCCTGGTTCTCACCCTCTGGTTCCCAGGGACTTCCAGGAGACAGTGTCACCTGGAAAAACTCCTCACACTGACCTGCAGAGGAGGTTTTTTCCTCTCTCCACAGGCAGTCACACTGCGACACATTTGGATACTCTGGTGAAAAGAAGGTGGCAGTACAGATAGGTGGGAAAAAATCAGCTGGGGCTTCAAACAGCCGAAAACAGCATTTTGTAGCCATAGGGCAGGGGGTGGAGACATTGTCAGGCACTACCTGTGAGGATCCTAAAGGTGAGCATGGGAAGCTTTGAACTCATTTTTTCCCTCCTCTGCCTTTGAATGGAGATCCTAACTTTATTTATTTTGGCTGAAAGCTGTGCTGACAGACATCAAACAAGAAAAGACTAAACACTCATTCTCTAAGAGCTGTCTCTTCAGCTGGAGTTACAAGTAGAACTTGGGACTTTTTATCTAAATTCTAGCGAAAAAAGCCATGGTACCACCTCTTCTTTGTCAGGATGCGAGAGCTACCTCCCCATGGGACAGGGGAACACAGGTAACACCACTGCGAGTGGCCAGCAGAGCCTCACGAATTTAGATTGTGATACTTTGAATGGGAGAACTAATAAAAGAAAAGCTGGTGGAAGCCCACGTCCAACTTGTGTTTCTTTGCTTGTTGTAGAGCAGTGGCAGCAAGCAGGCAACACACATGTATAGGTTAGTATGGGAGAGGAGCTGAGTTAAATGCCCCCGTAACAGTAGGGTTATTGCAAAAGTGCCCAGCTGAGATCAGGGCTCTGCTTTTCTGGTTATTAGCCAAACACAAGGAGAGAAAGCAAGGATAACTCTGCTTTATGAGGGGACAGGCTGCGACAGATGAATCTCTCAAGGTCATAGCACAAGTCTGTGCCAAAGGCAGGAGAGGAGCCGCAGCCCTGGAGCACAGCCTTGGCCACGGCACAGCCCCAAGCTGAGGCAGCTGCACCATGGCTCCTAATAAACTGGCTAACCTGTGCTCCGCCTCTGCTACCCCCTTCTTCCCTGCCCCACATGCCACACATTGAACTTTTTAAACCTGACACTCTCATTTAACAAAAGCCTGGGCTTTTTTTTTCTCTTTTATTAAAAAAAATAATAATAATGGGGCTCTTGTTAAAGGGAATGGAAGTGATACAGCTGTGGCTGTGATTAACGTACTTCAGGGTTGAACCGAATATTGCTTCTTCCCTGCAGTATTTTTAATTACACTCCTGATTTTATATTTGGAGACCGTCATAGACCTGTTCTGGTAAATTGTCAAGCAACCACAAGTCAAATATGTGTTAAATATGAGAATATACTGCCATTTTTATCTGATTTGTGGTTCATTCACACTACGTTATCTACTTTTAATTAAATACCATAAAATACACATGGTCAGCAGTTTGACTTTTCATTTCCTTACAATGTCAGTAATTCAGCTTGATTGTTGCCACCTACCATAGAATTGCATTTTAAAGATGTTACCCCTGCACGGTGCAGATTCAATATCGGAACAATTTAAACTAGTTGCTAAAAATAACTACCACCTACTTAGGAGCAGCTCTGCCTTTAACAGTCACACGCAGATTCACGACTCTTTGCTTGCCTGACGAGGACAGGCAGCCTTGGGAGGCATTGCGGTGGCCTTGGTTTTGCGGGGGTGGGGCTGTTTCAGGTTTTGTTTTTTTATTAAATGCTTGTGTCATCTCTGTGTTGATTGATAGCCTACCTTGTTCATTAAAGATATGGCTCGGATTTTGCTAGATTACCCCAGGCATTGGAAATAAGAACCTTCCTACTGGAGGCATGTTATGCATGGACTTAAAGTTCACCACTTCATTAATAACACTCCTCAGCTGGACATTTTACATGCCGCTCTGATATATGACTGTTTAGGTGCATTTTCCCTCCTACTACTCCTTTAAAGGGGACTGAGTCTTTTTCAGCATTATTTTATTCTTTCAATTTTAGGTTGTATTGCTACAGTACTAAAATTGCCAGATCTCATTATCCTGGCTGGATTTCTTTGAGAGTAACTGGACAATTTGCTTTGACCACTGAAAACAATCCATTAAAACTTCTAAGAGCTTCAATGGCTGAACACCTGTAAGAAAGACAGAGTGAACATAGCAGCAGCAGCAGCATATCAGACTAAAGGCAAATCCAGTGACTTGTCTCTGACAGTCACAAACAGCAGATACCCAGGGAAGAGGAGGAGAACAGAACCAGCCCATACAATACTTCCCTGAACACCCTTGCAGCCTCTAGCAATTTGCAGTGCCCCGATTTTCTGAGCCAGAGATAGTGCCTTTGCATATAACAGCCCTTGATCATATTTATCTCCTGTAAATCTGAGCAGCCACTTTTTAAACACCTGGAAATTTTCAGCATCCACAACATCCTGCAGAAAGGAGTTCCTACATGTGCCATGAGGCAGCAACTCTTTTGGTTTGCTCTGAAGCATTACTCGATAGCTTTATTCGACGTTCCTTTACTCTTATGTTGGAAGAAACAATGAACCGTCGTTCCCTGTTTTTCATCTCAATGCTAGTAGCTATCTTTTTACAACCCCCTGTCATATCCCCTCATCTTTTTTCCAGGTTAAAGAATTGTAGACTATTTTACGATTCTTCATACAAAGCCATTATCTGACTCTAATCACTCATTTTTCATGCCTTTTCCACTCCTGCTGTGTCTGAAGGGTTGGAACTGAACCAAGTATTCAAGATGTGGGCAAAGCATGGACTTCTAAAGTACTGAAGAATGTCTCCTCTTTTGTTTTGTATTAGTTTACTAATAGCTACTAACAGGAAGTCTGCTTTTTTTTTTTTTTTAACAAATACTAAGCACTGAGGTGATGCTTTCAGAGCACAATGTTACAACTACGTCTTTTTTCCCAAGTGATAAAATTCAATTCTGTGCTCATCATCATCAACACAATGCTGGGACTTTCACCCCACCTCTCCTTCTCTCTTATATCTACACTGAATTTCATCTCCCACTTTATTGCTCAGGGGCACAGTATGAAATGGCACTTCCTCGGTTCTCTGCAGTCAGCCCTTGCCTTTATTATCTCAAATAAGTTGGCATCACCTCCCAACTTGTCGTCTTATTGCTTACCCTGTTTTTTTAGAACATTTATGAAAATACTAAACAATATGGGCTGTGGCGCAGACCTCTGCAAGACTCTGCTGTGGAAATGACCTCTGTATTCCTCTCTGTTGTTTCCCATCTTTTAAACAATTATTTACCCATGCAAGAAACTTATGGAGGTTATTTCCTGTAAGATCCTTGGGTGAAGCACTTTTTCAAATGCCTCTGTGAATTCCCTGAGGACCATATCACCCAGATCTCTTTGTTCATTTGCCTGGGGACTCCTTCAAAGGGCTCCTAAAGATTTGTGAGCCTTGTCCTCCCTTTTCTTTCTTGAACACACAACTTCAGCACCTTGAAGGATGCCTTCTTGCTTCTAATAATCTGGTTTACCCTATGATTTGTCATGTCAGTTCCCCTTTGGGCTTTCTGAAGTCATTTGAAGAAAAACAGGTGATGAACGTTCCCTCAGAAGTGCTTAAGGGATAGCACTAAGATATTTGCAAGCTATCAACAACTAAGTTACAGAAAATACGTTGCGGGGGGAGTATTTTATGTTCCACCAGTGAAAGATCTAATCGGCAGACTAATTCCCAGGTGTCAGAAAGCCCTATACCATCTTCCTTGGCCAACACTATAAAGCACGTGGCTAAGTTTCCCACACACAGGCAGTCTTTAGCTTCTGGAATATTTTAACATGACTGATTGCTTCTGGCATAATTTAGATAAACCTTAATCTGAAGCGGCAGCTATGAATAGACCAAGAAGAAAAGCCCCAAGCCACCTGTGCTGTGCTGGCTGTCTCCTGCCATATCCAAGACCTCTGGCCCTTTGTGTGGCTTCTTTCCAGCACCAGGACCTCTCTCTATAGCCAGCACTGGTAGGTGTCAGGTGGTCTTCTACATCCAGTTTTGGGTGCCAGGAACCAAGATAAACATCCAAAACCTAGAACTCACATGAGAGAAACAAACTATGTGGGACAACCAAACAAATGGGGTTGTTGGTACTCAAGAAGAGAAACCAAAGAAGGTAGGAAAAGAGTCTTCAAGTGTACTGAAGACTCCTTCCAAGAGGAAGGGAACTGCTTTGTTCTCTCTGTCCACAATAGACAGGACAAGAAAGAATGGACAGAAAGGGAAAATCAGGTGGGTGCTAGGAAATTCTTTTAAAATAAAAATAGTGACTGGAGATCTTTAAAAGTAGATTAAAGAAGCAACTGTCAGAAACTAAATAGATACAGCATATCTTGTTTGGATCAGTTGACCTTTTGACATCCCTTCCAGTCCTATTGTCTATGATTTGTAATCCAAATACCACTGACATATAATCTTTGAATCAAACCCTTAGAAAACAATTACTGTCAGCAGACACAAATAAAAACAAATGAGAAGAAAAGCCTATTCTTAATTCAGAATATTTCACTGAAGATACCAAAGAAGAGTTTCTGGTGGCCTGATAGTTAGCTAAGGAGTTAGAGTTGTGTTGCAGAAGAGGAAGTTTAAAGTTTAAAGCAAGTTCATAATCCGTGAAGAAGCATCTTTCATAATCCAAAGAGTCATATGATCTGAAACGGAGGCTTGTTTAGATTTAAGAAGAGGGTAGATGTGGGAAAAAAGCACTCTCAAATATATAAAAGAGAAAAAGCATAATTTTGTTTTGATAGTAGATTATCATGGAGTATGTACAAAACCCAGAGATGGAATATCTAAGCAAAATTTAACATTTCCACTTTCTTCACATAGCTGGTTAAAATGTTCTTCTCTCATTCTGAGTGAAGCAGGAGCCCTTGTTCCACAAAGAGAAAACAAATGAGCAAAGAAAAAAATGTCACGTTAGCTAACTCCTCTATAGCTTCACAAGCCTGGAAGGCCTCATCTGTAGTATCTTGAGGTGACATTTTCCAAGCACTCATTTATGATTATGAATAATTTTCTCTAAGGGGGAATAAGTTAGGAATCCCCCCAAAAAAAAGAAAAAAGCAATCTTAAAAGATTGTGACAAGTCAGCTTAGCTTGTCTGGTGTGTAATTCTACGCAGTGTCTTTTATCTAAATAATTGAAACCAATTCTCTCTCTAAATAACAACTTACCACCAAAGAACAGTGAGTAACATCTAAGAAAGCAGAGAGTGTCGTCGTGTTTGGTGGCTATCGCAACAGACTTTGGTGCGAGTGTTAGAGGATAAGAAGCAGCAATTTTTGTATTGGTGTTGACAATCTCAGTGTTGCATGACACTGGCATCACAGGGGCAAGAAAAGGCAGGTTTACGCCCTACAGTGTGCCACTGCAAGCCAAGAGGCAGCTGGCATTTTGCAGGTTTGCGTACCCTGTGTGCCTGCAAATGCAGTGGAGGCAACCGCTAGCATTGCCTTCCCCTTTTTACAGCTCAGAGCTCATCTCAACTGTGGTAAAAAACTCTAGAATAATGTAAAGTACTGAAAATGTCACTACAGCTGATTCCTTCCCCAGTCCTATCCTTGCATTTTTAAAGGTGTCTGCAGAGAAAAGGCATGTAAATTCTTGCCTCAGCAGAACCAGATGAAGGTAGGCACTTCATTTGTTGGAGAGGACCTCTCTGAACAAATACCTATTTTTGCCATTTTAGACATAATGATGTGTTTCCTCAGACTCAAGAGTGTTCACGTGTTCCTAGCAGCTAAGGACCCAGCTGGGGTAGGGTCTATGAGTTTCGTCCTTTCTCAGACTTTGGCAGGACAGTAAAGGCAAATTCTCTGGCATATTTAATGCCAAAGGTTACGCGAAGATGAACAAGGGAAGGACAATGGGGATGTGCTAGTGGAGAACAGGAATGTCAGTAAGGAAAGCACCCAGATAATACCTGTGCCAAGGCAGGGGTCTAAAAGCTAGGACAGTTTAGCTATATTTTTCAACCTTCCAGTGATGTTGAAAAAAATTTCTGACCCCTAGGCTTTTTGTTTCTAACCTGGGGTCAACAAATTTTTACTTACATAGTAAATGCTATGAAGTTTGATTAATCAGTGCGAGCAAAATACCTTCCTGAGAGATGCTATGGACAGTCAAACTAATGTCAGGTCATGGAAAATCTGTATTTGAAAAAGGACTTTCAATATAGGTATTCATATTTACTGAACACACCACTAATTACATTTGTCATGAGCTGAAAAGAAAATACATTTGTAAAAGGATTACAAAGGAGATCATGAGGTAATCCCAAGATGCTAACAGTGAGTTTGACATTGAGGACCAAACCTAGCCAAGGCACTATTGGCGTAACAGCAGTTGCATCAGGACTGAATTTATCCCCAAGATCAGAAAAATCCATCTGGATTTGAAAAAAAGAATGGGGTTCTGGTAATGGGTTCACTTCCTTTCTGGGCTATATCACCTAAAATACAACTGACATTAAAAGAAAAAAAGTAATGAGCCTGCTGTAGCCAGAGTGCAAAAGATGGAGGGCTTTCCTGCTAATTCAAGGCTTCCCAGGATTATTATAATCTTCCGAACTTGTTTAATGCCAGATCATCCCTCCGTAGGAGTTATATTTCCAGGTGTTCTTAGCTAGAGTCTGATAGCTCTTTCTGACTAGTAAATGTCAATGTTGAAGGCATGCTCTAAAGATGGTTGGAGTAACAGGAGCATCTGAAACATGTCTTACAGACATGTTTACTGTCATCTCTTCTTTCAAAATCAGTACTTAGCTATGGGTTTAAAGCAAGTGTAATGGTGGGGGTATGGTAGGGAGAAGCATGCACTGTTGCTTTAAAGAAGAGATGAGACAGAAAGAAAAAGATTCTGTGGCTACTGCCCAAAAATATTAAGATAATGATTAAACTAAAAAATGCAAATATACAAGATGTTTTATGCTGCTAGGCAAGACCAGAACTGATATTAAAATGTCTTATGAACATTGTAATATGTTCAGAGCAGGAGGGTAGAAGACACAGAGGAAAACAACAGAGAAGCCATATGGTCATAGCCGATGGTCAATGAGGGGGAAAAAAAAAAAAAAGAAAAAAAAAACCTCAAAACAGAAAGTACAGAAAAAGAAATACAAATTTTGGGGGAGAAATGTGTATTATCACATGTCTCTTGTGCGCTTGCGCAGGAAATTCTGGGCTGACGCCTCGCTGTGTTCAGAATCACTGTTCCCACCTGAAGCCAAATCTGAGGATTCTCCAAGGTATGTTCCTTAATTAGGATGCAATGGAAAGGGTTGTTTTCCTAAGTGAAGGAAGAATTACAATCCCAAAAGTAAGCAGTGACAGTTTTGCAACTGACTGATTCACCTGTGTTGCTGGAGCTGCATTTTCCATGGCAAACTGAACATACCTGATCTGAACAACTAGAAAGGTATGCTTCCACCTCAACATATTGAACCTCCTCAGGAGTCACCACCACAAGATTTGGGATAAGTAGGAAATGGCTTGTTCAACAAACAACCTTGCAAAACCGAAGAAAACAGAATGATCCCTGTTCCCCCATCTTTCAGGTCTAAAAACTACCTCCTGACACCTTAATTTTCTACAGTAACAATTTTTATCCCCGCTTTGTATGAGGAAATAAGAAGGGGGGGGGGGGGGAAACTAATTTTATGTCAGAGCAAATTAAGATGGAATAATTGACTGCAAAGAGGGCAGCAGCCGCTTCCATTCTCAGCTGCAGATCCATTAAAGAATCACATACTCTGTGCATTGGTCTGTCAATACAGGAACTATTAGGGTTAGTGGGAACAATCTCTTCCTGTGCTTGCCCCAAAAGCAAGCCAAGTAATTATATGCCACATATATGGCTGCGCATCATCCTCACTATGGGCCAGTGGGCACCTGAGCAGCACACTGTATGTGTATGCATGACTAAAGATGGATAGCATGACATTTATTAACCATGCACATAATTAAAATCCTTTAAAAATGTCCTCAGAACAAAAATAACATATCTTGAATTCCACAGGACAGCCCAGGCTGCCATCCTCAATAAGCTTCGTTACAGAGAGTTACACAGCTAAATCACTGGTATGGAAGCAGCACTCCAGGGACTGGTCTCGTATCAGCCCATCTGCCTAAGCAGCAATGAAGCAACACACACTGGAGCTCCATGAACACGTTAAGACAGCACAAGCATGCATGCAACGATATGATGAACATGATCAGGCTAAAACCAACCTGCTTATGCTGGCTAACCCCACGCCTGGACCTGGGGCGTGCTGCACTAGCAAGCATCCCAAGCGGTGCAGAAATTGTTGCTGCTGCACCAGTGCTAACACCAAAGCTTTGCTTGAGAGAGGACCCACCACTGCCCATATGTGATGACATGAGAAGAAGAGCTTCAGAAGTTCAGTTTTGCTACTGTAAGGGCTACTTTTTTTTTTTTTTTCAAGAACAGTCTGGGACTGTACTTGCAAGGTACATTTTTTCCTAACATAAATCTCATCCTCCACTGAATCCCCAGTTTTGAGCTCCAAGCTGACTTTCCCCCACTGGTTCTTTTTCTCTCTACTGTGCCCCTCCAATCACTTTTATCTGAATTATCATCTTTGTAAAACTTCTATAATTGCTCCAGGAGACAGACATTGCTACTGGCCTGTCCACAGAGGACTTTGTACTCCAGCCAGACTCCAGTGGTATATTAATAGAATAACTGAAACTGGGTTAGGGCAACGAGTGATTCCCAACAAGACAGCCCACCAGCTTTGCATGACTAGCAACAACAACTCCTCCTGCCTAGTGCTACTAGTCTAAAATTAGAGAGAGAAAAGGCCTAAGGAATAACCTACCTTCCAAACTACAGACAGACGTCCCACTTGCAACTGTGTAAGTACATCAGATATTCAAAGCTGCCTTCTCCTGGGACAGTTATCTATAATGCTGTCTGAGAAAGAAGAATTTGTAAAAGATGTGTAAATGTGTACATCAATCAATACCTCATGTATCATCAGCTCTCCTGGACACCTTAATTTCAGAGACAATAGTATTTCTGCAACAAACTGGCATCACACGCAAAGAGCTGGTAGGCACAAAGGTAACCAAAGTAATGTATGAATTTGTAAGATGTTTTGAATTTTGAAAGTTCCCCTCTCCCCTCAGGGAAACAGATCTGACACAGCATCAAACTTGTACCCCATGTTTGATGAAAACCACCAATACCTGAGATTTCATGAGACTTTCCAAAGAGGAGAAGCAGGCAAGCAGAGTGCAGTAAGCAGCTTGCTAAGCATTGCTAAAAAGCAACTGGAGATTGGGGTAGAAAAGAGAAATCAGATGGACAAGGATCCAGTGTTTGGGAAAGTGGGCCAGAAGGTGGAGGAGGCAGGGGAACACCTGGATGCTCTTCTAACAGCAGTCGCTTGGGTAATTCGGTAGTCATCCAGTCTACACTCAGCCAACAACTAGTTCTAAGGGCAAACACCTGGCAACATCCTCAGCCTTACAGAGGTTTCCCAAAGCCTCAAAGACACCAGAAAGTGCCCAGCCTTGCTGCAAACCTTTAAGAGTGCTGTGAAGTCTACTCACCAGCACAGACATGGCCTGGTCCCCCTGCACCTCTCCATCTCCTTCCTCTTTCCTGCCTGAAAATGGACACCAGCAGCACAGAAGGAAGGAAGGGAGTCTTTTCTCCCTGGCAGGAAGGAGTGAGGCCATGGAAATTGGGAGGCAGAGAGGAGTCAGCGCAGGTACAGGGAAAGCCAGCCCAGTCACGTAGCTTCTGTGGGCTCAATACATGAGACAGAACAGGTTTCATCAGCCCTGCAGATAGGTTCCATCTCCCTGAACACTCCCTCTCCTTCCCAGCACAGCCACAGTGCCAGCTTATCATCACAACCTGCCACACTGAATCTGTAAGGATGGGTGTGCGCCATCACTTAACCTTGGCTGGCCTGAAGCACCATTATCAGCTTCCCAAAGCAAGACCTTCCCACCACCAGCTACTACACATCTCGAAGCATCTGGTGAGTTAGCATCATCCAAATTAATTCCACTGGAACTCCCTCACCCCCAGCGCCTGCGCACACCCTGACCAACTCCATTACTTCTGAGGAGCAAAGCTTTTGGCTGTCATCTATCTTTCAAAGCAAGTTAGTGAGGCCGTGTGTTTGCAGTTCCCAGCTCAGCTGGCTTTTCCTCTCCAGCATCCACACACCTCCAAGCCCTGTCCTACAGCACTGCCACCAGCTCCAGCAAATCTGGAGATGCTGCTGCTGAGTGGATCTGTTTATATCCGCAAAAATTAGTGTTGCAGCTCCACCTAACTTAAGCAGTTTTTCTTAGGAAATTACAGCATGGCATTCAACCGGCTATTTAGAGCATGGAGGAGTAAGTGGGTATTGGCAGCATGTTTTTAATTAAGCAGGTAAAGCCTAGATTAAGCTACATCAAATGGATAGTGTTTCTTTAATTTGGCATTGTCGCTCTCCTCAGCCAGGGCATAAGGGGCTGGCCTTAAAATTCTTGTAACTAAAAAGCCAGTCTCATGACCAACTACATAACTGATTAAACACAACTGTGGGCTCCCATTATCGGGAAGTGCAATTTTCCCCATGTTGCTTTGAGTCTGAAATACCTCAAGGGTAATTACAGACCGAGATGCAACACAGAAGGCTTTGAAGTAGGGAAAAAAAAGATTAGGGTGGCTGAGATGATCTGCGCCTGTTCATTTGTCCTTCACGGCAAAGACATTAAGCTGCTGTGAAGCAGTGCCCCGCCAGCACGGGCCACCGCGGGTCCTGCCTGCCCCGTGGGTCACAGGCAGCCCCAGGGGTCATGCCCAAAGCACCACAGAGAAGCTGCCTCTTGCCTCTGCGGCCCTAATGAAAGTTTCATGCAGCTGTGCTCCTCTTTGCCTCAGATTTGGCATGCCTCTCTGCCCACCGCCAGGCTGACCACTCAAGGCAGGGAAAGCGCGATTTCTCTGACCAGCTAAATTATTTACCCTGCAAAGAATTATATAACACAACGCGCTAGCCTCTGAAAAAACCCTCTTCAGCATCTGAGGAAAGGGGCACTGAAACTAATTCAGAAATTAAGAGATCCAGTCTTTATTTCTAATTAATAACAGGTTAGAAGTAAAAACCGCTATTAGTGACGGAACATAACAAGGAAACCAAACCGGCATTGTTAAGAGGGCTATTTAAAGAAATGTTAATGAATTTAATTTGAAGTTCTTCTTAGTCAAGCAGGAAACAACTAATGGTTTAAAAAGGAAAAGTGAAGCATTATTAAATGCTGAATATTTATTATGTCAGTGACCAGTTTGCCAGAAGCTTTGAGGTGAGAAGGGAAGTTCAAATCCTTTCCACTGCATTTACAGCTACAGAAAGGTAAATTCATAGGCTTTCTCACATACCACACAAAGGCTTAGTAATTTGTTTGGATTAATAGCATATTGTAGAAGCATAACACTCACACTTTAAAACTAACAAATTCAGCGAGAGCACAGAATTATCATTTAACCATTACTGTGTTCATAAAAAACAAGTGCTCTTAATGCTTTGCAGTACATCTTTAAAGTGCTTTAAAAGCCAACAGCTAATTTATCCTGCCACAACCTACCTCGTGGTAGGCAGGAATCCTTATCTCCCCTCTGCAGTTCAATGAACAACAGGGAGTTAAGTGACTCGCCCAGAGCCACAGAGAAAGTCAGTCTTGGAGCTGGGTGCATGAGGTCTTAGGATGTGCTACTGCTCCAAGCAAACTTTGGGTAACTCATTCACTGTATGGTACTAATTAAGGAGTCTCTGAGGTTTTTTTGTCTTTCAGAACTAGTTTTTCCAGGTTTCAACAGGCAGGTATCTTTCTCCTCTGAACCACAGTAGAACTGGTGCTTTTTGGATAGTCCTGCTCTTCCATCCCTGCTCCGTAGCATACAATGATACAACAGCTATAGGAACTGTACTGCACACAGACCTAGCCAAGGAACCAGCTCAGGCATTTACAGTAAGACCTATTAGGAGGAACACAAAACTTTTGGAAATTTCTACACTTTTGAGCAACTGAAGCAACAAATACTGGAAAGGAGGTCAAAGATTCCCACGTGGTCAGGAACAGGAATTGAAGAGTAGCCAGTACACATCCCAGCTTGAGGCTTGAGCCATACTTGCCACTGCCTGTCCCTGGAAGCAGTGGTGGTTTGGAGCCACCTTTATGTTTCCTGATCCCTAGAGAGCATTTTTTAAATGCAGGACTGCTCAAGGTTGCAAGGATTACTAAAGACAACACCTCCAAGAAACCATTTCTGAGGCTGAGCATTATCACACACCAGCTCCCAGAGGATAAGAACATGATTTCA
Source organism: Phalacrocorax carbo (assembly GCF_963921805.1). Lineage (NCBI taxonomy): Eukaryota > Metazoa > Chordata > Aves > Suliformes > Phalacrocoracidae > Phalacrocorax > Phalacrocorax carbo. Next base: position 48,762,963 of record NC_087515.1, on the reverse strand, counting down.
GATGTTATCACTCAGGGATTCCCCTGCTCCTATAATCAGCTGTGCCGGATTATTTTGGGCCAGTGGAGTGCAAACCACCCCCACGCAACGAGGATCTAGGCTAGTCTGCAAAGCATGAAGAGGAATTGTTCAACTATGCTGGTATGTGGTGTTATGGAACAGCAGCCTCCCTCTGGCACCACCAAACATAAGCCCACCATTAAAGCACATGATGTTTAGCTGCTATGGATATGACAATAACCACCCAAATATTAGATACTGAAGCTCTGGCTGTGGGAAGTCTGCAAACAGGATGGCAGATCAAGTCCTGGCACCATGAAACAGCCTTGAAAAGAGCTTTGTGGCAATTCCCGTTCTCCCATCCCAGCTCTGGGTGGGATGAAGTGGGTAGAGGATCTGCTCCAGACAGGCTCCTGCACACAAAGGAGTGTGCCAGCAGGTCTGATTTATAGCTGAACTGGAAAGGTGCTTTGATTTATACCATATGCTCAGCAAGTCACTGTACCCACCATCCTCCATCACCTCTTCTCAGATGCACCAAGTGCTGTTCAGACACCAGTAGGAAAGCCCTAAGAAACATAACTGCCCTGCCTTTCTCAGGTGTGTTACCTCTGACGTTCAATCACACACATACGGAAAGATAGACGATAATTCCTGCCTACTTGCCTAACACACATAAAAGTTCAGAGAGTGCCAGGTCCTAGAGGGTGGAGATAAGCTTTGCTCTACCCTTTGCAACTCCAGAGAGCCCATAGCTGAGCTACTTCCCCAGTGCAAGCACCAGACATTTGTAGTTTTAGTACTGAGAGGTTCAAATTCTGCAGCCAGCTCAGATATCTCTATCCAAATGTGACTTAATCTGATAGTCAGTGCTATCACAGTGCCATAGGTACATCCTGGTAGATCAGCCACACCAACCAGACCTTACACTGCAACTCAGGCCTACCAGGTTTTCACATTTCCACAGTCAGTATCAGCAATAGGAATTTCAATGAGTGTAGAGGAGGCAGTAGACAGTGGAGATAAAAAAAAGGACATTATTTTCCCTCCAAAGCAGACAGGCTGGTATTAGGCTTTGTAGGTAATAGCACCCAACGAAAAAAAAGTAGATAAGCTGTGAACTGGATATCCACAAAATGTGATTAATTAAAAAATATTCACTGTTCGTGAAATGGCACATTTTAATCACACCACATTCCTTGTCTGAACTTGACTCTTCAGTAAGACTATTTTACTGTACCCATGCTTTTTTTTCAAACATTAAAAAAGTCTAATTCAGCACATTCAAGCTTCTGTTAACATGATTCTAGAGGTCAAACCCAACTTCCAAATAAACTTTTGCTGGATCTTATTTACTTCCACCAGATCTTATATTAAATAACTGTGCGTATATCCACTACTGTTTAACATCCAAAAACCAAAATTATCTCCACACTTAGACCTATGAAACCATTATACCTGTAGTTCCACTGAAAAAAGCATATTTAAACCTCTGCAACCACACATAATTTTCCTTGCAGGCAAGGAACAATCAGCTAGAATTACGAAAATATACTATACCCATAGCAACCCAGTTTTTGGATTTCAGCTCACTTCAGAGACTGTTTAATCATATGTCTCCCAAACATCTTAAACTAAGGCTTTGGATGTCTCTTCCTGAATACACCTACCTCAGTCCTGTACAAAGAAAGTAATCTTCATGAAAAAGGATACAAATGCTTTAGCTTAATAGCAGACTTACACGATCATTTGAAATTCTGTCTAATTAAAGTGTTAACTTTCTATAGAGACTCTGATGTTTGCTCAGAAGAGAGGTAAAGCTGTGATGTTTGCAGATATCATTTCGGTTGTATTGCTTCCAGGGAGTATTTTATTTGTACAAACCTAGAATCCTTCTCTACTCCATGTAAAAAATAGATTAGTCCCTTGATAGCCTTGAAAGTCATATCACTCACAAGAAAATTAATAATGCATTACAAAGTATATAAATTTTAAAAATTAGAGAAAGTAGGTTGTAATGGTCCGAAGACCACTGTCCATCCCTGTTCACATCCAGCTTTCACAGAGAGTTTAACATCTTCCCCTCTGACAGCGCAAAGAGGTATAAGTGCAATTATTTCTGACAACTTCCCATTAAGTCCCTGGTGTCCCCGGCTGTCCCGTGGATGCAGCAGAGCAGAGCTACGAGTCTGAGACAAAAGCTCAGAGCAGCTGATGGGAGGGGGAAGGCAGTGTCCAGGCAGCTGCTCCTTGGTGGCTCTGGTCCCCAGTGTGACCCCCTTAATGTAGAAGATGCTCCCAAATGCTCCAGCACACCTCTTGTGTAAGGGGGTTGCACTGCAGCCCGCTGTGCAGTACCAACCCAGGCTAACAGGTCTGTACCCTTGACCCCCTTAGAGCTGAGGTCCTTTGTATCAGGCAACAGGATTGGGAAATTTGCTGCACAGTAATAATGAAGAAGCTCCCAGTCTGTACAGACTTTGGTACCTAGTATTTCTATGGCAATTGCTTCAACTTGTCGATGGTTAAATGGCGTTTTAAAAGAAAACAAAAAGAAAATAGAAGAAAACTTACATTTGCAGGATAAATAGATCATGCATTGAGAAAAGCAAAAGCGACAGGATACTGTATGCAGGTCAGCCTTGTAGCAAGGTTTGCTCTAATAAGGCTAATGACCAAGGGGAAAAAAAAAGAACTGCTTAATGTTAGAAGCAGTATAACTGGTGGTTTCAACCATGTAATTAAAGCATGCAACCCCTCCTTCCAAAAGTTTCCATTAAAAGTCTGCTAATGAAAAGGGCAGGGGACTAGGCAAGGAAAGGGGCCAGACCCTCTGTTATTTTGATGAAGTTCCCCAGTCTTTCAAATGGTGCACAGAAAGACGCTGTGATCCCAGGGACAATGGAGGAGTTTCAGTGTTTCCAGCCAGCCTAAAGCTCAGCTTTCCCTGGCTTTTGGTTAGAGCCATTGCTATGAAGATAACCTGGAAACCAGTTTCTGATACCACACTGCTGCAGGTTGCTGTGGCACCGGGCACAGTGATAAATGCAGAGTCCTTGTCTGCAGAAGCAAGTATATGGCAATGCAAAACTGGGTATTTTCTTTTACCTACTTAAAGTCCAGACTAGTTGCTATTCCTTCTGGGTTTAGGAGGTAGAGTGAAGGGGAGGAAAGCCTACCCCCTGCTTCCTTCCTCGGACAGCAGCAAGCTCAGTTGCTGTGAGGTGCCACCTGAAGACATCAGCATCGCCAGCAGAGTCTCCAGAGGCATCAACAGACTCCCAAACTCATTTCTAAAACAGAGCAACACAGACATTTCCTCTGCAGCTGCTACAAATACTCTGAAAAATAACAGAGACCAGTTTTTATATGACTGACACACACACACACACGAAAAAAAAAAAGAAACCAACTACACCACATGTAATCACTCCCTCTGAGAAAACAAGGTGCAATGGGCTATGCTGAGCTTCCTGAACACACGGGATAATGAGGGAACAGAATATATGCCATGGGAGTTCAAATCTAAGCTTACCAGCACAACACTACTCAAAAATTTTGAAATTCACTGCAAAATGCTACCTGGAGTTTTTGTGGCATCCAGAATAACCTTAACAATACCTTCTTAGTCTCTCACCAAGAAAATAAAAGCAGCACAGATCAGAAATAAAAGGTGTACAATCTGCTAGTGCAACTTATTTAGCTTTGCTCTTTTGTGTTTGCACAACTTGTGCAGGCACATAAAGCTGTGGAAGAGAGTGCGGTGAACTGCTGGGGGTATGTAACATTTCTGTGACAGCTGTGTCCAGCAGCCGACAGGTCCCAGGTCTGCATGTGGGCGATGCCATACACAGGAGGTGACAACCTTGAAGGAAACCAGGTGGCATCCTGAAGTTCCAGGCTCCTGCTTTGCACAAACAGAGCTACGTGCATGCGGCTGTGGAGGAATATCCCAGAGATGGAATAACTGAAGTCATGGCTGGTTTATGCTGAGAACCTGCAAAAGCGGGCAAGAGCAGCTGCTCTGGCTCTGGCCTATGTTCAGGTGAGTAGAGCACCACTGTCCTCCGCCCTCTGCATAGAGATGAAGCTGAGGCTATTGGGAACAGCTCTGGAAACACAACTTTAAAGGCAAATTGTGCATATAAAATATGAATTAATAGAAATCAATCACAGTGAATTAATCTACTGATTATAAGGGCCTAATATCTGAGCAAGAAAACTATGATTTTAATACAGTCCTTAAACGTAAACATCCCTGTTACTTCAGTCCTAAAAAGGCCTTATTTTTTGTTTGTGTTCCTTCTAACTCTGTGTTCTTTGACTGTGTGGCACAATGTTGCAGTTAGAGCTGTCAAGCATCCTGGAGCCATAAGTATTTTTCAGACCACTCATTAGCAAACAGAATTCCAATCTCAATATGCATTATCAAAATGAGATCTTTTCTCAACAGTTGACAATTATGTACTATACAGTTACACGCTAACAACTGGTGACACTGTATTGTTAGGGTTTGGTATTGACTTTTAACAATGTGCCGCCTAATTACATTTTGTATTATATTATGAGTGTATAGGAGTATTTTATACATGGCCCCACTTTATTCTGCAATTTGTTTCTCAATAAATGCAAAATAATAAAATCCCAAATCCTAGTGTGTAGAGTATTTTTATTGACCCAAGTGTTCTGCTAGTAAACACAACTTTGATGGTTTCATGAGTGAAAGTTTATTAGGCTGTGTTAGTTTTAAAATACAATTGCCACGGGACCAATGTTGAAATCATTTCTTACAAGACAAGCTTGGGTTTGGATGCTTTCCCAGCACAAGCACCACAAGGAAAGCAAAATGGCTACCCTGAGTCATGACAATTTGCATTCATTCTTGCAGTGGCAAATGTTTAAGCATTTAATGCTGTCTGCCACTTACACAGAAAGAAAACAGAAAAATAGCTTTGAAAGACCTGTTCCTACTTTGGCTTCATCAGGGTAGTTCTCACAAATAATTAGCCAAATACCCTTCTCGTAGATCCACCCATCTGATCTACGTAGATGCCAGTCTGCCTGTCACAATAGCATCTAGATAGTGACTTATCTAATATCTTAAGTTGCTTCATAGTTTTAAATTATTTTATCTTTTTTTGGTTTTGTGGAGCTCTCCCCAGGCTCCATCACTGAGAGTGAGAGAATTAGGTCCAAATGGTCCTGCCCATCCTGAAATTAGTGGCCCAGCCCATGGAGAGACAGGAGCTCAGATCAAGCACCTGAGTTAAGGGGCTATTTTCCAGCATTACTGACTCCAGAAAAATGGATCCCAAAACATCACAACATTAGCCAACCAACATTCCAGATCTGGCAACACGTTTAGGAAAGTGCCACTTTCCAGGAGCCCTCAAGGGGAAATGAGAAGCAGAGACTCAAGCCACAGGGGGTACGCAACGGCACTGTTTTGATATACCATCTACACACTGAACCTCTGAACTGCCCTGCAATTACACCGCTCTAACCTGACACCGCCCCTCCCAGCTTTTAGAAACAGCGCCCATGCTTTTATAAACTTTCATTTTAAGCAGCCAGAAGGAAACTTCACATCTGCCCCATATACCAACAAGGGCACTATTATATGCCCAAGGCTTTAGCTCCCCTCTTTGCCAAGCAATGGGACCAGACTCATCAGCACCAGGGCAGATGCTGTTGCGTGCCCTTGGAGGTCCACAGAAGCGACACAGGTCCATCAGCTCGTCATTGAGGCAGCATCCCTCCCGTGGGACTTCTCCTCTCTCTTACCTTGGGGTGAGCCATCGCTGATGCAATGTCTTTGCTAAATTTCCCAAGTTTCCATAAGGCCCCTTGAAATAAAGTTGGGGGATTGTTAAGAGAGCGTTCACTAGCAATGCGCAGGGTAGGGGGGAAAGGCATCACCAAGGAGCAAGAGCTGTGCCGTTCCCCTGCCCGCACACCATATTGTCTTCCTCCAGCAAAGCTACTCTAGAGGCTTTCTGTGATGCCAAACAACATGGGTGAGGAGGAGAGGGGAAAAAAAAATAGCCTCGTGAAAACATCCTGTCTGTTCACTTCCACAAGTGCTAGCGAGACGTTCTTTAAAAGCATACACATGTAAAAAGATCTAGAGGTTGCTGGTTAGTTTGTCATATATTTTTATAGGCCTTTCTGAATGGTTTTAGATTTGACATAGTAACTGACTGTTACTAGAAATAAACTGTAAGTCAATTCCATGCTTCCATAATTCACTGCCCAGGGTTGTTCAAAAAGATTTAGTGATACTTGTGATAGACAGCAAGCCTCTTGATGTTTTCATTTTCACTTAGTGCCTGTAATTCCTCAAACTTGCTGACCTCTACAGAACAGGATGGAAAAGAGCCCAAAAACTTCTTTGAAGGCACTCACTCACCAAAACATTCAAAACACTCATTTTGCCTCTTTTCTTTTCAGGGCACAAACACCGATATGGGAATAAAGCAATTGTTTTTAAGAAGGTGACTGCTATTATTATCTCCATGACTGATCATGTGGTTTTAATCATTTATAATGGAACAAGTTAAACCCACCCCCAAAAATTGTATTTTTGTGACTCAGAATGTAAGTTCTCTTGACAGCTGCATATTGATATTTCTCTGATCGAGTGCCTTCATTTTGAACTTTAGCCTTTCTATAGACATTTCCTTCTTCTCTCCAAAAGTTAACAGATATATTTTAAAGGCTCCAGGTCTGGATATAAAAACATACAAACAAATCAGTGCTAACCGGGAAGGCACAGGCTGACAAACCTTTGAACATCCAAATACTTAGATGCATTCACATTCCTGGCAATTGTGCATGAAACCCACGCAGGTGGCGGTACACATTCCTGCTTGGGGAAGCTGATGGCCATGAACTATTTAACTGTAACAGTAGGAAGAGGTAACAAGCAAAATTGCTGTTGCGGCTCCTCTTAATGCAGGGTTCCCAGGACAAAAGCACCTTGATAGTAACAGCATGGATCTGTCATTACAATTTAATTACCAGCAACAGGCCACTGACATTTGAAACTGTTTATCAGATTCTGATCCTGAAGGTGGACCTGAGGCCACTTCTCCTTCCCCCAAAGGGTAATTTTTATCTCAGCAGAAAATGCCGTATGGTTAGCGCCAGGCTGGCATTGCACATGGAAACCTGGTCAGTTGTTTTCTTTGCAGAAGCAGATACCTCCCGATGGTGCTGAGTACTGCTTAGAGCTGTGGCCTTACCACAACCACAGAACAGACAGGATCCGTGCATAAGCAGGATTATTTTGGGAATAACCAAAACTAACAAAACCAACAAAAACCAAAGCATGGCAGCCTGGCTTTCAAGACAGGGTGTCTCAACAGCTAGAGATGGAGCCTTCTTGCGGTATCTTTAAACAACCATTTTGGAGGGTAGCTATGATTTTCACCAAACTGGATTAATCCATCTCCAGCAAATCCCAGCCCTGCAGTGTTTGCAGTGGAGATCATTCTGAAAGCTACAGGTATTTCACAACAGGTGGAGAATGATTCAGCTTTATACCGTACAGTCACCCACATAAACTAGATCCCAAAAGTCTGCACAAACAAACAAACAAAAAAAAGGACAAAAAAAAAAAAGCCCCACACCCCAGAAAACTATTTCAACTATTTCTAGCAAAACAAGAATGAAAGGAATTGCATTAATATATTTTAATGCATTTAGACATCAGGTTATTAACCAAGAACTTGGAAGGATGGGAAGGAAAAAAATTGATTCAGATCTGGGCTTTGCATGAACCACAACATCAGATGGACCATTCGCTTCTATTTCTTTTCTTCTGTGCATTAACTATTTAACATTCTTTTATTTTTCCTCTTTTTCTAAACAAGAAAAAGAAATTGCAGGCTTTGCACACCCAGCAGAGCGGGCAAAAATCTTTGAAAATCTGTCTAGCAAGCCAGTGGCTTGCTAAAAATCAATCAGATAACATAAGCCAGCACTGCTGACAAAAAGCCATTACCTTTTATTTGGACATTTTCACATATTGTCTAAACTTTGCTATTTATATAGAAGGTTTACACCACACACCCCCATTTACTCACTTGCAGCGGGACCCAGCAGAGGAGGTCAGTTGTGACTTAGAAAAAGGAGAGAAGGAATAAATTGCAAAAAGATGCACTGGAAAGCTAATGTGCCTGCTGCACTTTTAGCTGGAGTGCAGGGAAAGCCCCTATGCACACAGACACATAAACACAACGTACATTTTTTATGAATCAGGCCTTTAGTTTTAATTGCTTCTTACAGCATAGGCCAATTAAGGATGAGTTGGCAGGATGAGGATCTTTCCCAGCTCATTTGAATCTAGGAAAGGTGGAGTTTGCTTTGCCGGAGGCTCTTGTTCACACGTTTGGCCAAAAAAATGTGAATGTCATTAAACACCTCTGGTACAAACACTCATTTTATATGGGTTGAAAAGTAAAAGCTGAAGACCAAAAAGTTCCCCTTTGGCCCCATCTCTCACTTTCAAATAAAATCAATTACAACATCTCTACTTGTCTGAGCTTTGGAAAGATAAATACCAATAAATACAGATCTAGAATTCTACCTTGAGAAAGTCTTAGGTATGCAAGTCCTCTGAGAGTTCCCCTCCTTTTATCTATAATTGATCCTCTTCACCTTCAGAGCATGTCAAGGTCAAAGCTTAGTTAAAAATTCCTTTTAAAATATATTATAGACACTTTTCAGTATATTCTGTACTTTGCAATGCATGGATGATTACAGAATCACAAATCCAAAGCATATTAACTGTAGAAGTAATCAGCCTAAGTAGTGAGTAAGTATAGTTTACAAATGTTGTATGGGTAAAGATGCATCTTCCAGACAAAGGTATCTTTTTTTGTTGTGGCTCTTTTTCCTCTGCACAACCACATTTTCAAACAATCATAATTAGCCATGAGGACTGAAATGGGCTTGGAAGCACCCACTACACTGCAGCCAAACGGTACCTTGTGATATTCCTTGTAGTTGGATATAGGAAAACGCTGCACTCGTAGTAACAGTGACGGATTTTACTGCAGGGAAGAATGGGTCTTAGATCTGCCCCGCTCATGCTGCCCTGCTACAGGCAAGGAGCTCCTTTAGCCCTTGTGCCCACCCTGTAAAACTGTATTAAAGGCAAACCACCAAACCGGATGGCAGCCAAGACGTGTAACAGCGAGCGAGCCCTCTTGCTTCGCTATTATTAACCAACAGCCTGGCTGGGTCGAGAGTGAGCGCAAGCGTCAGCCCAGGCCAGCCAACGGAGAGTGCGGCATGGTGTATTTCAAATGGGTAGGTGGTTCCCCGTCCCGTTTCTAATGGATTGATAAATACTGTGAGCAGCATCACTGCTGGTTTTCTTAGCAAAAACCAACATACTGCACAAAAGGGAAGGTTAAATTGTATGTACAAGCCAAATTAGAGCATAGCGAGCAAGTGTTCAGCACTGCATTGGAGGGAACTCGCTTACTGCTGGGTGGGGAGTTTTCATCTGCATTTTTCAGAAACTGAGAGTAAAAATCTTTATGGTCTTTTCTAGTCTCAAAATCTATGCATCTAAGAGTCTAAAGAGCTTACGGCCTGATTTCCCAAAACATCCACAGCTCCCCAAGAAATCAAGATAAATAGCGTGGGTGGCATCTCCAAAGCAGGCCCCAGGTCTGCTGTGCTGTCTGATCCAGCCCACCGCTCTGCTGCTGAATTCACTTAGGAACAATAAAGAAAATGAAAACTTGATAAAGAAAATGAAAACCTGCCACAGTGAACTGTGTAATCCTAAAATTAAAAAAAAGATATATAAAAAACCTTCCAGCTCATGATAAACATTATAATGAAGCCTCTAATTTTCCTAATGAAAGAATTAACTATCAAGATAAAAGTAAAATGATTTATTAGATTTTCCAACACCACAGAAATAAAATAGTAAATCAGTCTAGGCAGTAACTATTCCATGTCAACTTGCAGTCATTAACTCTTTGCCAGCTGTAAAGACATCCTAACAACTCCTTTTAATTCCATAAGCCTGTCTATAATCCAGTACTAAACAATAATTACTATTGACTCGTTAGACAGGAGTTGAAATCTTTTCTTCAAAATGAGCCTGAAGACATGAGGAGAGGAGCACTGAAAACTTGTCTGTGAGGTTTAAAATGCTCTTCAAAAAAAACCCTGAGGATTACAAACTTCTGAAACTTCCAGGAGGGCACCTGGTCACTGCTAGCTCTGCTCCCCGTCTCTCCTGCCTCTGTCCCCCTGCACTTATCATGCCCCGGCACAAATCAATCTGCTGTGTCCACAGTGATTTTAAATCCTGCAGCTCCCCAGCAGCTTCCCTCTTATTAAAGCACAGAATATACTGCTTGTTGCTAGACAATGTCCCCCACCACCCTCCTTTCTCCCTCACTAATGGCTCTTTTCATGATCTGCAGCAAGGATCATTTAATCTGTGAAGAATGGAAATTTCAGTGTTTGTATATCGTCAGTTATTACCTTTTATTTCTAAATTGTGTATTTGGAAGAGGAGGAAAGACTTAATGCCTTTATTTGCTGTGGAGCAAATGTTCAAGGATACTGCAGAAATCAGTTTATCCTGGCATAATTTCAGATGCTGAAACTAGAAGGTGCTCCAAGCCCCTCGGCTGGCTGTCCCCTTGGCACAGGCACACCCGCAGCCATTCCACACACCCCACAGCACCCGCTGCCATTTCCCACACATTGCAACCTCACCGTTTGGGGGCAAGTGCTCACTTTTTGCATTCATCCTGATCACCGTTATCTATGCCAACATTGATGGAGGCACTTCAAAAGGCAAGATCCAGGCAAGACCCATTGCTGTGGCAGACAAGCCCCTCCACCTACCCCTTCATGCCGAGGAAAACACCAGCAACACCGTGTCTGTGTGCTCCAATGCAATCAAGCTAGGCAATCATGGTGAAATACACATGGATACAAAAGACACAAATAATAAAAAAAAGTCTGTGTGCAGTAACATTTAAAGCTAGATATATGTTAAGCAAGAAGATGGTAAAGTCCTCTTGACTGGCTTATGAAATTCAGGCACAAATAAAATCCAGGAGGCAGTGCAAATGCTGCCCTCACAATATTTATGCCAATGAACATTAAAAGAGGAATTGGAATATCAAAAATAATTATGTGAAAACAACAGTGTTTATTTTCCCAAGAGCTTGCCCACCTACAAGTCCTCTTTTTACCTATGTAATCCTGTATTTGTCTGAGCAAACTGCCTGATAGGGGTAAAGCAGGACTCAGCGTGCTTGTGCCAGGGCTCAAAATCAGCCTGCAAGTTTTGGAGACTCCTGAATTATTATGGGAATTAATCAAGGGAGGAGTAGGAATTCAGCCTAAATGTTCATCCTTTGGTGACTTTAAGTTACATCTAGTATCATTATTTTACATCAAGCTTCTGAAAATTATTTAATATTTTTCTCTGTTTCATGCCAAGGTCTTAATCTTTGCTGCACTGGCAGTGAGAACATTTTAAAAAATCATTTCCCGAGACACATTTAATACATTTCCAGTAAATTGTACGTAAACCTGTCCAGCTGGCTGGGTCGTTTAATCAGCGACACACCCACTGAGTGCAGGATGCCACCTGAGATTTACCTCAGTGCTTTCAAAAACAAAATGATGATGGGATAAAGCTTTGCTAATGTGTGAGTGCGATGGGGAATACAATGATAACTGCCCACTGGGGAGTACAAGGATCTTTTTAAGTTTTGTTATGGGAAAGATTACATAGAGGATTAGACAAAAGGTTTTGAAGACCAGCACTGAAATTAACACTGGCTTTAGGAAAAGCAGCATTAAAATGCTGGTTGACTATTTAAAACCACTTAAGAAACATACAGTAAAGTTTATCAAGTGTTTTTGAGCTGTATCCTGCACTGCTTTCAGGGACTGCTAAACATTCTTGAGAATGCAAACAGAATGCATGGGATGAGGGGGCTGAGCAAGATCTGCTGTCAGAAGCAAGATACCGACAATCACTTGCTCACAGTCGGCTTTGCTGAAATTATACCAATAGAAAATGTTTAAGATGGGCCTTTTTTTAATTACTTTTCTTATGAATATGTTTGCTGAATCCAAGTCTGGGGCAGGAGGGGAAGGATCTTTTAATTTTTCACAAGCTATTTTTGATGAAGAGTGCAGAGGAGGCAAAACGCTGAGGAAAGACATCCTTCAGAAGCCAACCCAGGGTGCACCACAGCAGGCTGGTTTGCCTCCAAATAAAATTAAAAAATAAATTTACAAAGTTACTTGCTTATGGTACAAACAAGAGAATCCTTTCCCGCAGGTAAGCTTGTACCTTTACCAGCAATGTCACCAACAGAGTATTAAGGATGGTCCTAGTGCCTCTCCATGGAGAGCCCACATGTCCCATTAGGAGATTGAGGTTTGGAGCAGCATGGGGGTCCTGCTCAAGTACAGTTGTGGTTGTGCGAAATATTAGCACTTGGTGTCACTGAAGCCCTTAACAAGAAGTTGGGTGACAAGTTACCACCCAGCCTCCTCCCTTTGTCCCTGCCACCACCTGCAGCTGCCTCCCCACCTCATGCGGTCCTTAGAAGTCAGACACCCTGGCATCCTCATCACTGTTCATCACTGCCGTTTAAGTGAATTTAATAAAATTATTTTTCTAAACTGTTTTAGATGCCATATCTATAATCCATAAAATTTATTATACCTTTATGTAGAATTATACAGGAGTTGAATATATAAATCAATTTATAAGGTCTAATGACATACAAACGCTTAAAAACTAAAGGCGATGTAGTAAATTCAAATTACCATTACAAATGTAAGCTTTGTAGTCAGTGTGTGACCCGCTAAGGATTATATTTAACTCCCCTGAGAGTGGTTTATCATAAAACTTTATACTTTTATTACAGTGAATTATTAACTCCTCCATGATGTGAGTCATTCCATGCTCTGACTATAGCTTTTTTAATGACACTATAATAGACATCTTGCTAATAGCAGTAGGATTGCTACCTCTGAGGTTAAAAAAAAAAAAAAAAAAAGAGACAAAAAAAGGAAGAAAAGAGGTGAAGAGAAAAGGTATGCAGGCCAAATATGTAAAAATGCATTTCCCAATAGAATTAAAAATAAGGACCTGTAAGATGATCCATTCGAGGCCAAACCACGTAGAGGTCATTAGAGTCTTCTGAGCACTTAGAGAAACAATAAGCTTATCAGGCTGGTATCTGAAAATAACCAAAACAATTTACCATTAGAAGACATAAAAGTATAAATTATTATGATCAGGAGAGTTTTTTGCATTTATATGGAGAAAAAAAAATTTTCCTCCTGATGCTACAGTTTAATCAAGTGACTTTAAGCCATCTTCATACAAATTACTTGGAAAATCACTCCTCCTTCCAAGGAAGCTACCGCATACCTTTCCCGGTCAACATTTGCACTATCCCCAGCGACCTGCAATTTAACATCCATATTTCCAGACCCTCCTTCGGCTGCTGGGACTGGTCCAAAATCCTGGAAGACTTCTAGTCCTGGTGAAAGGACAACCCCAGGCCCATGGCAAGTCCAGGGTTGAATTTATTATCAGAAAAATAAATCCAAGGGACATGTTTCGCTTCACCTCTTTTTTGTGTTTCATTGCAAATTTCAAAAGAGGTCCCCCCAACCAGGAAATATCACCAGGCCAGATGAATTTCTCTCTCCAAACACCAAGCTCTGCTCCAGTTACATTTCCAACAGGAAAAAAATGACTGGTTTTAAAATAAAGCTAGCCCATTTCTGACCAGATTTCCACATTTTGCAAGCACAAAGGATTTTTCCATATGTTTGAATATGATTTTAAAATGGCATGCACACATTTTTCCATAAGATAATTCTATCAAAAAAGTGACTAACTACAATCTGAAGCATGCCAAGCCACGTGACATTACACAAAAATGAACCTGTGGATATTTTTAAATGATCCTCATAGAAAGTAAAAATAGAAAATTCCCAGTTCTTGTGTCTTCAAGATTTTTTAAATACTAAAACACAGTCAAAAGAATCAAAGAGATAAGCATCCTGTTTCTTCACAATACTCATCAATCCATTGACAGTACTCATTTGGTAGCAGCATGACCACAGAGCTAGTGGAAAACAGCAGGAAAATTAAGACTGGCAAAGGGGGTCAATCTACCTGTATAGCCAAAAAGCCCGTAACAGAATGGGTTGAAACAATGGTAATGCATTACAAGTTCTCTGGAAATTCGGGAGCTGCTGAGATCTCTCTATATGAGCATCTTACATTTAATGAGTGTATTTGTGGCTGCTACTTTTAAATAATTGCATTTGCTTCTCTTTTGAATGCAGGCAATGGTTACAACTACGGTTACTGGACATGCACTCGTGAAGCTGAAGGACCTCACACAAGGTTTGCAGCAGTGCAAAACTACATGGGGAGAATAATCTGCAGAAAATTAAGACCTGCCCCACAGAAGCATGCCTAATTTATCTGTTTTTCCTAGAAGACAACCTTCATTTTCAGCCTTCCCCTGGCTGCAGTGATGGCTTTTGAGGCAGAGGGCTTGCAGCTACTGGCCCTTTTATACATTTTGGGTTTGACTTTCTGGTTTTGCTTTTTTCCGCCCCCAGTAAGGTAGAGTTGAGGGTGACAGAGGCAAAGTCTTTTTATTGGAGGGAACTATTAGTATTCCTAAAACCAGAATGGATTATACAAGAGTAGGAGACCTGACTATTTAAACAACTCTATTTTGATGAATTGGCACTGATCTCTATTTGCATTCTCAGGAAAGACTTGATGTTTAGGCATAAGCAAAAGGATTGCATTGCTGCATACAGCTAGAAGAGATTTACAAAAACTCTGCATGCTTTTAAAGAGTAGCTTTCTGCTTAGGAATTATTGCTCAGCCCAGTTTTAGGCCAGCAAGGACAGGCTGCACCCTTTGTGACAGTGGCACATGTCCCTCTTCCTGCATGGATTTTCCCACCACCAAAAAAGAAATTTGCCTAAGCCCAGTGACAATTACAAAAAAAAAAAACAACCAAACAAACCAACCCTCTGCTCAGTGGCACTCCACCAGTAGTTTCTGGGCCAGAACTGAAATAAAGGAAAGTAATTACATGTGCAAACTCAGCCTGTGGAAAAGCAAAAAGTCTGCTTTTGCAATACTAGAAAACACTATCTCTTTACACAGGTTTTATGGTGCAGTTTAGTGCTGTGCTTCTGTTTGGGGGTTTTGTGTCTCCAGTCTTTCTTTGTCAGCATTTATTTATTTAACTATAAAGTCTCCATTGAGGCTAAGGTGTGTTTACAAGTGGTTCCCATCCCAGAAAACAATTAAATATTAGATTTACAAAAGCTGCATAAAGTTGCAAGGGTCAACTACAGTGAAACTAGAGCAGACCCACGTGGCTGCTGTGGATGGCACCACTGTGCGCTCACCCTTTCCGAGGCATGGCCAGGACACAGCACTGAAAACTGCACCATTTTCTGCAGACAGCCCTGCTGAAGGCAGGTCCTGTTTGTTCATCATAAAACCTAGTGATTACCCTGATATATCCCCTGTAAGTACACTGACCCTGGGCTCCAGTCCTGAGCACCTCACCAAGCAAAGCACTGTTTGCCTTCAAGGTGAAGGAGAAACACGCGCACATGGAAGAGAGTTATAGGGGTTTTTTGTCTCTTCCTGAGCCAAACGACCTCTTTATAAAGGGACACAACAAAGTTGGGACAAACTAATGACCCACGTACCCACCACTTCATTTGGTTTTAAGGTCATAAAGAAATTCCTTCATGGCATCTGGCCCGAGTCTATAATAGCTAGAAACTCAGGGGATATCAGGTGTCCTCTTCCATCTATGCAAGATTTACTTTGACCTGTTAAAATATTCAGATATCAGAATTCTTACTCATTTCACAGGTGATTAAAGGAAGAAGAGGAAGAAACTGCACTCTGCAGGGTGGTGCAGACCACTGTCATGTTTGCCCTTCAGTGGTGAGGCAGAGGCTGGTTTGCAACAGGGTTTAGTGGGATACCCTGGGGCAACAACTTGCCTCTCCATGTAGCTACCAACATTACACGCTTAATGTTACCTAAGATGAGTCTGTGATTTATATTTAATTTCCCTCCATTGCAAAATATCCAGTTCAGGGGGGACACCTGTAAAGTTTATGGTGGCAAACAAAAGAAATAAAGGCAAAGAGTTCATTTGCTACAAATGGGTGGCTCAAGCACGGGGCAGCCACCTTTTGAGCAGCCTTGGGGAAAAATGCAATTTCTTCCAAGAAACCAGAGGGAACGGTGAGGCTGGGCAGGCCAGCACCCCTGCAAGGTGCTGTGAATACTCCCACCGAACCCAGGGGCTCAGATTTGATTCCTTCTCCTTTGCCATGCACAACTATCACACTCTCCTGACATCCCCTATACAGAAGATTGAAAAGAAACTCCACAAAGTCTCTGCCCTGCCATACAGGTTGTGCCAATACACAGAGTCAATCAAGACCACAAGAATTCAGGAGTTCAGTGATAATGTTCCTTCTGACAACCACATCTTGCCAACACACTTCTCTGTCAAAACAGTGGCACTGCGCATTACTGAGCAAATTGCCAGCTTTATGCTTTAACAGACATGGGTACAGCAACTTGGTCAGGGTCCAGTGTTTCATAAGTTCTGTAACTCTGAACTCTTACTTTGGTGCTTTTTAATGCTTAGTTCTAATGCTGCTCCTCAGTAACAGCTGGTTTTCTTTTTCTTTTTTTTTTTTTTTTTTTTTGACATCTAAACGTCCTTGTTTCTGAGGAGGAGATGGAGATGAAAGAAAAAAAATTAAGAAGTACAGTGAGTGATTTCACATTCAAATAAAAGAGGTGCTGTACTTCAGGAAGTTATAAGCACCTGCAAACAAGAGTTTATAATGAAAATGCCTTTTCAACCATAACTATAGCGTCACAGTAGTAACACTATAATAGAATAAACTATCCTATTAAATCTAAAGAGCTAGATTTAATAAGACAGTGGTTGTATATTAAATAAATGCTGAACGATTATTAAAAAATCTTTTTACTGAGGTTTAACAACTCTGTCTTATACTTGCTGCCTTATTACACCCAAATAAAACGTAACTATGAGAACATGTATTTGAACTATTGCATAAAGCACACAAAAGTTACAAGTGGATTATTAAAATCTGGAAGGAACCCAGCCTTTCGAAGGTGCAGTTCACATCTCTGGAGTCAGAGGAGTCGCTTACCCAATCCGAAATTGCTGCATGCACCCACTAACGGTGGTTGTGGAGCAGCCCTGCTTTGCTGAGTGGCACCCAATGTCCCCAGATCACGGCAGCGTGTTAGCCCATGTGAGCTGCTACTTCTCTTACCACCTCTCTGCTCAGTGGGACTCTCAAGGAATATGCAGCTTTCACTACTTAAAAATCACACCCTTTTGGGCTGTGGTAGAGAGAAAGGTCAATTTGCATACAATAGACATTTGAAAGTTAGGAGCTCTGAGGGGAGGCAAGAAAGGTGACTAAAAATGTTTGTAGAGGTCTGCAGACATTTTAGGAGCTTCCTGAGAGCCATTAGGAAGCAAATACCTTAAGTGACAGAAATCATATGCTGCTACTGTACCAAAATCCTTAAGGTTATTTGAAGCTGGGATTTTGTTTGGGTTTTGTTTTTAAGTTTGTAAATTCAAGTTTAATCAAGGTGGCTGAGAAAAGAGATTAACCTTAAACTCTATTTCTGGCCACTAGGAGATGGAGGAAATGTTGCAGTAGGCAAGCAAAAATGCATTGTTGACAAATGATTCCATTTATAGTCCAGATTTCGGACACCTTGTCCTTAGTCACCAGTGACACCTAATTTGTCCCTAAAAAAACTAGCCCTTACATCCTTGTTACTTTAGGCTTTAGGTTAAGACGTGTGGATGTCCCTCATAAATCTGATCTCCTATAGGGCCTGTCTCTTTCCAGTAGCTTCCCAGTTGAGGAAAAAATACAACAACAAAACCAAAATCCACCACTACCCTTTCTTTTCCTTCCTGTTCCAAAGACCTCATCAGGAATAAAGAAATTGTCCTAAATTTAGACACGTTAATCCCACGGCGTTTGTGTGAAATAGGTTAGCTAGACTGAGAACAAAAGGGGGGAGCAGAAAGCTATAAAAAGCAAATGAAGGAGAGAAAAAAAAATATTTCTACTGTACTTCACTGGCCAGAATCACTGTGGGTATATACCATACAGGGACATCCGTCAGCACTAATCAATACGTGTGGTGTTAGTCATGGATGATAAATTTGAAAGGGATTATAACTGTAAACAGTGATCAATAGAGACTTGCTGGAGGAGACAGAGAGGAAAAAACAACCTTAAAATGTTACACGGTTAATAAAGTAAGGGGTCAGTCTTAAACAAAACTCCGGTGAGACCCACTTATTTCAGAGCTGTTTCTACAAGGAGGGAGAAAAAAGCACTACCGATTTAAATAAAGCGATTGCTACTAAAAGGGCACATTATTAATTTACGGTGTATTTGCTGATCCCTCTGTTTCGAAGTCACATCCTCCATTAATGTTTGGTTGGAGATGTTTTGCTCAATATAAGCTGGCATCCCTGAGACCCCCAGAGAGAAGCTTGTTTTCCTCCTCATTTTTCCCCCTCCTTCCCCCCGCTTTCCCTACCACTGACTTCACTATGGGCACATGAGTGATCAGAGCATTCACAACGGTGACATTCCCCTCCGCAAACAAATTCATCCAGGGCTTCAAGTAAAAAATGCAGAGAGCCTCTGCTGTTCACCCACAGATGAATGGAACTATCCGTCTTGTCACCAGGGGTCATAGCAAGAGGTTACTGCGAGTATATACCTTGGCTTCTGTGCTGACGTTTGCAAGCAGCTCCCTTGCAAAAAAATAAAATAAAATAAAATAAAAAATCCTGCCATATCAAGCACTTATCCAGTCCCTCTAGAACCCTTCTCAGATCATGTCTTTCCACACCTTTGGAGTCACAGCTCCAGGCTTGACATATATATTTTTTTTCTGCTGACCTTTTAGCGTCCTTTCTGCCACAGTGTGTAAACCATAAGCTGATATATGAAGGCAATTTTTAGTGGTGCCACTTGTATCTGAGTGATTGCACACGCTTTACGTTTCTGGCCTGCCACCCTTCCACCTTTTGAAGATCTCTCTATTTCTTTTAAAGGAACTGCAACAGAGGTGAAAGGAAGTTTAACTGCTTCAAGACTTCAATGGCCCAAGAGCACCTGTTTTGGGTTTTCAAGAAGATACGCTGCAGATTGCCTGACCAGTGCTTATGCTCAAACACTAAATCTTTCTTTTCTTCTATACAGACCTGCAGGGGTTGAAGGAGGGGAGAGGAAGGGCTGTGTAAAGCATTTCCCCAAATTTAAGCTGGCAGAGATCAGTGATCACAGCAGGACAGCTTTGCAAATATGCTACCGCTAAGCTCCAAAGATCTGGAGTTACAGCCGTGGGGACTGCGACTTATAGGGCATGGGCCTCTCTGAAGATTTTCATTGCCAGAGCAGGGGGATACTCTCTGCAAAGATTTGCGGCAGGTGGCTTTACAGAGTGATCTTTTTCTTGCTTCCGTGCCACTCCCTACCCTGGTTGCAGTGCTGGTGGTTAATCACTCAGGGGAACACAAGCAACGAGATGGCATCAACCCTTCCTTACAGATTTGCAGCACACCAAAATGGTAAACTCCCACACGGCCAGAGAGGGGACACATGCACACAAACATTATAATGTGGCAATAGTCCCTTCCTAATTCACTAGGTAAATTAGAAAAGCAATAGAAATAGAATAGCAAGTCAAGGAGGACCACCTAAAGGCCAAAAGGACCCTCTTCAGAACCACAGCTGCTTCCCACCAGGCAGCAGAGGCACCATCTTGCAAAGGTGGAACCTCAAAACCATACAGCAACCTAAAACAGGGTCACAATCTCAAGCGAAAGGGATAGATGTGCTTCAAAGAGTGCAGAGTCCTTGTCACCAGCTACAGCTGCATGAATGGAGGAGTCACCTGCAGCTTCTGAACTCTGAGATCCCAAATCAACAGCAAAACTATGAAAAATCCATTTTTATCCTTATATCTCCTGTTCAAGAAATGGTTACCTGGTGGAAGAAGGAACAAGGAGGTGATTTACCAATGAATATGATTGTAGGGAAAGTATCTGGGGAGTCTAAGGAAGTGTAATTCAGGAGAGATGAGGGAAATTTGGAGGATGGGAGAAGAAGATGATACCACCAAAGGGATGCTGAGACTTTGGGAGGGGAACACAAAACAAGTGGAGTAAAGGAAGTAGAAAGAGCGAGTGAATAAGAGATAGAGGAGACTCCACAGGGTTAAAAAAAAAAAAAAAAAAAACCACCCAAAAACCACGGTGAAAATTTTCGTGGGGGAACACTACCGATGGGGCAAACCCAGAGCTTTTTCCAAAGCAACCATACACACAGCACCTATAGAGCAGGGAGGATTTGGGGCAGGATAAAGGTACCGAGTTAATGCCAAAAAGCTATTACTTTTCAGCAGCAGAAGCGGAGGACCACATGGCTGCCTCCAAGTTGGGGATGGGAGGTTTCCAACCAAGCGAGTCGCTGCGTAGTTGCCATGGGCACAATTTGTGCTCAAGCTGTGCACAGGGGCCAGGATTTGGCTTGGAGCCCCTGGGTTAAACATTACCTTTACAATACACTGCACGGGTGCCTTTCCGAGCCAGGGGGGTGACAGGATAAAATTCCAAGGGACCACCTCATGGGTCACCAGGAGAGACCCCCTTGGGTACCTGTGTGGCACATCACGTAAGTTACACACACTATTGTAAGGAAGAGAAGAGAAACCACCAGGCAGAGAACTGACAAAAAGCTTTGACTCTGTCCTCCTTGGGTCTGATCCAAAGTATGCTTTCATCACACAGTCATTGATTTAAGAGTCGGACTGGACCCTTTCTTCCAATGGGAGCTGGATTCCCAGCTGCCCTTTTTTCAAATCTTGGCTTTGGCATAAAAGGAATACAAATAATTTTCATTTCAAAGAGGGCTGCAATTCTCCTGTATTTTAATGCCAGGACAGTAAGGGTAGCCTCTCCTGCGTGACACTGGGAAACATCACCCATCTCGCCTCCAAGGGCCCTTCCTCCCGCTCCGAGGCATGCCCTGGTACAGACTGAGTTAGCAAAGGGGCAAAGCCCTGGGGACCAGACAGGCATAAAGCTGCAGTTCCTGAGCAAGGTTGTGGACTCGCACTAGTGGTCTAGTGACCCTGATGATATTGATGACAATTAGTAGACAGAGATTAAAATGGAAATGAGGGAAGGATTCGTCTGTCACTTTATCCATCAGCTGTAGCTTGCCCCAGGCAACAGACACACACTGGGCTTTTTGTTTTGTTGTTATTCCCTTGTTCAGCTCAGTTAGTTTCAGTGGTTCACTTAGCTGTTACTAAATTTTTCTTAAAACTGCTACAAAAAGGGGTTTTTGTCAAATCTCCACCACTGACAACTCACAGCACTGAGTGTGCAAACCATCCCTGGATATGCCTGCTTTTGCTGCCTCCCTGATGCTGGGGTTGTCAAAGGGCTCCGCTTTCTTCTTCCTATTTCAGTAGCTTCTCTTTTTTTCATTATTTTAGTACATACGAAAGCAACTGGATTGCTAGGGCAGGGCTAGAGACTGAAGGTCTCCATTTAACTACAGACCCATTATCAGCAAACGCAATGGCAGTACTCAGTTATTATATGGCCATGACGTTCAGGCTAGATGTAAGGAAACAGGGAAGAGGAGGCAAGGCAGCATGTCCCCTCAGTGAAACCTGTCCTGTCATCCTTCTCACAAGAGTGTAAATTACCATTTCCTTCAATCAGAGGACACATCCCCTGAATTTTTCCTGAAATTAGTTTTTAAACCTGATAACAACTCACATGCTCATCTTAGGGGACACAGGGAGGTTTTGTGTAATCCTAAAATGTCATTACTTGGGAGAGAGTGAATTCTTGTGCAGCTATTATATAATTCTTGTTCACAACCACTAAACCGTTTGGGTTCAGTAGTCCACCCAAAATGCTAGGGAAAAAAAAATCCTCCATTTGGGTTTGGAGTGACATTAAAACATGCTCCTGAAGCTCTTACACGGAGCTGTCTTCATGGTACCAACACTTCCATCCCGCTTCCTTGTCCTCTCTTGTTGTAACTCCCCAGCCAGATTATATCTCCCATGATGCACCTTTGCTCCTTTTATTAACAACACCCCACTCCAACGTTGTGTATACTCCATATGCAACAAATAAAGAGCAACTACGCAGACAGACAGCCACCCTACCCCTGAAAAAAAGCAGAATCAGTATTCACAAAGTATTAGAGAGCAGGCTTACATCTGCCACAGTCTTTTCATGGCTTCTGCTGTCACCAGCTCTGCTGATTTGCTCCCAGGGAAAGCCTGGGCACAGGCACGGCAGAAGCCAGGGAGCAGAGCTCAAGTGTCCCCCCCTTCCACCGCAGCCCACACCCCAGGTCCCCCAGGGATGGAGGCAAATAGACAAGATGCCTCTACTGCCATTGGGGCACCAGTGCGTTCCTTCCACTTAGTGCAGTCAACAGCAATTAAGGGCTTGCTCTTTAAGCTTAAAAAGACCATGCTTTGGCCCTGATCCCACAATGAGATGGACAAATGGTTGCCATTGATGCAATTTCACTGTGGATTTTAACAAAAATTCTTGGAAATCTGTGATTTCCCAAAGGGAATGCAGTTGCTGTTATAGATTGAAATCTTGCTGGAAAGGGGGACTCGTCTGGGGTAACACACCATGCAGCAGGTATTCTGGTACACCACAAGGGAAGTAGGAATGATTTCTACCTCCATCCCCACATTTCCCAGTTGGGACTAAACCTGAACAACCTGATTTATTACACCTGCTTTTCACGTGGTTAGCTGCAAATGTTTCTCAGGTTTCTACTGCTGTTGATGGACTACTGACTAATCAAAAAGTCAGGAGTGCAAATTTGCAATACTGGCTGCTAGCCAGTTTGCCCATAAAAGGTTTCCAAATGGTCACTGAGCCCTTAACCCTCATGAAAACAGCAACAAAGACACTGCCCCAAGCTCCTGCTCCTGCCACAGTCTCCCTCTTGCTTTGTTGCATACAAATAACATTGTTTGGTTTTGGTTTTTTTTTTTAAAGAGCACAATCCCAGAACATGCAGTGTAGAGGCCTTTCTACTCATTAAAAGCTACATGTGGGTGAGAATTATTTTATAGCCTCCTCAGAAATTATCAGACCACCTCAGAAAATGATTAGTTTTCACATAAGGTGCCAGATCCTCTGGTCCATTTAGGCTGCTTTATGCCATTTTGATGGCTCAGCTCAGCCCTAAATAAAACAGGCTTAATTATCCTTAGGATTTCTCCTGCCTTGGGAAATCTCCAGGTAATGTGGAAATGCCAGAGGGACTCCTACACCACCACAGCTATTAGCGGCGGAGCACAGTAGCGGGGATATCCCCACGCCCCATTGATTTCCTGCTGCTGTGGCTGTGGGCATCTGGCACAGATGAGGGCCACCCTCAGGCTAATGGTATTTATGCCAAGGGAAGGCCTGGGAGTGGGATAGCCCCAGGACTACTGCTTGAAAATAACCTTGCGAGTCCAAGTCTAAATCAAACATGAAATACGTATGGTTTGGTTGGAACACCCAACTCCAAAAGTCTCCAGCTAATGGGAGGAAAGGAGCCCAGCAGTTTGGAAAACTTCTCCCCTCGTTTTCCAAAGCCCTCACTCTTGCAAGAGTACAAGGGACACAGAGGTATACACAGCCTTTGAATACACACCTCTCCTCAGAAAAAGAGCCTTTCCTGCCATTGCCATCCTGAATAGCCCCACTCTGAGAGCATGTCAAGCCCAGGGTTCTACTCTTAAACAGAGGCTACACAGAAGGACTCCCTTGGCCCAATGAGCTCATCAGCGGGGGGACCCCTTCAGAGACAGCAGAGAAAAACAGGGCGTTTCAGGGCAAATTTCAGCTCATCCTAAAGAAGGCACCTAAAAGTGGCCAGGGGAAACACCATCAAAAGAGAAATGGGTGACCAGCTCACAGGTTTATGGTGTACTCAGCTGTCTTCTCATATGCTACTGCCTCGTGGGTATTTGAAGCAAGGCAGGTAGATTTGCAGATCTGTCGCCCGCATATGTAGCAAAGACACAAAGAGAGGGGACAGACTGACATGGGGGACTGAACACAGCACACAGGACGGGGCCAGATCTCCTCAGCAGAAATCCACTGCCTCTTCCCAGCACATACCCCAGGTAGTTCACTTCCATCACGAAGCTAAGACAGGGTTATTTGGGAGCTCACATTTCAGTTGCCTTTGTCTGTCTGCCTTCCTGAATCTGCAAACACCATTGCCGTAGAGCAGGATCTGTGTCACATTCAGAAAGCCAGAATTTCTGCATCATGCTTAAAGAAAGCTGAGATTTTGACAAAACTGATGGGCAAGCTCCCCTCACACTAGAGAAAGTTTCTTATGCACCACGGGCGAGTGGGCGAGGGAATTTGTTGAGACCTGTCGTAGCACCAACAAGAACTAAAAAATCTTGCAGCAGCTACTGCCATCTGAGCCTGTCAAATTCCACTGCAAACAATATGTCACTCTGCTGGGGAGGCGGCGAACAATCTGAGGGTGAGAAAAAGGGACGTCTGAAGTATCCAAAAAACTCACTCCAAAGGTTTTTAAAAAAGAAGAGAGCCCATCCATACACGCGCACATGCACGCACACACACGCACGCAGAGCCTCTGGCCAACAGGCGTTCATTTGAAAACTAGAGCTTCCAGATTTTCATCAGTTAGTTTTTGAAGTATTATCAAGCCCCTTTCGTTCCAATAGAGTAGGGTTTTGTCAGTTTTGGCACACAAAACTGCCTACCTTTCTGCCCATGTTCAGGATAACAGGCATTAAAAGGACCAAACATTTTTTCTGACCAAACACTGGTTTAACTGGGCTCTGAATTGTACACCAGCAGAGGTAATGTCATTTGCTTTGCACCCTCCAGGGGATTTGGGAGTCTCAAAGTAGCTGAGAAGAACAGGGAGGAATGGGAACATCAGAGTACGGGCAAATGGCCCCATGCTCAGGGGCATTTTCCTCTTCTTTCAAACTTCCTACCCCAGAGCCACACACATGTTGTCTTCCACATTTTGCTGCCCCACCATATGCTGTATTCCCAATAAGCTAAAGCTCATGAGCAATAAACCTACTCCTGTAGAAGTGCCCAGGAATGACTCCAGGGCTGCAGAGGAGAGCAGGGAAGCCCCCTTGCACTGACCTCTTGCCAAGGGATTTTTAGCCAGCATGATTTCCAAAGGGTCTTCCACTCTTTCCAGGCTGAGTGTTAATGGTTTTCCATTAACAGGATTTTAATATCCCAATGCTTTACACTACATCATAGCCTTGCAAAAACTACCATGGTAAAGGATATGTTTTGGAACATAGTCCCAAGAAACACAAAGCTGACAGTCCCCATCTGCGTTGCGATTTAGCCCTTCCAGCAAAGGAAGATCCACAGGCAAGGGAATATGACTTTTGACTTAAGTGCAGTGCTCTATATAAAATTTACGGGGAAGAGGGCAATATCACTCCCACGATATCTGTCATCATTTTCTCTAGGAAGGAAGAGGCAAGCAACACAATCGTACAAAAGTGGTGCCAAAGCGATCGAGACATATCCTGGAAAATGCACATTGAACTAAAACTTGAAAGTCTAAGAAGAAAGCAAAAAATTAGAAACCTGTGGCCACTGAAAAACAGAACAGAAACAAAACAGACCAACAACTCTCAGAGCAAAACAGCATCCAAAATGGAACAATCAATATGAATAACAAGAAAACTAAAGCCATGGACCAAAACCTAAAGCACACTTGCTAAGTCTAAAATAACCACATTTCTCTCTGAAATGCAAGGCCAAAGCTGCTTTTTAAAGACAAATCATGATGCTAATTACCTGCACAGGTTTTGAGAGCAAAACCAGAACCTCGAGTTCTTTTAAGGGAGATGGATAGTGGGAAAAGACATCTTTTCTTTGGTGTGCTAAATCAAGGGTTTTTCTGACGCCCTTCCCCCAGAAATTGATTCATAACCCCAAAGAGAGTCAGAACACCTCCCTACTCCCCAGGCAAAATAACTGAGTTGTAGTATTGACTTCTCAGAATAAACTCACTTAAAAGTTACATATTTGAAAATGATAAGAAACTTCCTGAAAACATTCAGCTAATGAAACCAAACCTTTTGCTATGAACACTGTATGTCTGAGCAGACCAGATCTTCCTAGGCTGTAACAAGATTCCCAATTTCTCGGACAAGCACAAAACCTGTGTCGCCTATTTTAGTCACAGGAGCATCTCTCCTCCCTTGTCAGGTACCATCTCACAGCCCCGTGGAGTCTTGTTAACTTTCTACCTTTTGTGCTTCTCACTGTTCAAAGATTTCTAAAACTGCACACAAGAAAGAATTTAAGGGAAACTTGTCAAGGCCGATCAGTCTAAAGGTGGACCTATCAACTGTGATTTGCTTTAGGAACAAACACAAGTAATAGCCTCTTGCCCCTTTTCTCTGACAGTCAGCAAAGGGGAATCTCAAATGATCTAAACCCCGTTTTCCCAAGCATGAGTTAGCCCAAGAATAACTACATTGAACCTTCAATTTAATACCCCCAAAATTACTATATTTTTCCTTGTTTCACATAAATCCATTTTGTCCCAATATATTTCAGGTTTTCACAAGTTGATTTAGGTATGGTTTAAAAGAAATACAATCCTCTGCCATTTCAAAGGGATGGATATTTTTATACTGAAATATTTTCTTAACAGCACGGGTCCAAACACAATCATCACTTCGAAAGAGAAAGCAATGCATGTGTGAAAGGAGGAGAGGTGTGTGCCTGGCTTCACAGCATCTGTGAGCAGCACCCTGAGAATAAAACCATGAACCGCCCCTGGGACTTCCTTGTCAGTGTTGTGTGTGACCCTGGCTGCAGCAGGAACTCCCTTAGCAAAGGGATTATTGGTCACACCTCTTTCTGCTGAGCCTAACCCTGGAGGCTTTGCCTGAAGGCATCACTGACACAGACAAAGAAGAAAAAAAACATAGGTAAGGACACACACACAAAAAAAAAAAAAAAAAAAAAAAAAAAAGAGAGATATAATTGAATACACAGAAAAAAGCATAGGACACCTGGAGACTGGCCATGCCTCAGGAGGCCAGTGGGTGCTCCAGCCATCCAGCAGAAGGTCAGCAATTTTCATGTCACCCAGCCATGGAAAAGCAGGCCATGCAGAAAGCAACCCTATTACGGAATAGGATGACATCAAGCAGTTCTCTCTTTCTCCATTTTTAATATTTCCTTACTAGTATGCTGGCATTTAAAGGAGCTCATGCAGATAACCTGACAGAGCACCTCAGTCTAGAAAGCACATAAGCAACTTGAAGCCAGGTGAGGAGAAAAGCCTCCCTAATCCTTGTCTTATCCATACCATTCCACAGTTTACAACAAGCCTGGTCAAAATAGCAGAGCTCAGCATTTGAAGATGCAAGCCTGAGCTCATCAGTGGTGTGTGGGGGCCACTACAGTCCTTCACCAGGGTCGTATTTGACCGGTGGTACCTACACAAACAGCCACTTAACAGGGAGTTAGCTGTTTTAACGATCACATTAAACAAAGCACAATTAGAGTTAACTTGGCCCTTTGTAATTTTTTTGTCACCAGTCTCATCCCTCTTTAGGTTGTTGTAGCTGGCGACAGCTCGATTTACCACTTGAAGAGAGCTCTTGGGAGGTCATCTTGCCGGGCTAACTGTGAGAGAATGGTATTTCAAAGGGACAGATGCAAAATAATTTTTTCCTCAACATTCAAGCAGTGAATAACTTGCTAAGGGCCAGTTCAGTTTAACATTGCAAGCTCCAGGTCTCCCGCTGCCTCAGGAGCTGTAAACAGGGGTATTTCAGAGGATACAGCGCAGGCTCCAGCACTTCTAGGTTAAAAGTCTTGGTGGGTCATATGCCTGATCCTGCTGACTATTTTGTCTCTGGTTTGGCCACAGGACAGGGTTTTGGGACCTTCAGACATGCCAGATAAGAGATGCTTATTTTCTGGTTTCTTGTGTGAGGGGCTCCTGCCTCAAATCCTTGGGTCTTTTTAATCAGTCACACTTGATTTACCCATCACTGTGGGGGGCAGGCTGGCACTAAGCAGCTCCCCTTAACCTATCCATCAGTTGCCAGGCAAACTCTGGAGCAGGCAAAGAGAACCAGCGAACAGAGTAATTTCAGACCAAGTTTGAAGAAGGCATCTGAGAAACTTCCATTTTCAGAGGCCACCAAGACAGTGCTGGCTGACAGCGTAAGCGTGGCTCTGAGCTGGAGTGGAGGGGCTCTATTTTCTCATCTTCTGAAAAGATTTCTTCAGAACGATGTGCAAGTGGGAATGAAGCTAAAAGAAACAAAACTGTGGTTTGGAAGTGCAATGACAGATGTAACAAAGAATAAAGTATGGCAGTTTTGAACAATCTTCCTCAGGAAGCATAGCTACTCCCTGCAGGAAAGAATGAAAATGGCCGCACAGGGACTAGACAAGGCAGAAAACTGGGGAAATAACCACTGATTTGGAAGTTTATATGAAGGACTAAGAAAAGACTGTAGGGAAAGACAATGAATGCATTTCTGCCAAGGAATTTCTAGAAAACCCCTCCACAGAGGTAGCTGGTCAAATTGAGCAGGAGCAATTGTGTATATATGATCTTATAAAGGCTCCTCCTGTCCTAGGAAGAGAAAAAGTTAGAAAATTCTGCATATGTAATCACTGCCTGGGTAAATGGTATGAGGGTTTTGGTTGTAGTTCAAAATCATGTTGTTGAGAACAAAATTACAAAAGCATCCACTTACACAAAGGGATGAAATGATTTAATTGCCTATACACTTCTGCTAGGAGTCGGATAATAAATGAAAGGAATTAGAATTGCTGATTTATGAGCGTAAATTTGACTTGGTTGATATTACTGGGAAAATTCACATGATCAGAATGTAAAAATGAATAGTTACAACCCAACTCAGAGGGCTCAAGTGGGCAAAAAACAAAGGGTGCGGTATACTGTCTCAAAATCTCATGACCTCTGCAGGTCTGTGCAAATCAGGTGTAAAAGATTTCAACTGTCGGTAGATCTATGTTCTCACAAATAAATGAGAAGGCGGTGAGCTATTTGGTGCCTGCTACACACCACCAAAACACCGTAAAAAACAGGATGACCAGCTTCTTTAAAGACTTATTTATCATGTGTTGGTAAAAAAAGCTGTGTTAACATATGGGACTTCAATCTGAATGGCATATGCTGGTGTTCTCAGGCTACCAGCACTAAAAACTCCTCAGAATTTCAAAAATTACAGGCAGCCAATTTCCTAATTCAACCCAGCTTGGGGTAGACTGCCTAATGACAGATACAGAGGAACTGCTCCCAGATGTAAAAATTAATGATTCCTCGAATGTCAGTGATCATGGCTTGATCATATTTGTTGTCAACATATAGAATCAAGTCCAAAGTAATGCGTGTGTTTATGGGGGTTCTAGTACGTGCACTCAACAAATATAACTGCTGTTGAAAAAAAAAAATTCATTTCCACAACACTGAAATAATTATGAGCAATATCAGCTACAGAGCAACATTTTCACAGTAATCAGAAGAGTCTTAAGAATACATTCCTAGATTTCAAAGGCCACAATTCCACAACCAAGAAAGAAACTGACAGTATTTTAAAATTACTTTCAGTGTAAAAGTAGACATGGAATGAAAACACATTTATTTCAATACAAAGAATTAATGATATGAAGGAAAACTGATAATAACAATTATAAACCAATAGCTAATAACTGTAGGAAATTGACAAAGGGAGCAAGAAAGGTAAAAAACAGAAATCAATGAGAAAGGATACCTTGTACCTTTAAAAGCATATTGAGAACAAAAATGTTGTCATCTGTTACTGGAGGAAAATAGTGAAAATGTAATAATAATGAGGAAAACATGTAAGAATTCAGTGAATACCTGCCTTCCATATTTGGGAAATAGGTTTTATGTGCATATTGTCTAAAAATGCAACAAGTCAAAGGAGTTTTAAACAGCAGCTAGAAAAGAGAGACCTTTTGAAGTCAGTCAGTTGGAAAATGTGCATCAAGAGTTTTCAAAGAATGGCCAGGGAAGCTCTCCACCCCGAGGGGACTCGATAGGATTTACGGTACTCCAGAGAACCAAAGCAAAAGTAACATTTCTCCAACATTCAAAAGAAGGAGATGAGATCCTCCAGGTACTGCAAGGACTGTCAGTCTGATCTTGGGTAAGGTAATGGGACAGTTGATCCAAGAATTATGTATTACAATACAAAAGGAGCAAATACAAATAGCTTCCAGCAGTGCAGGTTTACAGGAAATAGATTTCATCAGGGCTTCGTTTTTTTTTTTTTTACTAAGATCACAGATCAGGTTGACAAGGGTGATAATGTCAGTATGCTGCACTTAGATTTTTGTAAGGCATACTGTTTTAACTCAGTAGGTAGAATGATATAAACTAAACAAGGCACAAATTAAAATGGATTAAAAGTGGCACCTTAGGTTTAAAAATGTAACTGTGAATGGAAGTCTGAAAATTGAGTAGGAATAGTTTTAACTGGGCCAGCAGCACCAGTCCTTAGTCTCATGCTATTTAACATTTTAAATCAATGACTGAAAAAAAAAAAAAAAACAGAATAAAATCATTATTAATAAAGTCTGCAGGTGACAGGGAGACTGCAGGAAAGCTAGATTAAAGAGCACACAAAGCGCTCTGAACCATTTGGCAAACTGTAAAACGAACAATACGCACCTCAACAAAACACAGTCATCTAGCCAGGAATGAAGAGTGCCAACCACACCATAAGACCACTACCCCCACCCTGAGCAACGCCAAAATGATGGGTATTATCAGCTAATCATAAAAATCTCCCTGCAGCCTGGTAGCTACAAAGCCTAACACAGACCTCAGATAAACAAAGAGGAGTTTCAAGGAGGAGTAGACACTTTATCCTTCCTGTGCCTCTGGCAAAGGTGCAAATGCTACAGGAATACATGGAGAGCCCCAGAGACAAAATTCAGGCAGGAAATTGGTTAATTTGTAAAGGATTCAAAGAGGAACAAGAATGGTGAAAGCACTAGAAAACATGCTTTACCATGGACCATTCACAGACCTGTGCCCCTACAGCTTATCAAGGAAAAGGTGACAGAGGGGCTTGATCACCTTTTATGGTGACATAGGTCACAAAAAAAAAATACTACAGGACACTTCCTAGCAGGAGACAAAATTGTCAGAAGATGCAATGCTGGAAGATGAAGCCAGAGAAAGTGCACATTTGACAGAGAGTTGATTTATCATTGGAAATATTTGCAGAAGGGATTGCGGTGCATTTTCCAGCACCAGAAAAATCTCAAAAATTTGTCTGCATTTCTAAAAGGTACAGAGTGCTTGAAATGGGATAAATGCATTCAAAGACTTCTGATCAGTCCTTATCTCCTTCCATGGTCGATGATTCATGTCTCCTAACTTTCTTCTGAAGCCTTCCCCATGTTTCACACTTAATATTTGCCAGAATATATAGCTCCTCCCTTTCTATTTTACTTACCGCCTTCTTCTCACCTAAAAGCTGCAAAACATTTATTTGGTTGCTGCCATGTAGATTACCATTTGTTTCATATGCCTGCAGCACTAATTTTCAGAGACAGATTTCACTTATTTCTGTTCTTCAGAATAAATGGTGAGAAATGGCTTATTTGCTACATCAGAACATTTTAGGAGGTGAAGATGATGGGAAAAAACCCACCAGCTGTCTGGAAAGTTAGGATATAAATCCAGCCTCTCATTATTAAGGGGCATGTTTAAACACAAGGGCACAAGGGGAGGTAGTACTGCCATGCTTAAATTTAAGCACGTGCATCTATTTTAGCAAGATTAAGGATTTAGCAGGATTAGAGATTACAGAATTGGAGGGGGAAGGTTTACCAATCTTAATTGTAACAAGCCATAATTTTTCTTTTTTTTTTTTAGAAAAAAACCCTAATATCTATTTTGCATACATGTAATAAAACAGCCTTTTGCAGCTTTCTTCCAGAAAATGGAAAATAATCAATTTTCCCCTTTTCCCAATGTCCAACTGATATTTTGTGCCAGACTCAAACTGACAGAATTTGTCAGCTACCCACTGGAGATGCTACCAGTTTCCAAATCAGGCATTACGTGGGCCAACCAGTGGTCTGAAACCTACTGTAAACAACCCCTAAGCAAAGAGCCAATATGGTAATCTGGGGAAGTGATTTAATATATTGGTTTCCGGTACAAGTCAGACCCCAGGCAAGGAAACACACTTAGAGGGAATTCGGCGTGACACCAAAATTAGGACAGTTGAGAGCAGTTTCCTCTCTGGGGAAGGAAAACCTGCAGTGCAGAAGTGTCACTTCAAGCATGAGCAAGTTTCTACCAGCAGAACTTGTCAGGACACTGTCAGTCAGGAGCTGACAGCCATAAATCAGCATACCTCCAGTATACCTCCAAATGAACTGCCGAGCACACTTGCTTTATAGGGAGAGGGTCTCCCAGTGACAACAGCCATCTAATGATCCCCCATCCTAATAACTGCATAATGAAAATAAATCTGAGCAAGTACTCAGGAATGCCCTTTTTCCCCATGTTGTTACACTGAGCTGGAGTGATGCCAGGGTTTGGTGTTGTGTTTATTTTGTCATTGTTGTTCTAAAAAGGTTTTGCTCAGCAACCAATTTTGTTTTGTTAAAACAAACAGAGAGGCACTTCCTATTGATCTCCCTATTAAATAGTCCTGGTAAACATTTTGACTAGCTCTGCAAACTTAATACAGATGTTCATTCTGCACAGATCACTACTGACAGCTGTTACAGGGAGTTGATGTGTGTCTGTAGTGGTGAAAGACAGTGGTACAGACAGAGCTCAAAGGATAGGGAGACGCAAAACTAAGCAGCTTTCTGGCAGCTAAGTGTTGGCCTGTGCAAATGTAATACCTATGCTCTCAGGCGAGTGTGTGTGCCTTCATGCCACACGTGAGAGTAGTGGGAAGATTTCCACTTCTATATGTAGCTGCTGCAAAGAGCAGCATTAAGCAGAAGAAAGCCCCTCAGCATGCTTTCGCCTACGACTGCCCTGATTAAAGGAGCTCTATACCAGGGACTAAATATGTCAGGACTCTGTTCAGCAGAAATTCAATTTCTGGAGGTGCCAGGAGCGGAGGATCTGCAGGGTTCCTTGCTTTGGCAACAAAAGAGGCTATACCTGATTCACAAGATAAAATAAAATAACACAAAAAATTGAAAAGGGCTTCTCTGCTCCCAAATGGCTCTCACACCTGCTCTCAGCACCGGGCTGTAGCAGCAAACCAGCCTCCCTCTGCCTGTTGTTAGGCTGAAGTTGTCCTCTACCCAGGTGACATTTCTGGAGCTGAACTGATCGGCCTTTGGTGAAAAGAAGCTGAGTTTACAGATTCATTTTGGAAGTGTTTTTATTCCTCAGGACACCATCTACAGAAGGTGCTACCTGAGGAAGCTGCCTCACTTCACCACCACAGCTTCATTGTGCCTGAGGGGGAGGTACCAGCATAAGGTGAGGTGGGAAGCCTGCCTTTGGAGGCGCTTGCTTCTTCCAGAAGCCACCCTTTCCCACATGGCTGACCAAATAACCAGGACGAACAATCTCCCACCTGTAAAGTTATCTGTGGTTGTACCAGCTGCAGGTGACCAAGTGTCAGCCATGCTGTGAGGAGAGGGTGGAGTTGCCCTGCTCTGGGCATGGCCACTTCCAGCCAGTTCCAAGGGCTGCACTGCAGGGCACAGCCCAGCCCCTCAGCCTTGCCAGAGGCACCTCAGAGGAAGGGGGTTTAAGAGCAGGAAAAACAATGCCTGGCAGTGAGGTGTGAAAAGTGTGAGGAGCAGCCCTGCCAGCCGTGAGGGGAGAGGAGGATGAGGAGATGGCAGCGGTGCTCCAGGCCCAGGGAAGAGACCACCATGGTGGAGCAGGAGGAAGGCGTGGGGCCGGAGGAGCAGCCCACCCAGTTCCGTTCCCCTGAGCTCCTTGGCACAGAGGAGCAGTCGGGAGCGAAGTGGTGAGGTTGAGTCTGGAAGAAAGCAGGGTCCTGCGGAGGGAACGCGTTTTTTCTCACTCTCCAAACCTATTGTAATTAGTAATAAATTAATTTTCCCCAAATTGAGTCTGTTTTGCCCATGACACCAATTGTTAAGGGATCCCCCTGTCCCACAAGATTTTCCATCTTATTTCCCCCCGCCCTGTCCTGTTGAGAAGGGGGAGTGAAGTAGAGCTGGGTGGGCCTCTGCCAGCCAGCCAAGGTTGGCGTACAACTGCTCACCAGAGGTGAAGATCAGCAAGCTAAGGCAGCAGTGTCAAGGACAGACAGAAAAGATTTTGAAAGACCTATTTCAGTAGCACCAGGAAGACAACTGGAAAAGGGTTCAAAATGACAGCCAAAAAATTAGAGACTTCATGAAAGCCAGAGGAAACACTCCCAGCTCCCACTGAGCTTCACCCTTGGCCAGAGCCAGGAGCCCCATCTCACAGAGGCAAAACAAGATTATTTGGCTGCCCAAGATCCTCTCACTTCTGAGATGATCAGCATCTCCAGGGTCTGGATATTACCTGCTGGTACACTTGGACAACAAGCTGACCATGAGCTAACAATGTGCCCTCATGGCCAAGAAGGCCAATGATATCCTGGGATGCATTAAAAGGAGTGCAGCCAGCAGATCGAGAGAGGTTATCCTCCCCCTCTACTCCTCCCTGGTGAGATCACATTTGGAGTACTGTGTCCAGTTTTGGGCCCCCCAGTTTAAGAAGAACATGGAACTGCTTGAGCAAGTCCAGCGGAGAGCTACAAAGATGATCAGGGGGCTGGAGCATCTCCCTTGTGAGGAAAGGCTGAGACTTGGGTTTGTTTAGCCTGGAGAAGAGAAGACTGAGGGAAGATTTCATCAATACCTATAAATATCTAAAGGGTGGGTGTCAGGATGATGGGACCAGGCTCTTTTTGTTAGTGCCCAATGACAGGGCAAGGGGCAGTGGGCTCAAGTTGGAACATAGGAAGTTCCATCTGAATATGAGAAAAAAAACTTATTTCCCGTGAGGTTGCCAGAGCAGCGGAACAGGCTGCCCAGGGAGGCTGTGGAGTCTCCTTCCCTGGAGACATTCAAAACCCACCTGGATGCGTTCCTGTGCCCCCTGCTGTAGGTATCCCTGCTCAAGCAGGGGGGTTGGACAAGTTGATCTTGAAGGTCACTTTCAACCCCTACCATTCTGTGATTCTGTGATTCTGTGACCAGGATTTTGGAAATGAAAATGCTACCTGCTATACCTCTTAGGCTAGGGCTCAGCACCCTTTCCAAAGAAACCTGATGTTGGTTTCTTTGAGCTAATCAGACCTACACACACACACACCCCCAAGAAATTTAAATACAGAATAATGTATAGGAAGTGATGAAAAGTAAACACTGGAAAAATAACTTTCCAGGTGCACATTCCTGCTAAGATTCATAAAACTTTCAGAACATACAAATATTTGTACAAATAACCAAAGATTATCTCAAACAGCAGAGCTGGTTAAGATAGCCTTGCAAAGAAGTGAAGAGCAAAGCCCTACTCATTCATGAATATATTTATGTATTTGTTTATTGCTATGCAGCCAGCTTTAAACCCTACCCAGCAGGGGAGAGACTATATACCTTGTGCCTATGGGCCTCGTAATGCTTCCAGTGGGGATGGAAAAACTTCAAAAAAAGTTTGGCATTCAGATGCAGTTTCACTGCTTATCTGCTGCTAATCCAAACTCTCCCAACATATCAAAAACGTTGAACCGGGCAGGAAACCACATGAGAACAGGTTTTCCTACAGGATTTCTGGCATTTCTACATTAGATTCCAGATGGAAACACCCATGAGAACAGCTTCTATCCTGGTATTTTTGGCACATTCAGTTCCAATCCTATCTGGAAACCTGAATTGGGAAGGGAAAAAAAAAGAAAATTAAAAAAACCCCACAAAACATAAAGCAACAACCGTTTGCCCCAGTATTTCAGAACCTGAAGAAAGATTTATCATTTGAGCTGGATTTTAATATTAGGAAGCAGGAGACAATAGTCCTTGTCTTGTCTTCAGTGGTTTGTCTGTCCTTACCCACAGTTTCACACGTCCCCCCCAAAAAAACCCTAGAGTCTTCAACTAGCAGAACTAGAAATGACCATCCACCTCAAAATAAGCATGGATGCTATCCCAAAAAGATTTGGGGTAGACCCATCTTTTACTTTCCTCCTTTCTATGCACAAATGAATATGTCAAACAATGAAAAATACAGGCCTTCTGGAAAACTCTGAAATAAAGGATTTCAGAGGGGTTATCCATGGCTACAACTGAAGTCAGGCTTTTTGCCAGTCATAGTGGATTCCTCTAAAAGGTGAGTGAATTCACCACATTTCCTGCAGTCAGTTTTTGTTCAATTATCCAGCTTTGCCACTCTCTCTAGATTGGCAGTCGCTTCCAAAGACAATAACTTCAGCAATAACAACTTTGAGCTGAACCCTTCAGAAATTACACTGAGCCTTACTCAGTGACTTTTGTTATCAAAGGGTTATTTAGCATCAGCCTTTTTCTTATTTCTTTATTGTCATTGAAAGCATATGTATTTTGTTCTTGACACTGTCTGATTCTTTCTCTCTGACATCCCAGCCCTGCCCCTTGCTTTTTGCTCTGCTGCCCACACTGGGAGAAAACAGAAACAACATTTGAGACTGTAACATCGTCTGGTTCATTAAAAGCTCAACTTGATATCCTAACCCTTCTGTGGTTTTAAGATGAATGCTATGTAAATCTGCAGCGAAGGAATTGAAGGGAAAAATCTGCCACTTTGATTCAAATAGCCCACTTCAAGCTGCGTCCAGAGGTCTCAAAACCCCAAAATGTTCCAAAAATCTCTTTTCTTGAAGCCCTGTGCACATACGTTCACATACTGCCAAATTCTGCCACCTTTGTACCTTACTTTGTGAGTAACACTACTGAAGTAGGTGGGCCTCTTCAGTAAGGAAACAGCACCAGGCCCTCCCTTCTTGCTACCCAGCCATTGACTGCTGTGAGCTGGAAATGGTACCTTTGACCCCCTCTTGAAGTACAGAGGATTTGCTTGTGTTTATATTTTAAACTTCTTTTTTTTCCCCTGAAGAAATGCTGCTGCATCTACTCACATGTACATCAGTTCCCTCTACTGGCAGCATTACTTAAACTATTCCTTTAATTCACCAGGTAGATTGTGGGTTTGGAAAGGAAGATGTGCTCCACTCGGTGGGAATGTGTGGGGTCATTACCTGTAAGGTGCTACGCTCTTGCACGTTATAGCATAAACATTAGCGTGCTGGTTCTTACTAGTGTACTAGCTCTTCTCACTAGCTTTTTTAAACTCACTTTCCATGCTATGGTCCAGGGCAGATATTTAACATTATATTCACACATTTTTGTCCTTAACTGTGGCAGTAAATGGGAAACTGAAGAGCAATGACTCCTGAAGCCGCTCAGGCAAACACACGCTGCATCAACCCTTGAGCTCTCTGTTTTGTGGCTGAGGTGAACCTACAGCCTGTCCTCAAGTGCGCCAGCCTCTCATAAGGGCATGGATGGTCCGTTAGACTCCTTTCCTCCTTCATGTATCCAGAGTCTACTCTGAAGTGATGCTGTTTCAAAACATGCTTAAAATCATTTGGCCATTCTTCCCCGCCCCCGCTAAAGTAGATTGATTTTGTCCTGCCACAGGTAATGTTTTCCTCCTGTGATATCAGGCCAGAGGAAGAAGTCATTCGTTATATTTGGGTGCTTGAGGAAAACACAGAATGCAAGAGAACAACTTGTCATTGAAAAACAAAACAAAACAAAAACCAGAACAAGAACAACTGCCCCAAAGAGAACAAGATAAAAGATTTCCCCTTTGGACCCAAGCTTATCAGTATTTAGCAAAACCAGCAAAAGTCTTTCAATTTTCTAAGCAAATGGTAGGCAGTACTCTTTCATAGCTCTCTGCAGTTTTTCCAGTAGTTTCAGTAGCAATGTCTGGGATTTAAGACTGATGCTTAAAATCTCCACTTAGGACCAAGGCAAAGAAACATTCACTTGTATAATGACCAATAAAAACATTCCGGGAAACAGAGCTTTTGTAGTTCAAGTAGAAGGGGAAAGGCAGCACAGAAATTGGTAGGAAAAACAATAACAGACTACATACACCTGAATTTGCATAAGCAAATTGGGAGGCATAAAGTTAAAGACCCATTCAGCACCTCAGTTTAAATATGCCACTCACTTCTAACTGGCATGCGTAAGACACCCTCAATGCACACAGATTTTTTAAATTTTCATAAAGTGTCCTTAATGGGGAATTTATTTTCTTTTTTTAATCCAGGCCATATTTCTAAAAGAGATCGCACAAAAATGTTGTATTTGACCCCAGTGTTCTGACTAAATGCATTGCAGGACCTGCAGTCATATTTAGAGGAGAAAAAAACATTCTTGCTCACACTGCTGCACGAGTTCCTGTTTGAGGAATAGAATTGTTTATTTCTGATTCTTCCAGGAGCTTTTACAGACTGATCAAGTGTCAAGACATGGTAGTTGACTCAAAGGTAACATAGATATTGCCTCATAATATCTTTAGGACCTGAATCAAATC
Organism: Phalacrocorax carbo; assembly: GCF_963921805.1. NCBI lineage: Eukaryota > Metazoa > Chordata > Aves > Suliformes > Phalacrocoracidae > Phalacrocorax > Phalacrocorax carbo. The sequence goes on along the minus strand of NC_087515.1, from coordinate 48,724,130 downwards.
TTGAGATACTTTGAAACTATGGGAGTATAATGAAAATACATTTCTTCCTTTGTATTATCCTTTGTAATGGGGAGCTTTACATTTCCTTTCTAGCAACTATGATGTACATTGTACTATCAAGGCATTTTTAGGGACCATTTACCTGAATACAATTTGTGTGTAAGGTATCTGAGAGCCAACCTGGATTTATGCTTCCTGGTCCTTGTAATAAGTGAAGAGATTTATTTTTTTTTCTTTTCCCATCAAAATAAATGTCAGAAAGTTCTTTGATTGTTCAATAAGGGAGAAAAACATCCTTTTTCAAATGAAAGAAATGGCTATGGGCTAGGTTTTGGTGTAGCTGGAAGCTCTCCCGAGCCCCCCAGCTCCAGGAGTGATGCGTGCAAGGACATACATGTCCCCAGGGTATGTCCCAGCATCTCTCCCTGCAATGGAGGAGGCTTGTTCGCTACCTGGTTTTGGTTACCCACTGCAGTGCCCACTGAACTGGGGGAAGTCCTTGACGTGACAGAGTGGTCTTTGCAAAGTGTGTTGGGACCCTGCTGCTAAAGCCGATTTTTAGGAAGAACGTTCTTGCCTTTAAAAAAAAAATATGGTTGTGGCAATTTGCTTAAATCATACTTTCCTTCAGTATTTCCTAGATTCTGAAAATCCTTATGCAGTCCAGCTCTTCAGAATTGCTGTGCTGGGAATTTTATACATACACCCAGGCCCATCTGGATTCCTATACAGGCCAGGTATGTGGCATAAATAGCCCAAATTCAGCCTATCTGGGGCATTATTAGGTTAGCTCCTGTACTCGTGCACACAGGTAACCACACAAAAATTTCTGAAAAATTCTTCTAAGAAAAAGCAAATATTTTAAGATAACAGGCTTCCCAAACTACGATATCTATTCCTGCTTCCTACTTTCTTTTCATTGTGAGTGACTGAGGTGATGTCTAACACGTGTCTACCCGAGGCAATATCTTTTTGATATCATGCAGTGGAAATGGCAGAATCTCGCTCTTTAGTGACCATGACATCCAAAAATTGGATGCAGGAATTCACCTCTCTTTCATAGGTTAAATGAATATTCTGAGAGTATCGATTGTTCAGTTCTTCCAGTGGAAGATGAATGTGATCAGCATCGATAATCAGAAAAAATATCATCTACATACCTCTCATATGCAGATGGTGGCTGTTCAATACCAGTCGGCAGTACAGCTTCCTGGTGTGACAGGAAAATATCTGCAGCAATTGAGGATTAACAGAGGCCGTTGCTACATCAGTATTTTGTTTGTAATAGTTTCCATTCTATCAGAAATAACTGGTTGCACATTTCTCTGTCTGACATTAAAATTCACCATTGAAATCTCGCTCGGTAATAATAAAGCCCCTGCAAGAGTCTCTACAAACATACTAGACTCCAAATTAAAGAGCAAGTGTATTGTTAGGGTTTGCATGGATCTTTTTTGAATTAGTGCTAGGTGAACAATAAATAAAATTCCAGGAGAAGTTCCCCAAGCTGATATGCATTCAAGGTATTATCTTTGCTCTGTACTGTATGCGCTTCTGGGTGAAAAAATTCTAATTGCACTTCCATTCAAAAATCAACCGTGGGAATAAGGAATCATGCTCATTTTATGCACAGCAGCCTGAAGGCCTTATCCTTAAAACAAATTACAGCGCCTCCTATGCAACTCACACTCTGAAGCTAATTCTAACCCTAAAGCAAAACTCCAAAATTAAACTTTAATCTGTGATCTAAACAATTTTGTGTTTGTGATCAATCTTGGTGGGGTAGATTTTAATATATATATGTGTCTGTGTGTGCAAGTATGTGTGCAGGCGCATGAGAGGATGGGGGTGTGTGTGTATAAAAATGTAAAACACTAAGGTAATTGTTATCACAGATGAAGACAGAACATCAAATACTCTGCTCAGTAAGACCGAGATAAAATACATACAACAAAGGCAGGGAATAAAGCTGTTAAGCACACACTCCTATATGTAACAGAGTCCTGGACTTGCAACCAGTGAAAGCTTAAATTCCACCACATGCATCATATTTACTACATTCTGCCAAAGAAATAGGCAGGCTGCCATGCCATTAAAGCAATTACTCTTACCCTCTCAGATATGTAGAAATTAGATTCTGCTCCTTGAAATCATACGCTGAGGGAAGTAGGGAACAAGGAAGGGGGAGTACAAGGAGGAGAGGCAGAAAGGCATCAATTCCTCCCAGAAAGTAAAATCACCACCTTGGCGTGGAAAGGTTTTGGGCCAGCAAGAGTTAAAGGAGTACAATGTGTATGGTCTGTCTCTCCCCAACTTGGTGCAGTGACTCTGCATCCTGCAGGAACCTGTTCAGATGCTCTGATAAGTCAGACAGAATTCATGGGAGATTACCACACAGCTCCTGCCAAGCTGTGCTGCAGCGCGGGTAATAGATATGCTCCAGTACTAAATCCTAAAAGGCCCTGCTACATCTGTCAAGCATGCCCTGGAAAAGCACCCTCAGTTCAGATGTTATCACTGCTCTGCCTGCATCAGAAGATTTAGTGTCCACCCTGGAGGTTGCTTTTGCCGCACAGTTTTCAGGGGCAAAACAACAAGGAAGAAAGATGAGAGAAAAAAGGCAAATTATTCTTGCTTAAAGCAAAAGGAATAAAGTGATGTGCTTGCAGACTAGTTCAGCTTCTCACCCTGCATCCAGAAGGTCCCAAATCCCACATTAAGATGGTACTGATGTTCTAAGCTGATTAGCTCGGACGTGTTTGGCTCCCTGGACTGTGACACCATGAAGATGATCTTCTGTAGAGCGACTCTTTCCCAAGGAAAGCTGAACAACAAACCCAGCGGGGGGCCACAGGCAGTGGATGGAAGATGCCTGCCTCTGACAATTAACTTTAAAACTGGTTCTAGAAAAGCTGCTCTGACATAAAACAAACTTTGCGGAGCACTGCTTATGGAATAACTGCTGCTCCTCCCATTAACCACGTAAGCAGGGATTTGGTCAAAGAGGGTTCTAATGTTATTTAACATTTTACACCAAATAGAAAAAATGTATATAATGTATACTTTCATCATATGTGTAAACAAACACACACAGACACCCCCAAAAACAGCAGCCTTAGGAACAACTACTTTCTTAATATACCCTAAAATAGAGCTATGCATTTTAACTGTCTGTCTTCTTATTCAAATCTGCAGGAAATATCAAAGTACAGAAGCAGCTCCTTTTTCACTAGGTGCATTCTCAGAGTTCAAGGGAGAGAGGCTACAATTTCCTGACCCAGCATATTGCTTTTTAAACTTCTGTTTCCTGAAGCCGATTTTAAGGACAGATAAGTTCCAGCTATCGGGATGTCAACAAGAAGAGCTCCAGGCTCTCATGTTTATAGATCCATACAGTGGTAGAGGCTGGATTGAGATGGGGCAAGTGGGTCGGCACAGGGAAAGCCCATGCTGGACATACACAACTGTGTGCTTGGCTATGCACTTGGGACCATGGGAGAAACCTGGAGTTAATCTTAGTATGACATAAGACTCCTCCTCTGGGCTTGCTGGCTATCCAGTACTTGGATGGATTCTGTCCCTAAGGAAAAAAAGATCAGAAAGGCAAAGCAGATTGCAGGAAAGCCAGTAAGAGGAAGAATTTTAGGTGGACAATAGAAATGCAGGGTTGGAGAAGGGGCCCTAGGCTTCAGGACAGCTGTTGGAGAGGACAAAGGGTGAATCCCAAAATGTCCCTATCTGGCAGAGCAGTGAGCAGCTGCAGACAGGCAGCCCTGAAGGTGCACAGAGGAACATGGTGTGTATTCACAGCTACAGCAACAAAAGGCAAGCACAAGCTCTTTCACCAAAACAATAGTTTCTTAGCAAATAAATAGGCATTTCTGGAAAAACTGCACTCCTTGTGACTCGGTCATCTGTCACAGTATTTAGGTACTTGTTCAAATCCATTAAAGACCTGTCACAGTATAAAGGCCTTGCCACCAACACCTGCATGAACAACATTGTGCGATGCCCGAAGTATCCAGCTCCCACAAACCCCATTCCAGCTGGCTTGGCTTCACCAGCAGCATCAACCTGGCTGGGGAGATCCAGGGCTGCGGCTCCCCACTGTGGACCTCACTTGTGTCTTCAGAGGGGAATTCTGTGTCCTGGCTGCTGTCAATGCCAGCACATTTCACAAGCATTGAATTTACATAAAAGAACAATAACAAAAAAAGATCTTATCGCAGATACCTTGAACTAACCTTGCGTGGGTCCTGTCTAGCCAGGTTATTCCAACAAACATGCAAGTGGGATGTGGGCTGAGTTGCAATGGCCAATGCCGTCCAGATACCAGAACTATACCCTTCAAATGGAAAAGGTGCTCTGTTGAAATAATGCCTCTCTCTACAACAGACTTGAATATATATATTTTTCCCTGTATCTCAGTAAATATACAGAAAAAAGGTACTTATGTGTCCAAAACCCTTGAGCACTGCAGGTTGACCACGGTCATGAAAAATGGCCTTACTCTGCTTGGAATACAGCATTTATAATGGGAGCATGGTTCTAATTTTAGTTATGGTTTATAGTGATTCCAAACTATTTTTAATGCTAAACAGAAGATATATAAGATATTTTTACATTGGCAAAAAGGGTTTTCTCATTAAGACATCAACCATAGAGCTTAATGTACATTTCACTGAAAGAAGACACTGCCAAAGCATTCTTCCCCCACAAAATCACATATTTCATGAGCAAGGCAATTTAATTCAACAGGCTGAGTTTGATGCTCCTCCTTGCAAAATAATAGCTTGTTGAAGCTACAATATTCCCTCTCACCCCCTAGTCTTTTTGGTCTGTAAAGCTTCAGAATTTGTGGCAATAAAACCTATATTGCCATGTGAAAATTCCCAAGATTTGTCCCTGAAACATCCTCATCAAAGGAAAACAGAAACAGGAAAAATTCAGCATAATTTAAGAGGAATTTGAAAATATGTGTGTAGTCTATAAACCTTTTAACCTAACTGAGCACATTCCAAATTATACCATAAAAAGAAGACAACTAAAAAGACTGAGCAGCACTAAACACCACAGCGGCTAAAGCATTCTTCACTGATTTCTGCATGTTTGCTATATTTGATGCAGACATAAATCTTAGAATAGTTTTTAAAAAGGACTTTGATTCTGACCTTCTACTGTCAAAAACAGCTACTGTCAAGAATAATCTAAAACAGCTTCATAAGGGATGTTTTAACTGATTAATCTCTGAAGGTCACACAATCTGTTTAGACTATAACATCGGTGCCACTTGCAGAATATCTAAAGTTGTCAGGTCCTAGTAAGCTCACTGTGGGAAACGGAGATCCCGAGGGTGGTTATAAATAATTAGCACAGTTAAAAGTTCAGTTACTTTAGGTAGTTTAACATTTCCATGTCTCCCAACAATGAACAGTGAAGGCACAGATATGTAGCAATCATACCTCCTGAATAATCTAAAAGCAGTGGCCATGGTAACTATAATTTAAAATGTAAAGATGAATAGGATAAAGCATCTCTTCCATACACTTTTTGTTCTTTGCCAGCTCTGGGTACCTCTTCAGGCTACACAGCATCACCAACCTGTTATTAACATTTACGAGTCAGAATGACCGGGGAGCCTTATGTGTCTTTTAAAAAAACAAATCCATTAAGTGTGATGAGTTGTTGAAATCTCAGCCCCTGCTGGAAAAGCAGACAAGTGTCCCTGGCTTTAGTCGAAGTTTTCTGATGCTTAAAAATCGAGTCAAAGTAGATTTAGTTGTGCGGCTCCCCCAAAAAAGTTTCCATTAAGGAAATAGCACACAGACACACTTGCAACCCATATGCAGGGTGTACTACATAGCTACACAGCCATAAATTGCCCATGGATCAAAG